>NW_006921638.1:6246601-6257124 GCF_000298275.1 Orycteropus afer afer | reverse complement strand
TGCCCCATCTTCCTTCCAAGGAGTGGCTGGTAGGTTTGAACCGCCAGCCTTCTGGTTAGCAGTCAAGTGCCTTAGGCACTATGCTACCAGAGCTCCCCTGGCAATTATAGCAATGATCAAAAAAACAGAAAGCCACCAATGCTGGCAAGGGTGTAGGGAGTTTGGACTCTCCTGCACTGCTTATGGGAGTGTAAAATGATATAACCACTGTGGAAAATGGTATGGCGCTTCCTTAAAAAGTTAGAAATAAAAATACCATATGACCCAGCATTCCCACTACTAGGTACTATCCCAGAGAAATAGAAGCTGTGACACAAATAGATATATGTGTGCTGCAAAAAGGACTGGGGGCGGCACTTTCATCTTTGTCTGACCTCCTGTAACTTCACAAAGGGAATGGACATCCAGAACAACATCAACAGCCCAAGGCTGATTCCTATGAGGCACAGGTCAAACATGCCACCACCCTCCAACCATTTTGCCAATTCTGACATCAACCATCCTTGCCAGGCACTTTCTACTTCTCTGCTGGGTTTGATAATTCATTGCAATGGCCACACAGAACTCACAAACAATATTCACGATTCTGGGGTTTGTTAAGGAAATACTCAAAACTCACCATCAACTCAATTCTAACTCACAGCAACCCTCAGTGGGTTTCCAAGGCTGTAAATCTTAATGGAAGCAGACCGCCTTATCTTTCTTTGGCAGAGCCGCTGGTGGGTTCAAGCCACCAATCTTTTGGTTAGCAGCCAAATGCCATAACTACTACACCACCAGAACTTCTTATTAGGGAAATCACAGGTTATAATTCAGGTTTAGGAACACTTAACATACAATTCTTCCATCAGGACAGCCTCCCCTTGGTCATGTCCATAAGCATTCCCTCTTTGGCTCTTGGCCTTTCGGTCTGGCCTCTACCCTGTGCAAGCATCACAAAGCTCTTCTAGCTGTGCTGATAAGTACACCCCACTCTATCGGCAAGCCTCCTGCCCAAAGACATTCAGCTTTCTCACTTTGTGGGCTGGGAAGCCCACCACTCTGTCTCATGGTGGTCTCTTGGTTCTGCTGCCTCTACTTCTGCTGTCTCTCTGCTATTTCTCTGCCCTCACAGTGCAGGGATCTCAGGTCCAACACACATTTCATTCTTGGCTTCTTCCTCTTGGTGGCAGTGAGATCCCCCTTTCCCTTTCTGGGATGACTCATTTTAAGCCTAACAGGATAGCAAAATTGACCAATCCTCACTTTAGAGTTCCATACATCTTATTTGCACAATCCAGCACCCTACAAGGGTGCTGTATACCTTTTTACACTATTAGCAAGCTATCCAATCCCCTCAGTGGGCCACAAACACCTCATATTTACATAGTCTTACCCAGTCATCTCCTTGAAGGAGGACTGGGCATTCTACTTCCATAGAGATACCACCTAGGAAACCCAAGGAGAGGTCATTATAAATCACAATCAACTTAGCAGCAGTGAGTTTGAGTGAGACCCAGTCAGCTGGTATAGTTGCAAAGACCATGGCTAGAAGAACCATACCAAATAATTCACTGCACTGCACACACACGTGTTCATTGCAACATTAAGGCATTTGACTGCTAACCAGAAGCCTGGCGGTTCAAACCCACTAGCTACTCCTCGGAAGGAAGATTGGACAATTTACTTCCGTAGTGATACCACCTCGGAAACTCAAAGAGTCGCTATGAGTCAGATTCAACTTGACGGCATTGAGTTTTGGTTTGGTTTGGTGTTTGAAGTGCCCATCAGGAAATGAATGGATAAACAAACTATAGAACATACACACAGTGGAATACTACACAACGTTAAACAATGAGTCTGAAACATCTCACAACATGGATGAACCTGGAGGACATTATGCTGAGTGAAATAAGTAAATCACAAAAGGACAAATATTATATGAGACCACTATTATAAAAGGTCAAGGAAAGGTTTATGCACAGAAAGAAATATTCTTTGATGGTTACCAGGGATGGGAGAGGGAAGAAGGGAAAACCACTAACTAGAGAGTAAGCATGTTATCTTAGGTGAAGGAAAAGGCAACGCACAGCAAGAGGGAGATCAGAACAACATGACCAAGGCAAAGGAAGACACTGGGGGGTACACGAGGGTGAAAGGCAACAATGACAAATACTATTACATGCACAAGCTGCAGCAACAGTAACAACAAACAGTAATTTACAAGTAGATACATAGGTACATATGTAAACTGAACAGGTGTGGGATGGCATATAGGAGTACACCCATGAGCATATGTAGGTTTGGCAGATGATATTTCTACATATGCATTTGTATATGCTACAAATATATCCAGGTATATAGCACAGTATACAGGGGACAAAGTTATACAACTGTCTTAGTCATAACCAGACACCTTAAGGGACTGAATCACTAGGCATGAGGACTTAATACCATAGCCTTGGGGGTCATTTGTCATAACACAGTCCATAAGGATAATGGTCTTCATCCTAATCTTGTGAGTAACAACTGGGGTCTTAAAAGAACAGCCATCTAAGATATAATTATTGGTCTCTTCCCATCTGGAGCATAGAAGAGTAAATAAATCAAAGGCTCAAGGAAATAATTAGTCCAAAGGACTAATGGACCACACAAACCACAGCCTCCATTAGCCTGACACCAGAGGAACTAAATGGTAGACATCTACCACTACTGACCCTCTGATCAGGATCACAATAGAAGGTTCTGGACAGAGTGGAACAAAAATGTAGAACAAAATTCAAAATCATAAGTATTCCAGACTTACTGGTCTGATAGAGACTGATGGAACCCCTGAGACTATGGCCCTTACACGTACTCTTCAGACCTGAAATTGAACCCACTCCCAGAGATCACCTTTCAGCCAAACAATAGACAGGCCTATAAAGTAAACAATAACACCCCTGGAGAACATGATCCTCAGAACGATCAACTAAATAGACCAAGAAGGCAGTATCTGCCCCAAAAGAAAGTGCAGAAGGCAGGAAGGGGCAGGAAAGACGGGCAAATGGGAAAGGAAAACCCAGGGAGGAGGAGGGAAGAGTGTCGTTGTTACATTGAAGGATTGCAACTAATGTCATGAAACAAAATGTGTGTAAATTATTGAATGGGAAACCAGTTCGCTCTGTAAACTTTCACTCAAACCACAATTAAATGCTCAAAAATAAATAGAGAAAAATAAATGCTAAACATAATCATAAACTTTAATATATATAAACCATTTCTATATATTAAACAGGGAAAAAAAAAAAAAGACTTTAGTACATTTGAGGGCTGTTGGCCTTTCCTGAGTTACATGAACCCTCAGGTTCAGTATTCTGTTCCCTTAGTCACAAGGCCAAACCTTGTTTTGTGTACCCTACACAGCACCCACTGAGGCATATGGAGCTTGTTCTTTGGAGGAATGCAGGTCCTGCCTCACCCTCCTGTCCAGGTCTTCTCACTCTTCAAGTCTCCAAAACAAAGTCTGCAAGTTGCCTGGGTGGCCCCAGGAGCAAATATACCTTATTTTGTGGCAACAAGCAAATTTCCTGGAGGGGGTTTTCAGAACAACTGGGAGTTACCCAAAGGGAAGCCAAGGGAAACAGGGAAGCAGGAGACCATGAGGAAATGGGCGGGGCCAGAGGCTGTGGGGCAGCTGAGGAAATGTGGCCTTGGCCTGAGGCCTCTGGGCTGAGGGTTGCCCTCCCTACCCTCTGCAAGGCTGCTCTGAGAAACAGGGCGTGAGCAGGCCCAGGCTTGGCCTCCGCACCTGCACTAACCTGCAGGAGGAAAGCTTGCCCAACCCAGGTCTTGTGTTAGCAGCAAGACGATGATACAAGGAGCCAACCAGGCTGCATAATAAGATGGAAAATTCCCACAGCAATTCTGCACCAAAGACTACAGCCCAGGTGAAGCCTCCAACCCTGGGTTCCACTCAGCCCCCGATTGCATGTGGAAGGAGCCTTCTCGAACTCGGGTTTCTGCAAGGCAGGAGTAGGGGCAGTAGTTGCTGAACAGCTTCAATGGGAGGAAACTAGAGACCTGGCCTTCTGACTTTTCACTTTGTTCTAGTATCTTTGGAGCTGGCCTGACTGTGGGCCTAGTGAGTGTGTGTGTAGGGTGAGGATGGAGAGGCTATTAGGAAATAAGGGAAGACAGACCTGTTTTTCACATAGAGAAGGTCCAACAACCCTCCAAACTAGGCTGAAAAGATTGGGCCAGGTAGGTTGAAAGAAATCAAGCTGCCTCCCACAGACATCTCAAGATTTTGATAAAATGTAAGTGACTATTAAAGCTGAAATGCATAAATTCTATGGTTCAAGCAATACTGGTTAGTTTTAGTATATTGCAGAGTCTTAGTGGTGCAGTGGTTAAACAGCTGAGCTGCTAACCCAGTTGGCAGTTCAAACCTACTGTCCTCGGGAGGAAGGTGTGGCACTCTAATTCTGTAAAGATTTAGGCTTGGAAGCCCTGTAGTTCTACTCTGTCCTTTAAGATCCCTATTGAGTCGGAATCGATTCAACAGCAGTGCTGGGCCTGGGACCTTGGGACTAAGCCCCGTGGGCAATATTCTCAAAGACTCTCCCATTCAGTTCTTTGGTAAGGGCCTTGCCACCAGAAAAGCTGCTCAACGCAAGACAAAGCAAGATAGAAATGCTCCTGACCAATGCCCTCCTCAGTTTTTCCCAGGAAGCCTGGCTACAGCAGGTGTTTCTGTTCAGTCTCCAAAGCAGGAGCCTCATGCTCTCTGTGCCCCAGGAACATAAGAAGGATCCAGGTGCCAAGAGGAGTGTCCTTTGGACACTTGGCTGGTTGCCCAGCACCATGGTGCCAGGCCCAGAAGGCCTCCCACCCCTCTGGGGCCCAGCCCAAGGGAGGAAGGAAGGAAGCCATGCAAGATAGGGTTTCCCCACCCGAAAGCCTGCAATCCTCCTGGCTCCAGTCATCTGATAAGCAAGCTGGTTTGTTAGCTGACCTGTAGTTTTCATAGGTGATGAAAGCCACTGGAAGGTTGCAAAATGCCTTCTGGGCAAGTAGGCTTCAAGAGGCCAGAACTCTCAACAAGAACATGAAGACAAGTTGGAAGAACCCTAGACATTCTGTAGGGGGCTGACTTACTTCAAGGCCTCCTGGCACAGTCTAAATCTACAGAGAGGAGTTTGGCAGCAAAGGAGGAGTTTCGTTTCAGGCCTCCCCACCCCTTTCTTCTGTGCCCCTCTACCACTCCTTCCCCAGTTGGCCTTGGCTCACACACTCCCTGCTGAGGCACCCTGAGACCTCCCTTCATCTACTCTGCCCCCATCCCCAGGGCGCTTCCTGAGGAACCCCTGGAAAGATGGATTCTGGATGCAGGCTAGGGCCCCCACAGCTCTGTGCTGGATCCAGTGAGCCAGGATCACTAGAGCTCTTGAGGGCACTGATGGCCCCAGAGTGGCAGGTGACACTGAGCCCAAGTTGCCCCTCAGAGCTTCAGGAGACTGTGCTGGCTCGTGTAAGGGTAGGAAGTAGCTTGCTTCCTGATGCCATCCTGTGTTCCTCCAGGAAGAGAAGGCTGTAACCAGGGTTGGACTTGAGACTCCTGCAAAAAATGGCATGGAGGCAGCATCCTCCAACCTCCACTAACTTCACAAGGGGGAGACAGAATCACCATCAGCAACATCAGCCCAAGACTGATTCCTATGAGGTCAGACATGCTACCACCCTCCAAACTTTTTACCAGTTCTGACCCCAGTTGTCCCTCCTAAGGTACTCTACTGTGCTGAATTTGATAATTCATTGCAATGGCCAGACACAGAACTCATACTCATGATTATGGGGTTTATTAGGGAAGTAACAGGTTACAAGTCAGGTTCAGGAATGTTCAGGATACAATTCTTCCATCAGCACAGCCTCCCATGGCTGTAGGCATGGCTCTCTTCGGCCTTAGTCTCTCAGCCTGGCCTCTGCCCTGCAAGAGGCAAGTGTTACAGAGCTCTTTTAGCTCTGCTGATTAGTGTAGCCCACTCCACCAGCAAGCCTCCTGCCCAAAGGCACTCAGCTTTCTCGCTCCGTGGGCCAGCAAGCCCGCTGTTCTGTCTCATGCTGGTCTCTTTGCTACAACTGTCTCTCTGCTGCCATGTCTCAGTGCAGGGATCTCTTGTCTAAGGACCTGCTTCAGTGTGGGCTCTTCCCTGTCTTGATGGTAGTGAGATTCCCCTTTCCACCTCTGGGAGGGCTCATTTTAAGCCAAGCGAGATGGCAAAACTGGCCAATCCTCAGTTAGGATTCCACACTATTTGCACAGTCTAACCCCCAAAGGGTGCCACGTACTTACATTATTAATAAGCTATCCAATCCCTTTGATAGGCTAACACCTAACATTTATATAGTTCCACCCAGTCATCTGATAGGAGTCACAAAGACCATAGCTAGAAGAGCCATATTAAGTAACTCACTGCACCACACCTCACATCGAGGAAATTTTCAGCCTAAGGATGTCAAGAGCAAGTGAGTGGTGGAGTGTCCAGGAAGAAACCTCTTTACCCAGAAAGGGGTGGGAGCTTTGTTCCCTGGTGGAACCACAAGCCTTGTGCAGGTTATATACAGGGTCACACCTGTTCTGCCCTGGCTGAACCTCAGTCTAGTGTCTGGCTCGCTGAGCCTGCTAGTTGGGTGAGAATGTTCTTAGGATATCACATTTTGGAAGGTGAGGATTCTGTAGAAACTTAAAAGTATTTGGAGCCATTCTGAAAAAGTTACACATACCCTTGATGTAGGAGCCCTGGTAGTACAGTGGTTTAGTGCTTGGCTACTAACTGAAAGGTCAGTGGTTTGAACCCACCAGCTGCTCTGTGGGAGAAAAGACCCATAAACATTATCGCCTAGGAAGCACTATGGGACTGATCTACTCTGTCCTACAAGGTTGCTATGAGTCAGAGTCAACTAGATGGCACTATCACCACTGTTGATAGAATAATATCTACTGCTTTTTAAAGCACTTTAAATATATTGTATCATTTAATCCTCAGAGTATCCTTTTGAGATGGATTATATTACACCCATTTTTACAGAAGACAAAATTGAGACCTCAAATTTCTCAGCACTGGAGGAAGAATTCAAAGTCAGGCTATTTGTTGGAGACACAGAAGTCTCTAGCACCTGAATCTAGCATTTGGAATACTGGGATGCGAGTCCCGCTTTCCCCACATCTCTAGTCAGTACCTCTGTCACTTGGGCCTCCTTGAGGTCCAGTTTAAAATGGAGCAGTTACAGGGGTGGTCTTTGATGCTAGCTAGGCAACCATTGGGAGCCATGGGCCACGCCCTCTTGAGCAAGATCCTCCCGCTCTCCCCTTTGCCATGTTGCCTCGTCCAAGTGTCTGGACAAGGGTCCATGTGTCCATTTATTGTTCTCCCTGGAAATCCCCTTCCTCCAGGCCCACAGCTTCCCTCCCCCTCTGTGTGAGGGAAGCCTGGTGCTGGGGTTTTTCAGAAATGTGAAGGCAGAGCTGTGAGTACCTGACATCTTTCCTGCTTTAGAAGAAACAGTATAATACCCTGTTTTACATTGACATTTTATTTTTTTTAAGTACACTTCATAGAGAAAACAAAAAGAAACAAAAAACCCAGGAAGGGGCACATCAGTCATATTTCAAATGAGAGTTGTTCAGAGCTTCCTCTCACCAATCATGGGCAGGTTGCCACCAGTCCCCAGGGGTGTCCCTCGCACAGCCCACTTGGAAGGAGGCTTTTGCATAAGATACCATTGAGCCCGATCTTCTTCTATGATCCACACTGTTGGATAGAGACAGGATGTGAAGCTGCCACAAATATTTCCATCACGGCTCACTTAGAGGAAATACTCTGGGAAGGATGCAAGGGCCTGAACTATGAGGCCCTGGAGAGACTTAGCTCTTGTCTGCCATTGTCATCATTATGTTCCTGGGCCCCAATGCAGGGCCTGACCTTAGGAGAGCCTCAAAAAGTTGCTGGTCAATAAAATGCACGAAGAAAACTTTTCCCAAACCAAGAAGGAGATGGTGCAATCACTTGCTCCTTGCATAGTCTTGCTTCCCTGGGTTCCCGCTAGAAGCATGTTTTCTTGGGTGACTGTTGAATATAGGCACAAAGAAGCAAGAAACTCTCCAGCTCACCCTGCAATAGTGGGTCTCCACAGCCCTTCTATTAGGATCAGGGGCTACTGTTTTGAAGGGAATGATTTTTTTCCCATCTTGGCTATCTATCCAAATCTTAGTGCTTGACTGCTATCACCTAAGAAATGCCTGTCTTCACAGAAGATTTTGTATCTCCCCTTTGCACAGGAGCTAGTATGTTGTTGTTAGGTGCCATCCAGTCCTCCACTCATAGCAACCTTATGCACAGCAGAACGAAACACCGCTCTGTCCCGTGCCAGTTCCATGATCCCTGCTGTACCTGAACCCATCACCGCAGCCACTGTGTCAATCCATCTCATTGAGGGCCTTCCCCTCTTTTGTCGACCCTCCACCTTACCAAGGATGACATCCTTCTCCAGGGAATGGGCCCTTCTGACAACATGACCAAAGTAGGTGAGACGAAGTCTGGCCATTCTTGCTTCCAAGGAGTATTTCGGCTGCACTTCCTCCAGGACAGACTTGTTAGGGAACTTGTATTAATGAGCTCCCTGAAACAAGTGCCATCCAGGACCCCGGAGACTGCCCAAGAGGCATGACCCTGGTTAACCTGATGCAGGGAAATGTAGTTCTGATGGTAGCTGTTAACCAGACAGCTAAAGCTAGTTGATGATTGAGGTACTGTTGAGGCTTCTATCCTCAGAAAATTTCTGTGAGGCCAGGTACTCTGAGGCTGTTGGCTGAGGCTCCCCCCAAAGCCATGCCTACACTGCCAAGGAAACCAGGTCTTCCTTGTTCTTCTTCTGCTTCTTTTTACCCTCAATCTAATCCCTAGTGAAAGCTTAATCCCTACAGCTCTTGGTAAAACCCAAATGACTGGCTTAACTCTGAGGTCTGTAGGTCACCTCTTGCAATAAGTTAATTTCTGTGCCAAAGATGCCTCTAATCTGGATAGTCTTCTGTGGTAACCGCTTAAAAGGGGCATTAATAGCTTCACCAAAGTTTACATAACACTACTTGCCACCTGGGAGCTCTGGTAGCATAGTGCCTAAGGCACTTGACTGCTAACCAGAAGGCTGGCAGTTCAAACCCACCAGCCACTCCTCGGAAGAAAGGTTGGGCAATCTACTTCCGCAGTGATACTGCCTCAGCAACCCAAGGAGGGGTCGCTATGAGTTGGGTCCAACTCGACGGCACATAGCAACAACTTGCCACCTAGGATAACAGTGCATTCCTTTCTTCTAAATGCAAGTTTTTCTGTGTTTCACTTATATCTCTGTGGATCTGGGAGAAGCCTCTCATGAGATAGATCTGTAGAAAGCCCTCGTGGATATGGCTAGAGTCCTTGAAAGGGGAGCCCTCAGGATAATGTTGCCACAAAGCTGGTCTGTTGAGAGGGGTTAATTATTAAGTTAAATAATTGCATTTCTCATTTCCTTGATTATGGAGGAAGTGGTGATTCAGAAGTAGAATTCTCATCTTCCATGCTGGAGACCCCACCAGCTACCCTGAGAAGGAAAATGGGGAAATCTACTTCCATAAAGATTTACTGCCTTGGAAACCCAGTGGGGTTTGCTGAGTTGGAATCAACTCAATGGCAGTGAGTTTGGTTTTTTGGTTACGCTGGAGACCCAGGATTGGTTCCCGGCCAATGCCCTTCACATGCACCCACTTTTCTCTGTCACTGGAGGCTTTCATGATGTTGAACAGATTTCAGCAGAGCTTTCAGACTAAGACAGACTAGGAAAAAAGGCCTGGTAATCTACTTCCAAAAATCAGCCATTGAAAACCCTGTGGATCACAATGGCACAGGACTGGTTGTCTGTGGCCTGGGCAGCATTTTGTTCTATTGTGCGTGGGGTAACCATGAATTGGACGCCTACTCAACGGCAGCTAACAACATCCCTTCAATTGACTTTAGAGATGAAGGATGAGGTCAGCAAAGGCACAGATGACATGAGCCTAGTGCAAAGGGGTCACTTCTTATTTTGTCCGTTTTTATTAGGAATGGGTGTAGATTTTGTCAGATGCCTTTTCTGCATCAATTGATATAATCATGTGGTTCTTTTCCTTTGTTTTATTTATGTGATGAATTACATTAATTTTTTTCTAATGTTGAACCATCCTTGAATAGCTGGTATGAATCTCATTTTTCATGATGTATTATTTTTTCGGTAAGTTGTTTGAGTCTATTGGCTAGGACTTTGTTGAGAATTTTTGTGTCTATGTTCATGAGGTGGTAGCATAGTGCCTAAGGCACTTGACTGCTAACCAGAAAGCTGACGGTTCAAACCCACCAGCCACTCCTCGGAAGGAAGATAGGGCAATCTACTTCCGTAGTGATACTGCCTCGGAAACCCAAGGAGAGGTTGCTATGAGTACGATGTGACGTGACAGCACTGAGTTTAGTTTGGGGTGTTTTTTTTTTTTTTTT
>NW_006921638.1:6245968-6246501 GCF_000298275.1 Orycteropus afer afer | reverse complement strand
TAAAATAGGATCCATACTTCACATTATATATAAAAACTAACTCAGGATGGAGCAAAGACCTAAATGTAAAACTTAAAACTACAAATACTAGGAAAGAAAAAATGGCAAACGTAGGAGCCCTAATTTATGGCATAAATAGTCTATCTAACATAACTAAAAAGCCAAAAACAGTAGAAAATAAACTAGAAGACTGGGATCTCCTAAAAATTAAACACTTATGCACATCAAAAGACTTCTCCAAATGAGTAAAAAGAGAACCTACAGACTGGGGGAAAAATTTTGGCAATGACATACCAGACAAGAGACTAATCTCTAAAATTTATAGAAAACTTCAGCACCTCAACAAGAGGACAAACAATCCAATTGAAAAAAAGGGCAAGGCCATGAACAGATCCTTCACAAAAGAAGGCATTCAGGCAGGCAGCAAACACATGAAGAGATTCTTATGATCATTAGCCATCAGAGAGAGGCAAATCGAAACAGCAATGAGATATCATCTCACTCTGGCAATAATGTTGTTGTTATGTGCCGTC
>NW_006921638.1:6239925-6241825 GCF_000298275.1 Orycteropus afer afer | reverse complement strand
TTGGTTCATGAGGGATATTCATCTATAATTTTCTTTTGTAATAGTGTCCTTGGCATTTGTTAACTAGAAGGTTGGTGGTTCAAACCCACCAGCCACTCTGTGGAAGAAAGATGGGGCAATCTACTTATGTAAAGATTTACAGCTTCAGAAACCCAAAGAAGGTTGCTATGAGTCAGAATCGACTCAATGGCAGTGAGGGTTTGTTTTTTTTTTCCCCCTTGGTTTGCCTGGCTTTGGTATTAGGGTCATGCTCACTTTATAAAATGAATTCAGGGGTATTTCTTCCTTTTCTATATTCTGGAATACTTTGAGTAGAATTGGTGGCAGCTCTTCTCTGAATGTTTGGTGGAATTCTCCAGTGAAGCCATCTGGGCCAGGACATTTTTTGTTGTTGTTAGTTTTTTTTATGAACTGTTCAATTTCTTCTTATGTTATGAGTTTGCTCAATTTTTTACCCCAGTTTGTGTTAGTTTAGGTAACTAGTGTGTTTTAGAAATCTGACCATTTCTTGTAGGTTTTCAAATTTGTTAGAGTACAGTTCCTCACAATGTTCTGTTATCCTTTTTATTTCAGTTGGTTCTGTTGTGACGTCACACATTTAATTTCTTATTTGTGTTATTTGCATCTTCTTCTTCTTTTCCTTTGTTAGATTTGTCATTGGCTTGTCAATTTGATTAAAATCAACTTCTAGTCTTGTTGATGCTTTCTGTTGTTTTTCTGTTTCATTTATTTCTGCTCAAATCTTTATTATTTCTTTTCTTCTGATGACTGTAGGTTTTTTGGCTGCTCTTTTTCTAACTACTGGAGATGCTGGGTTAAAGTATTGATTTTAGTTCTTTCTTCTTTGATGTGTGCATTTATTGCTATTAATCATCCTCTGAGCACTGCTTTTGCTTTGTCCCAAAGATTTTGGTATGTTGTGTTTTTATTCTCATTTGATTCAAGGAATTTTTTTTTTTATTTCATTTTTTAATTCTTCTATTATCCAGTAGTTTTTAGGGAGGGTGTTATTTGTTCCAATGTGCTTATTTTTCCCTTGATCTTTCTATTGTTGGTTTCTAATTTTATAGCACTGGACCTGAGAAGATGCTTTGCAGTATTTTGATGTTTTTAAATTTATTGAGGCTTGTTTTATGACCTAACATCTGGTTTATTCTGGAGAATGTTCCATGTGCACTGGAAAAGAGTGTGTATTGTGCTATTGGGTGAAGTGTTCTGTATATGTCTATACAGTCAAATTGATTGATTGTATTTTTTAGTTCTTCTGTGTCTTTTTTGAAATTCTTTCTAGCTGTTCTATCCTTCATTAAAAGGGGTCTATTAAAGTTTCCTACTACAATTGTTGAGTTGTCTATTTCTCTTTCCAATTCTGTTAAAGTTTGATTTATATATTTTGGGGCTCTTTCATTGGGTGTATACATATTTATTATGGTGTGTCCTCTTGTTCAACTGACCCTTTAATCATTATATAATGTTCTTCCTTGTCTTTTATGGTGGTTTTTGTCTTAAAGTCTATTTTATCAGAAATTAATATTGCCACTCCTGCTGTTTTTTTGATTGCCATTTGCTTGATATATTTTTTCCGACCTCTGATTTTAGTCTGCTTTTGTCTTTGTGTGGCTCTTGTAGACTGCATATTGATGGGCCACAATTCCTTATCCATTCTGCCATTCTCTATCTCTGGATTGGTGCATTTAATCCATTTATATTCAGTGTAATTATTGACAAGCATGAATTTATTGCTGTCATTTTGTTATGTGTTTTGTGTGTGTGTGTGTGTGTGTGGTGCTGCTGATTTCTTTGTTTCACATATTTTTCTGTGCTGAGCTCATTTTGTTTATGGATTTATTATTATTATTATTTCCTTTGTTGTTATTTTATTTGTATTTGCTGAATATTT
>NW_006921638.1:6220415-6239825 GCF_000298275.1 Orycteropus afer afer | reverse complement strand
TATTAAGTATTTATTATTTTCTTCTTTTTTATTTTGATGAGAAGATTTAGTAATATTCTTTGGGGTTACTCTGTGATTTATTGTTTTCTTCCCAAGTTTAGAAAAGCCCATTTTATCTTGAAATTGTCTTGACCTCCTCTCTGGTAGTTCTATAACTACACTATTTATTCTCTCCTTTTGCATTGTAGTTCTTCTCATGTACAAATTAATATCTCTGGTTCCCTGTTTTCAGTCTTGTGAGTTTATCTTACTTTGGATACTTCTACATCTGGGTTGGTTCCAGGGTGATGCTGTCATTTGTGTTAATCTCAGGTTGTTTGTGTGCTGTTGTTGGTTGTCTGTCCAAAGGACTCCCTTTAGCATCTCTTGTAAAGTTTATATGGTTTTTACAAATTCCCTTAATTTCTGTTTATCTGGAAATGTGCCAATTTCATCATCATATCTGAGGGACAATTTTGCTGTATATATAATTCTTCATTAGCAATTGTTTTCTTTCAGGATTTTATATATGTGATCCCACTGTATAATCTGCATGGTTTCTGCTGATAAATCAGTGCTTTATCTTATTGGTTGCCCTTTGTAGGTAACTTTTCATTTTTCCCAAGCTGTTTTCAGGATTATTTCTTTACCTTTGCTTTTGGAAAGGTTGATTATGATATATCTTGGTGATTTTTTTTTTAAGGTGTATCCTATTGGGGTTCTTGAATGCATATCTTCTCATCTTTTCTCATATCTTTGACAATTTTCTCTGTGGTTTTATTCATCTCTTCCTGTTCTGAAATTCTGATCACATGTAAATTATTCCTCTTGATGGTGTCTCACTTAAGTCTTAAGTTTTCTTCATTTTTTTTTTCTTTTGTTCTTTTTTCTGACTGTTGCCTTAACAAAGTAGCATTAAGAGATTTATCTTCAGTCTCATTAATTCTATCTTCCATTGATTCAGTTCTACTTCTTTGGCCTTTCACTGTGTTGTATATGTATTTCTGAAATCTTAGTATTAATCTTCTGGGGTTTCTAATTTTTTCATTTATTTTGTCAGTTTGTCCTTAAATTATTTTCCTGAATTTCTCTAGAGTTTTGTCCTTGTTTTCCCTAATTTTGTCAGTTTTTTCCTTGATCTGTTTCTCAATCTGTTGAAGGTGTCTAAATATAATTATATTGAATTCCTTATCAGACAGTCCCAATATAATTTTGGAAGAGGTTTTCTGACTCTGTATTTTGGTTCCTTGTTTATAATTCTTTTTATTGCTTCTTTGTGTGAACTGCGATTGTCGGTTGTCTCCAAGACACTGTAATGTTGTTGTATTTGTATTTAATTGGTGATTGTATGTTGGTGTGATTTGCCAAGGTTTTTTTTTTTTTTTTCCTTTATTTTGTTTTGCTATATCCAAGTGGGTGAGTGGGGCGAGTATGTGACTCTATTCATTAGTTTGGTTGCATTTAGGCACTCACCACCTGTCTCTTGGTGGATGTGATAAATGGTGAGAATGTGTGCTCAGATCTCTGTTTGGTGTTCAGGTAGAACTGTGGAGTGTGGGTTGGGCTGGTATTGGCCTCTGTATCATTGACCAGTTGGTGCAGAAGCAAGTGGTGGCCCTCATCCAGTGGGTAGGGCTGCAGGAGGTATGGATTGAGTCATGTTGGTGTGGGTGCTGTCCCCTACCCAGTGGGACAAAAAAAAAAAAAAAATACAAGAGAATAAAAATCAAACAGCATAAACAAACAACCATTGCAGAAAGAAAAATAAATAAATGAAAAAGGAGGGGAACCCCAAGAGAATGACAAGAAAAGAAAAAAAAAAAAAAAAAGGAATTCTGGGAAGGGAGAATAAAGATAGCAAAAGAAAGAGAATCTTAAAGAAAAAAATTATAGAAATGCAATAAGAAAAACAAGGGATGGGAAGAAATCAAAAAAGAGAAAAGGAAGGAAAAAGGAAGCAATGAAAAGGAAAAGAAACAAGAAGCAGGAAAGGGAAAGAAAAAGGGAAAAAGGAACGAATAAAGGAGGACAGTATAAAAAGAAAGACTAATTTAAAAAAAAGAGAGAAAACTGGGGGGATGGGGGTAGGGCACCCAGGTGGTGTTCCTGCTGGCCAAGCAGGTGGTGGGACCTGGTTCCAGAAAGAATTCCTGCCAGCCCAAAAGGCAGCTGAGGCAGTGCTCCTAGTTACAGAAGGAATTTCTGCTGGCCATAGGGGTCACTTCCTAGAAAGCTGTTTGACTCCTCAGCTCACTGGTATGCTGCCCACTAACCAAAAGAGGAGTAGAAGTAGGATCAGCTTGCTTTTCTCAGTTCTAAACCAAATACACTTGATTACAATCTTGTCATCCACGGGTTACTTCTTACAGTGCTTCTTAACAGCAAACAGCAGATCTTTCTGGTCAGTGTTTTCCAAATACACATGCCCAGAGCAGTACCCTAGGAAATTCTGATTTGATAGATCAGGGTGTGGGCTTGGCTGGTGTTCTTTGAAAAAGTTCTCCTGATAGTTCTGATGTGAAACTCTCAGTGAGAACCACTAACCTAGCACATTTCAGGTTAAAAGTCTTCACTGCTTGCTCTCTTGGGATGTGGGCATGGAAAAGTGGTATTACAGAGAATCTAAAACCACACTAAACTCAGTAATTCCTTCTTGCACAGAGAGGTCAGGGAGCAAACACGCTTTTTGATACCCAGGAGACTTTTGAATCATAACTGAGTACCAGTACATAAAGATGTCATCATTCATCTAAAAAAAAGAAGGCAAGGCAGGTACCTAGGTCAACAGGCTGGGCTGTTCAAACCTGAGATCAGTCAGGTTAATAATAGGTAAACAGGATGAGATTGTGTGCAAGCAACTTTGTAGATCAAGAGTCTGCTTTCTCCCTTCCGTGGAGCTTGTACTCTGTATAGTGGCGATGGCTTTGCCCTGGGAAAAGTCAACACACTTCAAGAACAAAAGGAATTTGGAGTTACCTGGTTTAGGAGTTGTTTGTGGTCTAGAGTGGAGAAAAGCAAGAGGCCCATGCAAGACTTGAACCAGGGCTCTTTACCTACTATTGTGGCCAGCTGAGCAAGGCTCATCTCCATAAAAATATCTTGGTAATGCTATCATAGGATGTAAAGGGTCAGTGAAAAAGAAAGACTCTCAACAAGATGGATTGATACAGTGGCTGCAACAATGTGGTCGAACAGCAATGATTATGAGGCTGGCACAGGAACGGGCAGTGCTTCATTCTGTTGTACATAGGGTCACTATGAGTCAGAGCCGACTCCACAGCACTTAACAACAACAACAAAAACAATATAGGATGTACTTACAAACACTTCCAAAAAGAGTAAGAATATCTGCGCTTTTGGTATTTTATTGGAAAACCTTGAGCCTATTTGCTTATAAAAATACTGACAACGTTAATCAGTTAAAAATATCCATACCATAATTTTCAGTATGATTTTTAAAACTCAAGACTTAAATTTTGTCTGATTCTTTAGGTATCATGATCATTGAAGATCCTTTAGAAAATACATTAAAATACTAAAAAATGGGAAAAATTATTCCTAACTACTGTGAACATTTGGCTTCACTCTTGTGAATTTTCCCCATGCATTTTTTACATTGTTGAGATCATAGACTTTGTAAACCATCCTGTATTTTCTTCCCAATTATGTCAAAAATATTTTTCAATGTCACTTAAACCCTTTAAACATATTTTTAATGGCAACACAACATTTTATTGAATCTTGATTATTTCTTAATCAATTTCCTTTTGCTGGATATTTAGAGTATTTTAGTTTTTTCACAATATTACTTGTTAAAAGTTTAGAAATATAGACAATATAAAGAAAAAAGATGAAATGTACTTATAATTCCATCACCCAGAAATCATTTCTTTCCATGTGATTCCATCATCATCTATTACGGTTCACATTCTACTATATTCCTTCTACCATTCCTTTCTACCAGTGGTTAGTTTTGGGGGGATTTTTTGGGAAATAAACTTCATGAATATCTGATTTGATTTTTGCTCTGTCATTCTCTTTCGGGAAATTAAAACATGCGTTACATTTTGCGTAAAGCTTCAGAGCTCTGGAGACCTCTATAATTCATTGCAGAAGTGGCCCACGGATATGGGGAATTTATTCACCAGCTTCAGCTGCTATTGCTTACCCTGCACTTCAGGTTGTGTTTGGCTTGCACAGACTGAGCAGCCTTTTCATAACTTTGTAGAAGGTCTGAAGCTTCAGAGAAGCAGGAAATGCATGGAGCACTTGGGGTGAGAGGCTGTTGGCTGGAGACAGAACTAAACCAACTGGGGCAGAATCAGAAAGGCAAGAGGTAGGTGATGACCAAAAGTGTCTGCCTCTGAATCACCCTGTTTATTTTGTGTCCTGTTTCTTAAATAATCTTACATTGTAAATGTTTTCTTTATCATTAATTGTCTTCAAAACAGGGGTTTTATTGGCTGCACAATATTCCACAGTATTGGATGCAATGAATTTATTGCTGTACATAACATTTTATTCATTATTGTACATAAAAATTATTGAGATAATTTTGCATATCTAATTATCTTCCTAGGAGCTCTGGTAGCATAGTGCCTAAGGCACTTGACTGCTAACCAGAAGGCTGGCGGTTCAAATCCACCAGCCACTCCTTGGAAGGAAGGTTGGGCAATCCTACTTCCGTAGTGATACTGCCTTGGAAACCCAAGGTGGGGTCGCTATGAGTTGGGGCCGACTCGACGGCACATAACAACAACAACAATTATCTTCCTAGGATAAATTCTTATAAGGAAAATTACTTTCTGTTTGTTTCCTTCTGATACATATTCCCAAGTTGCCTTCCCAAACACCTGAATCAAGTCCTATTTCCACCAGCAGAAGTAACTAACTTTTAATGTAACTCATCACTACTTCAGGAACCATGGTAATGCAGTATTAAAAGCATTTGGCTACTAACTAAAAGGTTGTTGGTTCCAACCCACCAGGCACTCTACCAGAAAAAGATGTGCAGTTTGCTTCAGCAAAGATTACAGCCTTGGAAAGAAACCCCATGGAGCAGTTCTACTCTATCCTATAAGCTCAGAATCAACTTGATGGCAACAGATTTGGTTTTTGATCATTCCTTCATACATTATTGAGCACTTCTGCTAAGTGCATTATGTATTATAATTTTAAAGTTTTGCTAGCTTTATGGGAAATAAGATTCTGTATCTTGTAATTTGCATTTAAAATTAATGAGACTAACAATTTTTTTCAAGTCTATTGATTAGAAAATTTTCATGACCAGTGTCTTTAGTGGGAGTTCTGGTGGCATAGTGCCTAAGGCATTTGACTGCTAACCAGCAGGCTGGCGGTTCAAACCCACCAGCCACTGCTTGGAAGGAAGACTGGGCAATCTACTTCCGTAGAGATACTGCCTCAGAAAGCCAAGGAGGGGTCACTGTGAGTTGGAACTGACTCAACGGCAGTGAGGTTTTTTTTTAGTGTCTGTGATAGTTGGAGCTGTGTGTCAACTTGGCTGGACCACAATTTTGTGTAGTTTAAGCAATTGTGGTGTGGGTTGTTCCCATGATGGGATCAGATGTATATGTTTTGAGCAGCCAATCCATTGAAAGGGAGTTTTCCTAGGGGTGTGGCCTGCTTCCAATATATTTATGGACATCCTGAGAAAAGACACTCTTCTGTGGATTGGGATTCTGTTGTACTGCCTACAACGGTCCCTGAGCGAACAATCCACCATTCAGCCTGGAGATCTTGGATTCATCATTCGTTGGAGTCAACAGCCAGTGTACTGCCTGCCAACCTTGAGCTCCTCAGCCCCTGCAGCTGCAAGAGCCAGGAAAAGCCTCCAATTTGATGTTTGGTCTAAGAACTTGGGACTTGCCAGCTTCTATAAGTGTGTGCACCATTTTCCTAAGATAAATTTCTTTTTCTCTACATATATAAGCTTTACTGCTTTTGTTTCTCTAGAGAACCCAGTCTAACACAGTGTCTTTAGTACATTTTTCTGTTGGCATGTTACTATTTGTTGTTTCTTATGAGTGTTCTGTTGCTAGCAAAATCTTAATTTTTATGTACTTAAATATATAAATTTTTCCCTTCATGATTTTATCCATTGTTTAGAAAGTGCTCACCATCCTGAGATATTAATCTAAACTTTTTCTTTTTTCCTTTTCTTTTTAAAAATTATCTTTATTCAGATTGTATTTTATTTTGATATAAGGTATGAGAATATGGAATACTTTTTCCCCATGTATTTATTTTTCCTCTAGAATTATTTACCCATTAAACTGGGGTGTTAATTTTTTTTTCTTTTATTGTGTTTGGGTACAAATTTACAAAGCAAATTTGTTTTACATTCAACAGTTCATTTGATTTCACAGCCCATTACCATCCCCAACCGTAAAAAGCTCTCCTCCCCTCCCCTCCCTGTGACCACCCCCTCCCTGTGCCCTTCTCGTCTATGCATTCCTGTCCATCTGGCTGTCCCTCCATGTGAATGCTGCTCCTCTGGTGTCTCATGGCTGATTGATCTAAGGGGCGCATCTTTCTAGAGTAGGTGGGTGCATCACCTTGGGGTAGGTATTCTGTATGTAGGTCTTTCTACTGTTGGGCTGAGAGCCAATCCAGGTAAGCGAGTCCATTTCTAGGCCTGAAGGGTAATGCAGGGCCATAGTCTCCAGTAATTCTGGTCATTTTTGTGTTTTTGAATTTTGTTCCACATTTTTCCTCTGTGATGCCAAGTTTTGATACATTAAATTCTTATGAATGCTAAGGTCTGTTTCTGGGCAATTCCATCTTTCAAAAAACTAGAATGCTTGACACCTACACATTAGCTTAGAGAAAGAATTGACTATAACATTCAGTACTCCCATCTAGGGTCAGTATGTCTTTTAGTCAAGTTTTCTTCATATGAGTCAATATTTTTAGTTAGGATTATTCCTAGGGATTTTATATTTTTTGTTGCTACTGTGACGGAGATTTATATGTATTTATATATACACACACATACATACATACTTTTAAATTCTATTTTCAAAGTGGTCATTCCTAGTGTATAGGTAGGGTTTTTATTTTCAGAATTTTAAATCTAGTTATTAATGCTGGGAGGGAAGGGGACAATTTGACAAAAAGTGATTGTAGATTTTATCTAATGGCCTGACAAAGACAAGTTTTGGGGTCAGATGGTCATGAGTTCTAGTCTTGTCAAGTTCTGTCAATTTTTTAGATGTGTGGATTTGGGGAAATTAACTCAATGACCTGTTTCCTTATGTGCCATTTTTTTCCCCACTGCCTTCACATAAAAATTGATTCTGATTCATGGCGACCCCATAGGGTTTTCTTGGCTGTAATCTTTATGGAAGCAGAGTGCCATCCCTTTCTCCTGCAGTATTGCTGGGTGGGTTTGAACTGCTAACCTTTAGTTAATCACCTTCCCGGGTGATTGCTCCACCCAGGGACCTGTATGGGGGAATACTAAGTGTGTAAGTCTATGATCCCTTATTTAAAAGCCTGGGACTAAATGCATTTTGGAATTTAAAACATTTTGGATTTTAGAAGGGCAATATGGTGTATAAACCATGTATTATGTAACTCTTCTACTGGAGTCTAGGACAGTACCCTGTTATCAAACACATTAACATTTCTGCAGAGATCAACTGATGAACTAAGTATAAATGGCCTTACAGGGCAGATTTTCCTGTTAAATTTTATAGCTTACTGAATTTTTGGAACCCTGGACAACAATTAAATACCTGAATTTAAATATAGTGTATGTAAAACTTTGCATAAGGCCTGCTTCAAGAAATGTTAATGCTTTGTTAGGTGATTCTCTTGGTTTTCTAGGTAAACAACCTAAACAGCAAATTATAATTTTAACTACTTCTTTCTGTATCTCCTAATTAATTTAGCACTATGATGTTAGTTGGGAGCTCTGGTGGTATAGTGCCTAAGGCATTTGACTGCTAACTAGAAGGCTGGTGGTTCAAACCCACCAGCCACTCCTCGGAAGGAAGATTGGACAATCTACTTTGGTAGAGATACCGCCTCGGAAACCCAAGGAGGGGTTGCTATGAGTCAGAAACGACGGCAGTGAGTTTGTGTTTTGGTTTGTTTGATAATGTTAGCTGTTAATTTTAGCTTTTCTAAAGTGGTATTTCGTGAGGGAGACTGTCAGAATATATTTAGCATTAGAATTTGACCGTTTAAGGTAGATCCTGAAGATCTTTAATGTAGTAATTTGGTTGTGGCACAAATTTGAATTCTGAATTTGAGGGCTACTATGCAAGAATACTTTATGAAAAATGGGTATCAAGGGAAAGAAAGCCAGATGTTTATTCACATTCATAGATGTCTGGACACTGCCAGACATCCCTCTGCCAATAGTCTGCTTCATCCTTTTATTTCTCAGTAGTTTATCAAAATGCTCCTTGGGTAAAGATTTTCATTTATTTATGTATTTATTTTAGCATTTGTATATTTCTGCATTCTTTATTTGTTCTAGGTTATTTGTGTCAAAACCAGAATTATTTAATTTTCAAAGTCTTTTTCCTTCTGTTTCTTCCATTTGGTTTAAGTATATAATAAACACAGCAAATATACTTAAAGTTGTTTTATATTTAATCCTTAATTCATCCAGAACTTATTTTGTATTGTATAAAGAAAACAAATTTTTCTAATAAATTAGATTTTTTGTTTTCTCTATTCAAAAGGTATCTTCTCGCAGAACAACTGAATTATTAGCTATTCTCTCATGCATAATTCCCGAGCGGTGAAGCCTGTCAAGGGTCTAAGGATGTAAAAGTTCTTTGTTTAAGGGAGTAAAAACTACTTTCAAAATGATGGCAGCACATGTATAGAGCCTAATGGATTTGGATGGGTATTCTCAAAGCAGCAGCCCTTGAAGTGGAAGCACCCTACTTCCCTGCTAGGAAATTACAACTCATGACTCAGCACTGAAGAGGATGTGGTCAATGAAGTTTCCTGCTTCTAGCGGCCACATGTTCACGTGGCTTTGTCTGTGGGCCTGGTGGCTGTGGAAACAAGAGCAACTCTGACTGCAGGGATTGCTATGAGACCAGCAGCCACGTTCACCTGTGTGAGGCAATGTCAACAGCACCAATCTCATCCAGCGCAAAAGAGGACATGAAATTTATTAGATTTGCCTAGATTCTTGGATCATCTATAACAATTAGTGATTCAGGTTCTAGAAATTTAAAAAGCGACTCAATTCAGTACATTCTAAAAAAATTATTCTCAATAGAGTTTGGTCTTTTTCCCTTAACATGTTTATATTTTTTAACTTTTTATTGTTATTTGGGTGTAATTTTACAAAGCAGATTCGTTTTACATTTAACAGTTCAGATCATACGCATTTTATTTTGTGACACGGTTACATTCCCCACAGTGTAAGAGCTCACCTCTCACTTCCTCCCTGTGGTTACACTTTCTTTCCCAGTGTCCTTCTTGCCTATGCATTCTTGCTTCTCAAGCTTTTTCCCTGTGAATATTCTGCCCTTCTAACCTTCCATGGTTGATTGTTCTAAGGAGTGCATCTCCCTGGTGTAGGCGTTCACCTCGTAGGCCTATTTTTCGGCTTAGAGTTAAGCTTTGGGAGTGAGTTCAATTCCAGGCCTGAAGGGTGACTCGGAGCCATACTCTTGAAGGTTTCATCAGTATCAGACCAGTAAACCTGGGCTTTTATTCTTAATTTTGATCTACATCTTTCTCCCTCTCCATCTAGGAGCTCCAATTTCGATCCCTTTCTGAGTGTTTGGCATTGGTAGATGGGTACCATGTAGTTCTGGTGCCAGGGTCATATAGGTTGAGGTTCTCATACATTAGTCCTTTGTACTATTTCCATGCATCTTTGATTTTCTTCATTCCTTGCTCTGGACAAGGAGAAACCAATAGTTGTCACTTAGATGGTCACCGGCAAGCTTTTAAGATCCCAGTCACTACTAATCGAAGATGTGAGAGTATTTTTATATACCATGTTGTGCCAATTAAGCCTGATGTCCTCCATGACCACAGTCCCCAGCCCACAGGCCCAGCAATACACTTCTTCAAGGTGCTTATTTGTGGCTAAGAAGTTATCCTAACTTTGCCTTCTATTATGTTTAAACTGCGTATGGACATTTTTATAGCACATACAAATATGTATTTGTTTAACATGTTTTTGATGGTATCTCCAAACTTTATAGCAAACATGAAGGCTGCTTTAAATACTTAACCTTAAGGCAGCACAGAAAATACAAATACTTCACAACTTTCTAGCTCTTTGTTTCTGGAAAGTAACTATAATTTTTCTTAAAAATATTGGTTGTTTTATTTAGAGTATACATTAAATGTATTGTCTAGAACTACTGAACATCAATCATGCTAATCTTTTTATTGTATTTAAAGCCTTCAATGAAACCTGGAGTCTAGACTTAGGAACATGCTGCTTGAAAGAATTATAAAATAAAGGCCTTATTTTGCATGCTAACTTACCATCAGAGCAAGTTTTAAAAGCAGAGTTTTATTTTGACATTTATTATGCCATAAAGCTAGAGTTTAAATTTCTGGTTAATAAAATGCCTGAAGCTGGGGTAGGAGGGAGGGTGACAGTGGAAGCTTTTGTTTGCAGGGCACTGAGTTTATGCTAATGTTGTTGTTGTTGTTATGTGTCATCAAGTCGGACCCGACTCATAACCACCCCTCCTTGGGTTTCCGAGGCAGTATCACTACGGAAGTAGATTGCCCAACCTTCCTTCCAAGGAGTGGCTGGTGGGTTTGAACCACCAGCCTTCTGGCTAGCAGTTAAGTGCCTTAGGAACTACGCTACCAGAGCTCCTGTTTATGCTAACAGTAGTGGCATATTTTGGAAAAGGATAGCAATAATGGTGGCACAACATGAAAAATGTCATCAACGTCCCTGAGCTGTAAATGGGGAAGTTAGGTTGGCAAACATCTTGTTGTATAGTTTTCACAATTAAAAAAAAAAAAAAGTTCCTGATGCCAAGGAAACCTGTATCTCTGCAAACAAAATAAAGTTACAATTTGAATATGGTGAATGTTTAAAAGTTTACATATACTAAAGGCTTGGGAGCTCTGGTAGCATAGTGGCTAAGACACTTGCCTGCTAACCAGATGGCTGGTGGTTCAAACCCACCAGCCACTCCTCGGAAAGAAGGTTGGGCAATCCTACTTCCGTAGTGATACTGCCTCGGAAACCTAAGGAGAGGTCGCTATGAGTCGGGTTTGACTCGACGGCACATAACAACAACAACAAAGGCTTAATTCTTAATTCTTGTTACTGGAGGTAAACAAGACAGGATACTATTATTTTCCAAAAGCACTGTTTTTATTTATATAGAGTCCTAACCATTTCAGGGGTAGGAGGAGTGGGAGAGGTTTGTTTTTCAATCCAGGGGCCTCCATAATGTTGGTTTGTTTTACCAACATCTACCAAACACGCTGGCAAGCGGCATCATGGATTGGTAAACTATGATGTTTAGTCTCGCTCTGCTAGAGCGACAAGGTGGGCATCAATCTCTGCTTCTGTAAGAATCCTAGAGAGCAAAAGGAAAAAGAAAACACAAATATTTACTTTTTAGAAGCTTGACATGGAAAATTTCAAACACATATAAAAGTAGAACAGTAGTAAATAATGAACTCCTTTCTATGGAAAAATTACGTATCTATCACAAAACTTCCACCAATCACCAATTTATGGCCAATTTTTAAAAATCTATATACCATTCTTCCCTTGGATAATTCTGAAGGAATTTCCAGACATATCAGCTCCATCTATAAACAAAAATATTTGTTTTTTTGACATCAATTCTAGATGTAGGCTTTCTGAAAACAAACCCTTCAGTTGCAGCTACGCAATATAAAGCTAAAGTGTACATAATACATTCTACTGTAGACCTTAAGGAGCTCTGGTAGTGTAGTAGTTAAGGCATTTGGCTGCTAACCAAAAGGTTGGTGGTTTGAACCCATCAGCTGCTCCATGGAAGAAAGATGGGGCAGTATGGTTCCATAAAGATTTACAGCCATGGAAACCCAATTGAAGTTGTTATGAGCTGGAATCAACTTGATGGAAGTGAGTTTGTTTTTTAGACCCTATGTCAAAATGGCTTTATACCTAGTATAACTCAAATCTGTATCAGCTGAGAAGAAAATTCATTAAGAAATTTATGTAAATTAAAAAAAAAAAAAAAAAAAAAAAGCAGCTGCCTAGATTCAGTAGAAATCCACGAACATAAAATTAGAATTTTCTACAAAGTCTAGGAGCAAAGGGTACTCTATGCTGAAAACATGCTATTTTCTACATGATGTTTGCCAAGAAGGGAACCGACTGCTTGCATCCTTGTTAATATGATCTATTACCATTTGACTTTTAAAAAGTGGTATTTGTCAAAGTGGCACTTTTTTTAGTGTAACTGGAAGCAAAATAAGCAGTTTATATAGATGTTCATGCTTATGCAATTTATTCAAATTATTTAAATACACTTATTATAAAAAACAGTATTTTTAAAATAATACAGGGCTTTTTGGAGAAATAAGATCTTTGGTTTTCTAAGTAATCAATGGAAATAAAAAAAATTAAAGTTTGCAATAGAAAGCTCTTGGGCTAGAAAAGAAAACAAGAACTATTTTCTAGTCCTTTAATAATATTTATAAACTACTCCTACTGAAATTTTACTGCTAAAAAGGAAAAACAAAAGTGGCAACCTTTTCTTACAGGGAAAAAAAAAAAAAACAGATGGACTCAATTCTGTTTGTTGTCATTATTTAATCCTGTGGATATCTCTTAAAAAATCTTTCACGTTTATATCACTTACCTGCAGGCAACAAAAAAAACAAACTAGAAAAAGATGTGTATTAAAAAAGTCTTCAACTTCAGGTTAGTTTCCCACCTTTTTCCCTAACCATGCCCATGTGTCCTGATGGTTATGATCTAAGAGCAGGTACATATGCCACGTTTTTATGCAAATAACATGTGCTATATGGCCTTTTGCAAACCTTACAATCTCCTTGCACACATTAGTTTCCTATGTGCACTATGTGTGTTATATGTGTATCTGCATTGTTTACATGAGTGCAATACATGTGAAAATATGGTAGTGGTTCGAACTCCTTGCAGCAGGTCCCTGCATCTCTGAATATAATTGATATTTTTCACTATTCATAAGAGCATCATTGTCCATAGTATGTAAACTACCTCATAGGATTGCTGGGAAGACTGAAGCTAATATATATATCAAGCACCCAGTATAGATTTGAATCATGGAAGCTATTAAGGCTGATGTGTGGGAGTTAGTCTCTAAGTGAGTAACAACAGACAAGAATCCAGCAACTCACAACTCAATTAACTATATGCAAAATTAGGGGTTTCCCAAAGATCTCCAGATAAAGTTCTGATACATAACAATATTTCATATTGTTCTTCAAAGCTTCACTTAAATAACCACTATATAATCAAAGCTTTACCTGGAAAACTTGAAAACTACTACTTTGGGACTTGAATTACTATTGATCTTAAAATAAAAAATGCTTAGTTTTACTCAACTGGCATAACATACTACACAAAAATACTGTTCCACATCCTACTTTGGCGAGTCAGTGACTGGGATCTTAAAAGCTTGCAAGCAGCCATCTACATGCAACGATGGGTCCCTCCTCCATCCAGAGAAAGGAAGAATGAAGAAAACCAAAGATTCATGGAAACAATTAGTCCAAAGGACTGGTACACTATGCAATCCTCAGCCTATACAACTATGAGACCAGGAGATCTAGATGGTGCCTGGCCACCACTGTGAACCACTCGGAGGGGATCTCTGCAGGAGATCCTGGATAGAGTGCAAGAACAATGTGGAATAAATCTCAAAATCATTACAATAAATAAATAAAGGGACCAGGTTTGGCTGGTCTGATAGAGCCTGGTGGAACCCCTGAGACTATGGTCCCTAGCTGACCTTCAGGTCTGGAATTGAACCCACTCCTATGGTTTCCAGCCAAACAAAAGACAGGCATATGAACTGAACATTTATATTAAATAGACACACTCCTTGGAGATACCAATCATGGGAGAATAGAAGGGGTGTGTATGCAGAGGGAGAAAGGTTGGGGGACAGGAGTGCACGGGAGGAAAGGATACAGGGAAGAGGTAACTATGGGGAGGAGGTGATAGGGGAGCTGTTGCATTGTGGGAAATTGAAGTCAATGTCATGAGACAAAGTGTATGTGAGCTGCTGTATGGAAAGTGAATTTGCTCTTTAAACTTTCACCCAAATCACAATTAAAAAAAAAAAAAAAAGCCTATTTTACTCCATACCTAAAAAATGGATATTTTATGTCATCCTTGGTGATATATAAAATCATGCTGAAATAAGGAAAAAACGGTTATGTCTGTCTTAAGATAAAATTTAAAACAGATCTCTCAAATGCTGAAGAAAAAAAAAATATAATGATAGTTAAAATTTTGTTCCCCAAGTTATAGGACAAATGGACCCACATCTTCACCTTCTTACTCTAGAACTTGGTAAACTTCTTCAACTACATGGCTGACAATATGACTCACCTGAATTTAGGATTTTCAACTGTAACTACTCCAACTTCAATTTCTGAAGGTTTGAAGTCAATTGATAGCACAGTAGACAGGCATGTAATTGCAGTCTGAAAAAATTACCAATATTAGGACACAGTATTTTTCAGTTTCCAAAGACTTCTCATTTCTTTTTCAAATCAAGTATGTTCAAATCAAGTATGAGTTAATCACAAGCTATTCATTTTTGTCCCAAGTTTCAGTGATGTAGTTCTATAGCCACGTTAGTAATAGATTGCTTAGCTCTAATACGTCACCTACCAACGACAAGAAATTGTTTCCACAAAGTCAAGCCACAAATTAAAGTGGTCCATCAAACAAAATAGGGTGATTTACATAAAAGTTTGTTAGATGATCATTAAATACCAGGCACTATGCTAACACTTGGAGTGTCAGAGGGGAGGCAGAAGAAGATAGGACAAAAATGAATCACCTTCAGGGAATTTATAGTAATAACAATTTGAGAATGTTTTAAGTGATTTAGTATCTGATTATGTACCAATTATGAATTGCAATTATTAGGAAAACAAAACAAAAAAAAACCTTTAAAAAACACTTAAACAGGGCACAGTACTACCCAGATGAGAGCTAGCTTTACATCTCCTGTTAGTATAAGTAACATACATGTCAGTCAAACATAAACAGTAGATGGCAAGTCTTCCTTTGTTATTCAACAAAAGGATGTTGTTAGTCTTCAGAATTGCTTTATCTCAGATCCTCATGTTCAACATCTCCTATAATTTTTGTTTTTAACTTCTTGACAGTAAATACCAAAAACCAAACCAAACTCACTACCATTGAGTCGAATCCAACTCACAGTGATCTCTCATTGGGTTTCCAAGGGAGTATCACTATGGAAGTACATTGCCCAACCTTCCTTCCAAGGAGTGGCTGGTGGGTTTGAACCACCACCAGCCTCCTGGTTAGCAGTCAAATGCCTTAGGCATTATGCCACCAGATCTCCTTGGCAGTAAATAAGAGGCTTTTTTTTTATTGTGGTGAAAACATACACAATAAGACATATGCCGACATAACAACTTCTCCATTTACAGCTCAGGGACATTGATGACATTTTTCATGTTGTACCACCATTATTGCTATCCTTTTCCAAAACATTCCACCACCATTAGCATAAACTCAGTGCTCCACAAACAAAAGTTCCCCTTTCCCTCTCCCTCATACCCCTGGTAACCACTAATAATCTTTGGTTTTTACAGTGTAAAGTTACTAAATATGTGTAAGAATTTTAGCTTGTCAATTTAAAACTTCCCAACTGTAATGAGTAATACCATCAAAAGCCCTACAGAAAGTGAGCTCTACTTTTGCACTGTAGATGTAATTTCTCTGTCAAGTCATCCTGTAAGTATATTCTTAGGGTAGGTAGGGTTTGCTTCTCTGAAAATTTGGTGTGTGGTTGTTTTTCCTTTAAGAACATAGAGCAACATTACTGACTCTCTCTTTCCACTTTTGCTACCAGGAAGCTTAAGTCTCAAACACAGTAACCATACAAGTCTTTGGTCCTGATTCCTATTCTTATTTATATTTTTCCATTTTATTATCTGTTTTGTTCAAAGCAGTTTTAAATACATTATGAAAAATTAAGTGCTCATTGTTTCCATGTCAGCCAAAGGACATCAACTGTACTACTAAGCTGACAAACTTGGATCTCATGATGTTACCTAGGAATAGCCTTTATGAACAATCATTTATGCAAAAATCCTCAATTATTCTACATAGCATAAAAATGTCAGACCCTTTTAGTAACTTACTTCGACTGTCTGTTCAAATGTCCAATCAAATTTCTTCTTAACTTTTTTTTCAAGGAAGCTGGTTGATTCAGTTTGTTTAACTCCTGCTGCAGTGGCTTTAAACCCACAGTAGTAACCTGCAGGATCACACTTGTACACCTGAGGGCCTTGTTCTTCATCTATACCAATTAAGATCATACCTAAAAAGAAAAAAAGACCCCAATTAAATAACTTATACCTTAAATAAATAAAATTTATTAAACAATAAAAATAAATAATAACATTTCCACTTTATGGTATTATCACATTTAGTGTTGTTGATCATTAATATGACCATAAATATTAATATCTTTTGCGTAAAGAAAACTGGTATATATAAAATATTAGTTATCATTATAGATAAATCCGGTAACAAATTTCTATTTCACAACAGTATTTATCACAAATATTTAAGAAATAGTTTGAATTATTACAAATATAATTTATAAAGCAATTTTCCAATCTTTGCTATTACCTCTGAATCTTAATCTCTCAAGGTGTTTCCTGATGAAATGAACTTGGAAAATATACTTTTCATATATTTCTTTGGGAGACAAATAATATACAACAGCATATTAAATGTCCTGAACCATTCTGCTGTAAACTGACCTATTTAAGTTGGTAGTTCTCAAATTTATCTGACCAAGGAATACTTTCTTTTTTAAATTTGTTGTTGCTGTTAGGTGCTGTTGAATCAGTTCCAACTCACAGCAAGGCCACACACAACAGAACAAAACACTGCCCGGTCCTGCACCATCTGCACAATCCTTGCTATGCTTGAGCCCAACCCTGCAGCCACTATGTCAGTCCACCTCATTGAGGGCCTTCCCCTTTTTCTCTGATGCTCCACTTTACAAGTATGATATCCTTCTCCAGGGAATGGTCCCTTCTGACATGACCAAAGTAGGTGAGACAATTTCTGGCCATTCTCACTTCCAAAGAGCCTTCTGACTGAATTTCGTCCAGGACAGATTTGTTTGTTCTTCTGGCAGTCCATGGTACTTTCAGTATCCTTCACTACCACCACAATTCAAAGGAATCAGTTCTTCTTTGCTCTTCTTTATTCATTGTACAGCTTTCACATGCAAATTTTTAATTTAAGAAATACTTATTAAGGTTCAAGGGAACTAGGTGTAAGAAGGTCCAGGTGTATAGTAAAGCTGACAAAGGGCAAGGTTGTGGTGGTTTTTTGGCCATAGCCAGCAACCCAGAGGAAATGAGTAGTTGGGACCTATGGGCTCAGGACCATGGTCGCAGGGGACATCAAGCTCAATTGGCATAACATACTACACAAAAACATTGTTCAAAAACATTGTTCTACATCCTCCTTTGGTGAGTAAAAACAGGGGTCTTAAAAGTTTGCAATCGGCCATCTGGATGCAATGATGGGTCTCTCCTCATACAGAGCAAAGAGGAACGAAGAAAACCAATGATGCATGGAAACAATTAGTCCAAGGGACTGGTAGACCATGCGATCCTCAGCCTATATGACCATGAGACCAGAACTAGAGGGTGCCCAGCTACCAATGTCAACCACTTGGAAGGGGATCTATGTAGGAGATCTTGGATAGAGTCAGAGAACAATGTGGACAAAACTCAAAAGCATTAAAAAAAGACCAGGTTTGCCTGGTGAGACCTCTGAGACTGTGGCCCTTAGCCACCCTTCAGGTCTGGAATTGAACTCACTCCTGTGGCTTCCAGCCAAACAAGAGACAGGCATATGGGGTAGACATTTACTTCAGGTAGATACACTCCTTGGAGCGACCAATCATGGGAGAACAGAAAAGCAGTGTTTGCACAGGGAGACAGCCCAGAGAGTGAGAATGCATGGGAGGGAAGGACACAAGGAACAGGTAAACATGGGGAGGAAGTGGGAAGAGAGCTGCGGGGAGCTGCAGTCAATGTCATGAGACAAATTGTGTATGACCTGCTGTATGGAAAATGAATTTGCTCTGTAAACTTTCACCTAAATCACAATAAAATTTTTTTAAAAAAAAGGCTTCAGGGAACTAACAGTGTATGGAACACACTTTAGGAATTCTGGCACAAAGTGAAAATATATCTCAGGGTTATCTCCCCCCTTTCCCACTGCCCCTCCTCATTATTGTGACTACTCTAGTAAGTAGTCCATACAAACCAAACAACAAATTACATGTATCTAACTTTGTAACTATGAACCTTATCATGTTATATTACATGTAAGTAAAATAAACAAACTTCTTTCTACTCAGCAGAGCAGATAGCAAAGCATTAACTCCAGCTTTCTTATATTCTAGATTTGAACCTCTTTTATATTATGTCCTAGTATAAGATTCAGTATTAACCAACTAATCAATAAATGTTTTATAGCCTACAAAGAATTTTCAACCTTATTTCATTGACTGTAATAGTGATCAGGTATCTGCTTGATTGAACATTATATCACCGGTAATTTTTTTTCACATTTTATACTTGATATAGACAAAGTACTAGGGCAACATGAAAAAAGATACCCACTTACTGCCTAGAGAAAACAAGAAACACTTCTTTATTATGATTAAGGTTAAAGTATGTGGGGCACGGAGGATTGGGCTAAAGGTAATCTAGGTATACAGGCATGAAAGTAGTAAATGAAGCAATGAAGTGAATGGGATCACCCGGACAGATCAAAAGAAGGATCCAGGAGAGAATCCTGGCAAGCAATAACATTTAAAGGACCAGCAGAAGAGGATAAGCTAAGAAAATTAAAGAAGAGGAAAAGAGAATATTACTGAATAAATCAATTTTTAAATGACAGGTCAATAGGGTCAAACCCTAAAGTGCAATCACTGCACTGACTGCCTTTATTCTCACTTATGAATAACATAGTATCAGAAACAAGCAATGATTTTTCTAGTGTAACTTACTGCATTAAATCTAAAATGAGTAAATCTTTCTCAATGAAATTTTTTTAAAAATAGAAATTTATTCTAAAAATATGAATCAGGAGTTCTGGCAAGATGGCGAACTAGGCACAAGGACTGCACAGACGCTCTTCAACAAAGAAAAGGGAAACCAATTAACACAGAC
>NW_006921638.1:6192181-6216230 GCF_000298275.1 Orycteropus afer afer | reverse complement strand
ATTGTGGTAAACTGTGGTCAATGACATGAGACAAAGTATATGTGAACTGCTGTATGGAAAGTGAAATTGCTCTGTAAATCTTCACCCAAATAAAAATAAATAAATTAAAAAAACAAAACAAACAAACAAAAAAATAAAATTAAAAATATGAATCACAGGCTTTTATGTGACTCTGGTACTTTAGCTTGATCAAAAGAAACAGTTACATTGTCAAAATATCTAATTTAGGCATTTTCATAGAATGACAGTATACTACCTTATAATACCCTAATATAATAGGGACTTGGCTCTTTCAAATCATACACTCTCAAAAAGTATTTTGACAAAAGTCTAATAGCATTTACAGTTTAAAGAGATGCCAAAACACTGATACTGTTGCCAAACCTTTCTTCATATCTCATTTATAATAAAGATTTCCCTACCTTATGTAATTTCCAAACTAATGTTCAGAACCCAAATGTTATTTAAATAACTTTCTTTATACATGTCTTCTTAAAAAATTACAAATGATTAATCATTTGAGAGTCCTTAATATACTTACAACAACCAAGAGGCCTCATTTCAGCGTTCTGTGTATAGACTTGAGAAATATCTGCAATTCTCTTACACAGCATGTCCACAGGAATCTCATAGCCATATTTGTATTTCCAATTAGCTGCCTCATAGCGAGCCCTCTGTACCTGGGACCTGCTGTCAGCTGATAGGATAAAAACAAAGGCTGACTTCTTTAGAAGAATGAACTTTAAGCCACATAATTTTCCCACCACATATATAAATATATATCTATTATGACTTAAGGAAAGGAGAAGTGGTCTACTTTGGCCTTTTCTCCCACCAAAGACTCAGCAAAAAAGACACAATTTAAAAAAGGAAAATTTTTTTAAAAGACTGAGCTTAAACATTGTACTGTCCTTTAATGCTGAGCCCTTCATCAGCTGTTAAAACAGTTTCTACAAGTATCTAGTAACTCCCAAAAGAACAAACTTTAAGGAGAGACTGTTTATCTTGATTTGGGGGGAATGTGGGGGGGCCTTGAATTTTCCTTGATTTCAAAAATAGAAATGCAAAATAAATTTTTATAATTCTTACCCATTTCTATCTAGTGTTATTTTCACCAGGTTTGAGATATATTGAGTTAGGTCCTTATTTATGAAATAAGATAAATCATCTATGAGATGGGTCTCAGCCCACTTTTCCTGACAGTGGCAAAAGACCTAATTCCATTATATTTATAATTTCTTAAAAGCTCACAATACTCTTCAGATATGATAATAGTCTTGGAAGACTGCAAATCTACTCATTAGGTCACTAAAAGGAGCTTTAAAATTAAAACAAAAAAATAAGTTGAAGAAAGTAACATAAGGCTTATATATCTAAGTAGGTATTGAGTTGATTACCTGTCATTCCTGTCATTACACAGCCAATGTTTTCAGTTATCTTGAATAAGTGTGTCACTGTGCTGGAATCCAATAATTTGTCCTAATAAATAAAATAATAATAATAAAAATCACAGTTCTTTGTTTAGCTATTAAAAAAAGTGATGCTATGGAACTAAAATTACATAATAATAAATGCCTTCTTTTCGTTTTACAATTAAAACCTTTTTAAAAGGGGGAGGTAGATTGTTTTCCTATTCTAGATGATCTGTTTCTGATAGGCAAGAACTGTATCTCACCAAAGCTTGTCTAGTCCTATGACAAAAGACCATGAGATCCTATTGTGCTTATAATCATACCACAATGTTCCACATGTAAATTCTGTCTCCTCAGCTAAACTGTACACAAGTATACAGTAAATATTTATTGAATAATGGAAAAATATAGTTAAAGCAAGCATAATATTCACTTAGGCAATAATATATCTTTGTACAAACTCATGACAAATTCTTACATCAGATTCCACAAGAATTGACTATGTGGCAGTACTACTTACTGGTACTTTCTTCTGTGTGACAATTACAGCACAGTCTTTCCCTCTGACAGCTACTGATGTAAGGCCACCCTGGTTAATAGCCTTAAAAGCATATTCTGGAAAAGAGAATAGTTTTTTAAAAAATAATAATAATAATAGAATAAACTGTCAGAGATTCAAACAATGAAATAATATATAGTCATTAAAAAGAATGAAGTAGAGACAAACTGTTACAGTAAGGCATCCATATCTTCTGATGAAGAACATCAAAAATGGTAAATACCTGGATACTATAAAAGACTGGTTTTATTCCCCCTCTATTTATTTAAAAACATATGATTGTCAAAAGCAAGGAATGTAAGAGTATCATGTAGAATTTATAAGTATGTAGATATTTATAGAAAGGATAGGGAATAAATGGACTTAACAAGGTTTCAAGGCTTGTGCATTTTATGTTAAGTGATAAATATTAACCCTAAGAAGACTGGGAAAAGTTAAGGATATACATTGTAATCCCTAGAACAAGAACAAAAACAAAAACAAAAAGTAGCCAGAAAACTAATATGTAAATTAAAATTCTAAAAACTATTCAAATAATCCAGAATAAGGGAGAAAAGTTGGTAAAAAAGAACAAGCAAACAAAATAGAGACAAACAAATAATAAAATGGTAAGTTTAAATCCCCAAATGTCAACATTTAACTACTAATGGACTTTTACTCCAATTAAAAGGCTGAAATTGTCAGAATGGACAAAAAAAAAAAGCAAGGCTCAACTATATGCTATCTACCTGAGATACACTTTGATAGATGGAAGGAAAAAAGTAAACGTAAAAAGGATACCACATAGGTACCTGTGTTTTATCGACTATGCAAAGGCATTCAAGTGTGTGGATCATAACAAATTATGGATAACGTTGTGAAGAATGGGAACTCCAGAACACTTAATTTTTTTCACGAGGAACCTGTACATAGATCAAGAGGCATTCGTTCGAACAGAACAAGGTGATAGTGCATGATTTAAAATCAGGAAAGATGTGTGTTATGGTTGTATCCTTTCACTATACTTATTCAATCTGTATGCTGAGAAAATAATTCCAGAAACTGGACAACATGAAGAAGAACGTGGCATCAGGGTTGGAGGAAGACTTATTAACGACATGTGATATGTAGATGACAACCCTGCCTGCTGAATGTAAAGAAGACTTGAAACATTTACTGATGAAGATCAAAGACTACAGCCTTAAGTATGGATGACATCTCAACATAAAGGAAACAAATATCCTCACAACTGGACCAATAAGCGATATCATGACAAACGGAGAAAAAATTGAAGTCGTCAAGGATTTCATTTAACTGGGATCCAAAATCAACACTCATGGAAGCAGCAATCAAGAGATCAAACAACATATTACACAGGGCAAATCTACTGCTAAAGACCTCTTCCAAGTGTTAAAAGATCAAAGCAGCCACTTTGAAGACTAAAGTGCGCCTGACCCAACCCACAGTGTTTTTCAATTGCCTCATATGCATGTGAAAGCTGGACAATGAATAAGAGAAGTTGGACAATGAATAAGACAGAAAAACTGATGCATTTGAACTGTGGTACTGGTGAAGAATATTGAAAATACCACAGACTGCCAGAAGAACAAACAAATCTGTCTTAGAAGAGGTACAGCTGGAATGCTCCTTGGAAGCAACAATGGCCAGGCTTCATCTCACCTACTTTGGTCATATTGTTGGAAGGGACCATTGTCTGGAGACGGATATCATGCTTGGTAAAGCAGAGGGTCAGCAAACAAGGGGAAGACCCTCAACGAGATGGACTGACAGAGTGGCTGCAATGATCAGCTCAAGCACAGCAAGGACTGTGAGGATCACGCAGGACAGGGTAGTTTTTTGTTCTGTTGTGCACAAAGTCACTATGAGTTGCAATCGATTTGATGGCACCTAACAACAACACAAAGCATAAGAAGGCTGAAATGTCTATATTAATATCAGACAAGGTAGACGTCAAGACAAAGAGTATTATCAGAAATAAAGAGGGAGATTTCATAAGTTCCTCAGGAAAATATGCAATCATTAATTCACATAAAGCACCTAATAAGAGAGCTTCAAAATATGTAAAGAAAAATGAACAAGTTTAAAGGAAGAATTGGCCAGTCCCACAATCACAGTCGAAGATTTTAACACTCCTACTCACCAACCGCCAGAAATGAACAGGAAAAGAATGGACATACATGATCAGAACCATGATATCAAGCAACTTGACTTAACTGATATTTATAGAAAATGATAGTCAACAACTGCAGAATATGTATTTTTTCAAGTGAACATGGTACATTTACCAAGACAGATCATACGATGGGTCACAAAAGAAGTCTCAGTAAATTTTTAAAGACTGAAATCCCTAAATATTTGGAAAGTAAATAGCATACTTCTAAATAATAAATAGATCAAAGAAGAAATTGTAAGAGAAATTTAAAAATATATTTTGAACTGAATGATAAAATACAATACATCAGAATTTGCAGGAATTCTAAAATCATGCTCAGAGGGGATTCTGTAAGTTGTGGACAGAATCAAAGGTGGCCCTTACATAATTCCAGCCTCCTAGTGTTTCCGCCTTTGTGTAATCCCCTCCCCTTAAGGGTGGGCGATACCTATAACTTGCTTATCAGAATATCGCAAAAGTCATGGGATGTCACTCCCCTAGTCACATTACATAAGACTAGCAGATGCTAGAGATTCTCCTTGCTGGCTTAAAGTATGGGACCATGTGGCGAGGAACAGCATATGGCCTCCAGAACAGCATATGGCCTCCAGTCAAACAGCCAGCAAGCTGTGGCCCTCAGTCCTACATCTGCAAGGAAATTAATTTTGCCAACAACTGGAGTGAGCTTGGAAGCAGATTCTTCTCCAGTCAAACATCCAGATGAAACAACAGCCTGGCTGATACTATGATTGCAGCTTTGTGAAATCCTAAGCAAGAAAACCAAGCTAAACTGTGCCCAGACTGCTCCCGACACACAGAAACTGAGATAACAGATGTTTACTGTTTTTAGTTGTTAAGTCTGTAATAATTTTTATGTACCATAGAAAATATAACAACCTTAATTGATTATATTAGAAAAGGTCTAAATTCAATTATCTATATTTCTACTTTAAGAAAGTAGAAAAAGCTAGAAAAAGAGCAAAGGAAACCCAAATTAGAAGAAATAATAAAGACCAGAAATCAATGAAATAGAAAACACACAAAAAGGGAAAACCATGAAAGCCAAAAATTGGCTCTTTGAATAACAACAAATTAACAAAACTATAAACCCTGTGATAGGCTGAAAATGGCTCCCCAAAACCTAACCTCTAAACGCCTGGAACCTGTGAATGTTTTGCTCTATATAGCATAAATAGTGTCTTTGCAAGTGGGATTAAGTTAAGGGTCTTGAAATGAGATTATCCTGGTGCGCTCTAAATGCAATCATATGTAACCCTGTAAGAAGAAGGCAGAGGGAGATTTTACAGAGAGGAGACGGCAAGATGAAAAGATGAAAAGAGAGCAGACAGAGATTTGAAGATGATGGCCTTGAAGAGTGGAGTGATGCCGGCACAGGCTAAGGAATGCTAGCAGCTACCAGAAGTGGAAGAGGCAAGAAACACACTGTCCTCCAGCCTCCAGAAGGAGCAAAGCCCTACTGCCACCTTACTTTCAGCCCAGTGATGCTGATATTGGACTCCAAAACCGTGAGAAAACAACTTTCTGTTCTTTTAAGTCACCACATCTACAGATAGCCACAGGATACAAACACAAATTCCTAGCTAACCAAGAATGTAAAAGAAAGTACAAATTATAAGTACCAGGAACTACAGAGGGGTTATCTATCACTACAGTTATAGAAATTAAAAGGATAAAAAGGAAATACTAAGAACCATCACATCTATATAGATGATTCTCAAATCGTGGTCATTAGAGCCTTGATCTCACCTAAATTTCAGTACCATACCTTCCAACTGTTTTGCTATTCTGCCTGATTGCTCAGACTATGATTTTAGACCCCCAAATATTCCAACTATGGAAGGCTATTTGTTTGTAATATCTGCCAACTGTCCTCTCACATTATAGTTATAGACCTTGATCATTCCCATATCCATGTCTTTGCTTCTTCATGCCCCTGCCTGGAATCCCCTCTCACTCTTATTCTCCACTGATGGAATAAAGTTTGTCCTTCCCACTCAAGTCTCTTCCATTCCCTATGGACATTTTCTCTGATTGTCCCAGGCGTGATTTTTCCAACCTTTTTCTGAATTCCGTAGCATTTCCTATTTCATGTTAATTTCAGTATTTTCCAGTGTATTTTTTTCCCTCCACATGTAGATTGGAAGGCAGGAATCCATACATTCCATGAAGTTAGGTCATTAAAAACCAAGGATATTCTTCTGGAGCAAGACAGGCATTCTGCAGGGTATATCTATATTCAATTTTAATGTTGTGAGACTGAAAAATTTTTAAGATTTTTTGAAGCTGCTTATTTTGCCCTTCCCTAACCTTGTAGAGGAGCTCTGGTAGTGCAGTGGATAAAGCATTTGGCTGCTAATCAAACCCACCAGCGGCTCCATGGAAAAAAGATGAGGCAGTGTGCTTCCGTAAAGATTTACAGGCTTGAAAACTCTATAAGGCAGTTCTACTCGGTCATATAAGGTTGCTATGAGTCGGAATTGACTTGACGGCAGTGGGTTGTTTTTGTTTGTTTAACTTTGCAGGCTGCAGTTTCAAATCCACTTTATTTTCAGCAAGCAAGGTTATGTCATCTTCATATTGAATTACTGATATCAAAGACTAGCTCCTTCATTATGGATTGTACCCCAACATAAAACAAAAATCCTCACTACTGACCAATAAGCAACATCACAATAAATGAAGAAAGCACTGAAGTTATCTGGGATTTCATTCTCCTTGAAGCTATATGATCAATGCCTATGGAAGAAGTGTCAAGAAATCAAATGAGGTATTGCATTGGGCAAATATGCTGCAAAAGGCAAGCAGTTAAAAAGCAAATATGTTACCTTGAGGACCAAAGTGTGCCTGACCCAAGCCACGGTATTTTCACTTGCCTCATACACGTGTGAAAATTGGACAATGAATAAGGAAGAATGAAGAAGAATCAGTATCTTTTGATTACAGTGTTAGTGAAGAATACTGTATTGTGGAGCACCAGAAGCACAAATAAATCTCAAGACGTAAAGCCAGAATGCTCCTTAGAAGGGAGGATGACAAGACTACATTTCACATACTTTGGAAGTTTTATCAGGAGGAATTAGTCTCTGGAGAAGGACATGCTTGGTAAAGTAGAGGGTCAGTCAAAGAGGAAGACCCTCAAGGAGATGGCTGACACAGTGGCTCCAAGTAGGCTCAACATAGGAATGATTGTGACAATGGCGCAGGACCTGGCAGAGTTTTATTCTATTGTCCATAGGGTCGCTATGAGTCAGAATTGACTTAATGGTATCTAACAACCACAACCCTGTAGGAGCATAACTGAGAAGTGTGACATATTTCATAGTGTATCCTAAACAGTACTCTTTAAAACAGTGATCCTCAGAGGGTTAGGATCCTTAGAAATTGTGTGTGTGTGTGTGTGTGTCAGGGAGGAGATACAAGATTTGAAATAGCAATGCTTGAGCTCATTATTTTTTTGGTGTCGTTATTATACATACACACATACATATGAAATTTCAAATCAGATCTACGGAGGACCTGAGAAGTCTGGGCTGAGAAATATTGCTTTAACACTAGAATATTTTTAAGTGCAAACAAGGTAAACAGTACTCCTCAGTTCATTTGTTTATGAAACTCCTGACTTCATTTACATCAAACATGTTTCTTCTTGACAGTCATCCCACATAGAATCATTTACTATGTGCTAGGTGCTATTCTAAGTGCTTTACATTAACTCATTAAATCCTTAGAGCCCTATAAGGTAAATGAAATCATTATTTCTATTTTACAGATCATGAAAGTTCTCATAGTTGATGTGAAGCAAGGACCCTGTCTTCTATTGACAATGCTATTTTTACAAACTTTATTGTAAAGTTTAAACAAACTTTAAATAAAACTGTAAATAAAAAATAAAGTTTATTTATAAAACTGCCCTCTCTAGTCTGTCTCCATCAGTCTCTTTTCTTCCTGTTCCCTGTCCACATGCCCCCTTTTTAGAAACAATCAAGCAATGCTCACATCTACTTGGCAGGCAAACCCAAGTGACTGCTTCTCTCCTCCCTTTGCCAGAGCTATCCAGAAAAGGAAAGCAAGCAGAAGAAAGGAGCTTGAAACTAGCCAGGTTTAATTTGCCCATCATGGCCTCAGTTTCCCCACTGGTAACTTGAGGAATTCATTAAAGTAGATTTTAAAACTAGGTGTTTTATATATTCTTCTACAAGGCTTTTCTTCACACACACACACATACATTACATACATATGTTAACAGAAGGGTAAGGCCCTTGACTGCTAACCAGAAGGTCAGTGGTTCAAACCTACCAGCTGCTCCACAGAAAGAAGATGGGGCAATCTACTTTCATAAATATTTACAGCCTCAGAAACCCAATAGGGGTTGCTATGAGTCAGAAATGACTCAATGGCAGTGAGCTTATCCCCTCCCCCATATTTCCTGGGAGCAAACACTATCAATAGTTTGTTTATAATTATGGTTAGTATTTTAACTTTAAGCCTCCATGTTTTATGTACCTATTTTTTGATTTATCAACTTCAGACTACATTTATTTTTTTGACTCCCAACTACGGACTTAACCTTCCATTAATCTTTCCTTCCTCATCTCCCCATTTTTGTTACATTATTTTTCCACTGCCAAGTTTAACATGTTGCACTCTATAATTCAGTCTTATGTTTTGTCTAAAATTTGGATTCTGAAATTATAAATAAGCAGCATGTACAGTATTATGATTACGCACATATATTTCACTAGAAAATCAAGCATGGATAGATTCATAGAAATGGAATATACTCAGTCTTTTTACTCTCCAAATCTGTCTGAAGAGCTACTAATCGAATACAGACCAAAAAATGACCAAAGAATCAAACAGGCATCCAAAATCATTTATTGAGCACTAGTACGCAACAGGTACTATTCTAAGCACACTGCATATATCATACTATTTAATCCTCAAAACAACCCCCTAAAGTGGGACTTATTAGACCAACTTCACAAACAGAAACTAAGGCTAAGGTTATGTACCTTGCTCCAGGTCTGCTAGTATGGGGCAAGCAAGGATCTGAATCCAGGTATGGTTCCAGGGCCTGACCTCCTCACCCCTATATTGCATGCTCATACTAAGTCCTCTTTCACTTTCCTTTTCCTCACGACGTCTAATTAGTGCCCTACATAGGAGTCAGTTATTCAACAAAGCAGAGCTTAAAATCATGCTATCTAGATATTAAACTAGTTTGTAACTACATGTTCTCTTCCAAATCTTTTTAACTATTAAAATGATACTATACTCAGTCTTTTTACTCTCCAAATCTGAGAAGCATTAAAGACTACACTTTATGACTAGATTTCACAATCAATAGACAGAAGCAAAGTATAAGTCTAAATGTGACTTTTCCTGTTCATATATTAAAAACTATAAACCAGAACACTAAAGGCAGTAGTCCAGTATTAAAAAAAGTCTGTAACTCAGGAATGAAACACTAAAAATGAAGCTTCCTTGGGGATACAGTTATCATCTCTTCTATCTTTGATATTTTTCAAGTGGGGATAATAAATTAAAAGCATTACTGAGTTACCCATAATGATTTTAGATCCAGCCAGACTAGCTGTTTATTGCTACATTATATGCAGTATGTTGCCATACAGTGGACCCAGTGTGATTCCAACTCCCTCTTTAAAATTTACAGCAAAGAGCACTTCATTTACAGACCAACACTTCCCAAGCACAGTGATATTACTCTCTTCGCCAAGGCACTGATGTGTGCTAAACGCATTCAAAAATAAAGCCATTTGCCCAAAATATAAATTAAATTCTTTTAACACTAAATTCTCTATGGCAAAAGGTTCAGGATCTAGTTTATAATCTAAAACCTGACACCATGTCAATTCAACAAAAATATATTGTTATACTGCTTAACTAATGACTAGCTTAGGGCTTGTTTTCACTAAAGCTGAGCTTCAGAAAACAGCTAATTCATCATATCTCATGTACAACAATTCAGAACCAGCTTTTAGACTACACGAACTTTCAAACAGATGTGGCTTAAAGGAGGATATAAATTTCAAGAGCAGCTCTAGAACTGAAGGCCACTCATTCTGATCTACCAGTTTTCCAAAGATGTCCTAACTTCTGTAGATACTCGTAATTCGGCAATTTTCACTTTATTCATTTTTGTTAACGTATCTGTCATCCTCTTTAAACTGCGAGCTTCAGTACAGGGGAGGGTGTAACATTCATCTTTGTATCCCTAAGACCAGCAGTGTCTGGCACAGGAGGCTCTGAATGCTTGTGTGGAATTAACCACAAAACAAAGTCCATGCTGCACACAAAGGAAAGTGGAGATGGGGCGTTTTAGTTGGGACGTTAAGGAACCAATTATCCTTTAGACAAGAACAGACTCTGGACCTACCCAGGCTGGAATGGAACAACTGAAGGGGCGTCAGGAAGCCAGAGTCACGCATTACAGTCCTACTTCCCTTAATTCTTCATTATGCCCGGACGTGCGGCACCTCGCCCAGACGAGACCTAGGTCGTGAGTCTTCGGGTCTCCGATCCCTGCCTCCAGACAAAGGTAGGTACACCACGCGGCTCAATTCGGACTCGGTCCTTCTTTCCCAGATCACGCCCTGCTTCAGCCCCAGATCAGAGCCGGGGCCGCGTCTGTTTGTTCCAGGCCGCACCATGACAAGGCAGTTAGGGTGGACCACAGGCGGACCCGGTTCACTCACCTACTTGGTAGAGGCGGCCCTCGGGTGAAAAAATGGTAATGTGGCGGTCAAAACCAGCGCTGGAACCACGGGACATGTTGATACACCCACTACTTCAAGTACAGTCTCCGGGCCCCGTAGCTCCCACACCAGGCGACAAGCCCCTTTCGGAAGTTGCAGCGACTGCTTCCGGAGCACCGGCCAGGCTTCTTCCGTTCTTGCACGCGCAACTCATGGCTCTAGCGTCAAGGCGAGCAAGGGGAGAGCTCTGAGGCCCCGCCCCTAAGTGGGAGCGGGCACGGGCCGAAGGTCTTCGGTGTGCGCTTGCGCGAGACCAATTTTAGCTTGACTACCAGGTGAAACTTGGGTTGTAACGGCTTAGGGGTTTTACTCTGTATAATGAGTTGACTCTAGCAACAACGGAAAAAAGGCTTCTAGAGTTCCGGAATAGTAATTTGCCCATCAGAGGGACCTAAATAGACTGTGCAGTTAACAGATCTCTCGTTAGTTTCAACACCTGCACATCCAGCCTGTGTCTGGACAGACTGCTGGCTTTTTTCCTCTTTACTACCCATTTTCCTTTCTGTTGGAGGAAATGGATTTCAGCTGCAGGCACCACCACTTAATTGGGCACAGAAAGGAGAGGGCACTAGAAAGAGCAGAATTTTCATGTGACCATGCAAGACCTTACTCTGACCAGCAGCCCCTACAATGTTAGTTTTAAAATTAAACAGGTTGAAATATGGATGTAATAAGAAAATCACGAGGTTAAGCAACCTAGATTGATAATGAACAAGAACGAAAGGGATGGGACTTACAGCAGACTGGTATTAGAAGGATTAATGAGAGTAATTCCAAGTCGGTCAGGTAGCTCCAGGTGAACAACAGCAGGTGGCTTTTCAAATTGTAAAATTGCGCCTATTATGATCTGACTCCAAGGCACCCTCCTATTTAACGAATGTAAAATGCAAAGCATGACGTTTAATTTTTTCCAGATAAAGATGGTTGTACACCAGGTAGACCAGATACACCAGTTTATGGCGCTTTAGTACATTTAATACTCTTTAACGTATTTTCTCCTAAACATATTTTCCATTTTAAAGAAAATAAAATAAGCTCATAAGGAAACTCCAGTTCTCAAGTGTTTTTTTTTTTTTTTTTTAATATCTCTATTCTATTAATCTGAGAAAGAAAGATCCAAAACTGAAATATGGTTAGAAAAAAACTACATGCAAACAGTATCTCTAGCACACAGGGTACTTTCCAGCTCTAGCTAATAATTCTCGAGTGTACTGATAAAAATTATCCTTTGTGTCATGGATTGAACTGTGTCCCCCCAAAATATGTATCAACATGGCCATGATTCTCAGTGGTTTGGCAGTTATGTAATGATGTGGCACATACATAATGATGTGATCATCCCCCACGACCTGATCTGATGTGATCAGCCAATCAGCTGTAAGGAGGGTGGTATGCAACACCCTTACTCAGGTCACAGCTCTGATCCATTTAAGGGGAGTTTCCCTGTGGTGTGGGCTGCATCACCTTTTACCTTGTAAGAGATAAAGGGAGAGAGAATAGAGCAGAAGGGGAAGGACCTACCAGCACCAAGAAAGAAGAGCTGGCAGCTGAATGTGTCCTTTGGACCCAGGGTCCCCACACTAATAACTCCCTAGACCCAGGGAAAGATTGATGCCAAGGCACCTGGAGATCTCCACCAGACACTAGGCCCACATATGTTGAAGGGGACAGACTTTCCCCAGAGCTGACAGAGAGAGAAAACCTTCCCTTAGAGTTGGCACTTGAATTCAGACTTCTAGCCTCCTAAACTGTGAACAAATAAAATTTTGTTTGTTAAACTGTCCACTTGTGGTATTTCTGTCACAGCAACACTAGATAACTAAGACACCTTGATTCTGGTTCAGGTTCCTACCCTCAGGACCAATTCCTCTTGACCTTTTGAGTAATTTTGTTTTCTCAGATTCTGAGAGAGCCTGGTGTACTGTAATTCCTACGTTTACCTGAATCCCAAACCAGACATTACCATCAAGTCTCTTCCAACTCAGAGAGATCCGATAGGTCAAAGAAGAACTGCCCCATAGGGTTTTCAATGTTGTAAATCTCTACAGAAGCAGTCTACCTCATCTGTCTCCTACGGAGTAGCTGGTACATTTGATTGCCAGCCTTTTGGTTAGCAGCCGAATGTTTTAAACACCAGAGCTCCTTATAGTTCACCTGAATAGTCATAAATAAAATGAGTTCTCTTTAGACTGTTAGGAGGTTGAACTCATTTAGCCCCATAGCTCCAAAAGCCTGCTGTATGCTGATACCTCTCAAAACTTGGGTCTCTAGTTGGACCCTTCTCTGAAGCTCAATATTCTCCAATTCACATTGAGACACAATAGTAATTCTAAACTCAGTATGTTTAAATCAAAACTCCTCACCTTTTCCCTCCCAAACCAGGTCCTGCCTCTGGCATTTTCCGAGGCCTTAGAGCCCAAACTTTGCAGCTGTCTGCAACTCCCCAATACTTCCCTATCCCCAGCCCCATAAAGGTCCCTGGGTGGCACTAATGGCTTACACTTACTTGACTACTGAACTAAAGTTTCTAATCTACCCAGTGGTGCCATGGAAGAAAAGCCAAGTGATCTGCTTCTGTAAAGATTACAGCAAAGAAAACACAACGGAGTTCACTTCTACTTCCTAATACAAGGCATCGCCATGAGTCGGATTTGAGCCAACAGCAACAGATTTTTTTTTTTTCCAAGGCCCATACAATCCTGATCCCTCTTACTCGTCTCTCCTTTTTTTCTTTCTTTTATGTAATCCATAATTTCACTTGCTGTTTATTGTCTCTGCCTTTCTCCCTACCCCCACCTAACCTCAATGAGGAGGGATCTTTGTTTTGTTCACAGATACAGCTCAGGCCAACTTGAACAATGCCTAGCATATACTAAGTGGCCGATAATGAATGAATAGGTGCTCTGGTAGCATAGTGCCTAAGGCACTTAACTGCTAACTAGAGGGCTGGCGGTTCAAACCCACCAGCCACTCCTTGGAGGGAAGGTTGGGCAATCTACTTCCATAGCGATGCCGCCTCAGAAACCCAAGGAGGGGTCACTATGAGTCGGTCTGACTCTACGGCACACAACAACAACAATGAATGAATGAATCCCTTACAGCATAGTTAGGTGTACATCCCTTTTCATTTGAACCTGAATTTAAATTCCATAGTAAATTATATATTAGATATGTGACCTTATGCAACCTCCCTAAATCTAAATTTCCTTACCTATTACATTTGGATAATAAGAGGGGGTCACTATGAGTCCGAATGGACTCCGTGGCAGTGAGTATATATATATTTTTTTAAACAGGAGTTGTTGTGAGGATTAAATGAGAGAAGGCAAATAAAGTGCTAAATTTAAGTAACTCACCAGATACCCCTCAGAAGGAAGATTAGGCAATATACTTCCATAGAGATACCACCTTGGAAACCCAAGGAGGGGTCACTATGAGTTGAATCCACTCAATGGCAGTGAGTTCTTTTAGGGAATGCATTGGAGGAAAAAAAAAAAAAAAAAACCCACCTCACTGTCGTCTAGTTGATTCCAACTCATAGCAACCCCTCCTTGGGTTTCCGAGGCAGTATCACTAGGGAAGTAGATTGCCCAATCTTCCTTCCAAGGAGTGGCTGGTGGGTTTGAACAGCCAACCTTCTGGTCAGCAGTCAAATGCCTTAGGCACTATGCCACCAGAGCTCCTAATATGTAATAAGTACTCATTAAATGGTGGCTGTTATGATTGCCTTCTGTTATGGACTGAAATGAGTGCCCCCAAAATATATGTAATCCCATTTGGGAATAGGCTTTTCTTCATTATATTAATGAGGCCTTACCAGTGTTTATATTCATAAACCGATCACTTTTTGGATATAAAAAGAACAGAGTAGACATAGAAGCAAGCAAGCACAAATGGAAAGGTAGATGCCATGTGGAGATAGATGCCATGTGGAGGTCTCCAAGAACAAACCTCCCCCTAGAGCTGGTGCCCTGAATTCAGACTTCTAGCCTTTTTCACTGAGAAAATAAATTTTTGTTCATTAATGCTACCCAATTATGGTATTTCCATTATAGCGGCACTAAGAAATTATTCAGTCAGTTACCAAATGCTGTTGGTTATGCCTGTGGAGTGATTGTACTGCCTACTTTTCATTCCCACTGCCACTGTCCAAATTTAGACACTTTTTACAGTTTGCTTGGCCTAGTACAGTAGAGTCTCTTCTTGTTGATCCATTCACACTCTTGGAATTATTTTCCCAGAGCAAGATCTATTGGGTTGCTTCTTTGCCTAGATTCCTTTGGGCTCCCCATTACCCACTGAACAAAATCTAGTCTTTAGCTTAGTGTTCAAAGCTGTTTATAAGCTGACCTTTACCTACCTTCTCCTCCACTCTATCTTCCTATCTCTATTTCTGGTCTACACTCTACTTCTCTGTTAAGCACTGTCTGATCACTCCTCAAACTCTAATTTCTCCATACCACTGTCCCTTATGTAAGGACCACACCATTCCCATCTCCTCCTCTAAAGCCCAAATCCACTGGTTTGTCTTTTTCTCCCCTATATGCCAGTGCAGATAATTTGAATCTTTTATTAGTTTGAACCAAATGAAATAACCATTTTTGCAGGTCAAAAATGGTTGACCATTAACTATATGGTTCAACTTAGAGTTGTATGGCTAGGCTTCCCCAAAGATTGGCAGGACAGGCAAATCACATGGTAAGATGTGGTAAATCACATGGAATTCAAAGGTAAGATAAGAATTTAGCCCTTAGCTTAAGACCCTCTGTTGGCAGTTTCAGTGAGCCAGGAAATATAAAAATGAAGTTCATCTGTGTTTCCATGTAATATTAGCAGGTGTTGAAATACAATTAGCAGGTACTTTTCATTTCTGTATGTCCACCACCCAGATATGGAGCTTTGCTCAAAAGAATTAAAAAACAAAAAACAACAACAAAAAAAACCCTGCTGCCATTGAGTCGATTCTGACTCATAGCGACCCCCATTGGGTTCCAACGTGGTAAATCTTTACAGAAGTAGATTACACCATCTTCCCTCCACCAGAGTTTCTTCATAAGAGTTTAAATGACTGTTAAACTGAAAACTGTAGAAAAGGGACAGATGGCCCAACTAAGAAATGCTTTCATAGCTGCAATTCTTTACTTCCTATGTAGATTTACTTAGTGCTGAAAAGCACCTCTGGATAGTCACTGCATTTCATTTCAAATCAAGCACACTGCAGCCAATAATTATTTTATATATTCAAACAAATCTTGATCCCTTCTTTGAAGTTTCATATAAGCTAGGCATTGGAAGAGGCATAGGATTTGGGTAGTATATACATTTTAATACTCATAAGGTTATACCCTGGATGTACAAACACAAATTGAAAGCTGAAATTAGAACATCAGGCTTCTTGAGGCCAGTGGCCATATCTGTTTTGCTCTCTAATGTATCCTCAGTACCATGGAGTATTTAGCATGAAGTAAGCACTCAAATCACTCACTGAAAAGTATTCTCACTATTGGCATTTGCTATTATGTTTGTTTTTCTTTATTTGAGCACACTGAGAAATCCATTCCACCTCTCAAAAACCTAAGAGCTCAGATAATTTCTATTAGAATTCAAGATTTTTCTACATAGGCAAATGAATTCCTGTGGGAAATCTTTCAGAAAGACAAAACCCTTATTGATTCCATTGCAAAGGGAAATCCCCTGGAAGCCGACTTCATGAATATGTGCCGTTGGGTGCCAGGCAGCAGCTAAACTATTCACTTAGGTGGACTTCCCCCTGGGTTGGGGAGCTCAGCTTGGGTGAAAATATCAATTTCACCAAAGTTGGGGTACCAATACTCCTGAAGCTTTACACAAGCCTGGGGGACAGGCTTGCTGTGTCTGTGTGGAAAGTTTGATCTTATTCTCTTTGGGGCCACCAAGTTAGACTTTTTGAAATGACTTTCTGGTTTTTTGAAAAATTTTACAGATGACTTGACATCTCGTGAGCCTTGGAAAATCTCCTGGGGGCGTCCAGTTGGCAAAGGCCCACATTCTCCCCTGGGGGTGGAGGTAGGTGGAAGGTAGAGGTTACCCACAAGGCAGAGGTAAAAAGTTTCGGTGTAGATTCCCACTGCAAATGTGATAAATCACATGGAGTTTAAAGGCAAGATAAGAACTTAGCCCTTAGCTTAAGATCTCCTGTTGGCAGTTTCAGTGAGCCAGGAAATACAATAATGAAGTTCATCTGTGTTTCCATGTGATATTAGCAGGTGTTGAAACACAATGCCTTGTGAGTTGACCATAAACATTAGTAGGAAGAATATCTTCAGAAAGTTAGGAGTCCCTGATGCTAAGGGGCTGTGGGTCAGGGCAGAGGCTAGGATGAAGCAGCTCTGGTTGAATAGTAGAGGGAGGTAGGGATGTACCCGGCTCCCTGGCCAGAGTTCGCCAATACAGTGCTTCCTCAGAGCTTTACTTGTATCTTTCTCATTTTACTTAGTCCTGCAGGTCTTCCACAGCATGGTTGGCTGCTTAGGAGTTGTCATTTTGGCTGACAACTTTGAGGAAGGAGAAAAGGGTGTTTTCTCTGTACTTCGGTCCTATAATTTATGAGTAAAGGAGAGGAACAAAGCGGGGAACATATGGGAGGTGGTGTGTGGCTTCTTCAACTTGTATGAGGCACTAGTTTTGCTTCTACTCATAAACCTTCAAAGTCCTCACCTGACCAGGTTCCAGTAAAATAACTCCCCCAATCCTTCTTGTCGATAATGTCTAGTGTGGTTTTCTCATACTCTTATACCAATGGTGGGCTTAATACAGTATCTAGCGACATAGCAATCACACAACTATTATTATTTTCCCTCTGCTTCATCCTTTCTCTTTCCAGTCAATACAATTCTATATCTGAAGCCTATCTGCCATCTCCAATAATGATAATGTTGTCCTTTGGTCTGAAAGATTAAAAAAAAAAAATTAGTCTCCATTCAATCCAAAGGACATTTAAATAAAGCTATTCAGGAACTATTTCTATAAAGTCAAAGCCTGTACAGTTCACTCTTGATTTTTAGTTCTAGCAACTTTAGCATTAACCTCTTAAAACTTTTGATATTTCTCTTATTTTTCCAAACTCTTCCTCAAATGAAGACCCAATGCTCAGCTTAGCTCTTGTTTCTGGAAGCCAAGGATTTTGAGAAGCCCTGGGAATTCTCATGGGTCTCCTCAGAACACTGGAAGAGGCAATACCAAGTCCCCAGCTGGCTTAAATGTTGGTGGTTTTTAACTCACAACTTCCCCTTAGGCATGATAATACAGGAAGCCCTTCATTGCCTGAGAGAACAACAAATATCCCAGTGAAAAATAAGATGGGAAAGGAAGGCGCAAGGGAGAGATGGGGTCCTTAGCCTCAACATGGTCAGGCTCTGCTCTGAGAGTCAGAAACATTTGGTTTCAAAACGAGTCTTGCCATAGGCTGCCTGGTGACCAGAATCTCAATTTCTTTTTTCAAACAGGTGAGTTTGCTGTGCCACCTTAAAGTCACAGAGTAAAACATCATTAACCACTACAGTGAAAATAAGCCACCTACTAGTAGACTTGAACTCAGCTTCCCTCTTTGTGAAAGGAGGGAGCACCCGGTGAATAAGGGCTGGATTGTTGGTTATTTTACTTTAATCTATCCCTAGCCTAGGAGTGGCTGGTGGGTTTGAACCGCCAGCCGTCTGGTTAGCAGGCAAGTGTCTTAGCCACTATGCTACCAGAGCTCCTATCCCTAGCCTAGAACAAAACCAAGTACCGCACAGACCTGCACTGCACACTGCTGTTATTCAGAAGTGAAACTCAGTCTGTCTTCTTAATTTGGAAAGCAGCCAATACTTACCTACCCTATCCCCACACATGCAGCCTCACCCATGAATGTGGATGGGGGATGGTACCTCTAGACATCAGTCAGTTCACTGAGCAGATTTTCACATCCATGGTGCTTCCCTCAATCTTGGGATCTTTATGGATTTTATTTAGCCTTTATTCATTCTGTCTCCCCTACAAACCCTGGTCATGTGGAGAAAGGGAGGCAAGGATGTTGGCCAAGCCCCAAGAGAGTGGGTTAAGAATGAAGAGGAAATAAGACTCAACAGCCTTCCTTTCAGTCTAGAGGTACTTCCTCTTCCTTGGGGTTTTCTAATTGATTTCCTTTAATTTCTTCTTTCTGACCACAAAATTAAGCCATCTTTGATGCTCCAAATGAGCCAAATTCTCTTGGGGTAATGAGAAAGATAAATAATGATGTTTCTGATAATTTTAACCAATACTTTTTTTTTGTAATTTTTATTGTGATTTGGGTGAAAGTTTATATAGAGCAAATTCATTTTCCATACAGCAGTTTGAACACATTTTGTTTCATGACATTGATGGTGATCCCCACAATGTAACAGCTGTCTTCCCACTTCTTCCCTGTAGTTACCTTTTTCCTGTGTCCTTCTTTCCTATGCGTTCCTGCCCCCGAACCTATTGCCCTGTAATTCTAACCAATACATTCAGTCACTTATTTAGGAATTAATTCTTAAGAATCCAGTTATTGGTGGGAAAGGAAGAGAATGTTCCAGTGTTATTTTCTGATGCTCTGAAATGACTTGGTGACCTTAGCTGAGATCCTCTAACTGCACCCAGAATTCATTTCATCCACAGTGGTAAGACAAAGGCAATTAAAAAAAAATCAACCCCAGACAGCAGATACAGGTAGTAAAACACTCAAATATTTAAAACTGTGGAAGGAAGTCTTATGGTGCATACATAGCTGTTGCCAAACCTGTTGTCATCAGGTTGATTCCTAGTCATGGTGACCCTGTGTTACAGAGCAGAACTGCTCCATAGGCTTTCTTGGCTGTACTCTTTACAGACACAGATAGCCAGGCCTTTTGCCCACGGTGCTGCTGGGTGGGTTTGAACCACCAACCTTTAGGTTAGTAGCTGAGAATAAACTGTGCCACCCAGGGACCTCTATAGGTGCATAACACATTTTATTCCAGCTGCCACAGTGCCATATATATGTTGTTGTTGTTGTTAAGTGCCATCAAGTCAGACTCGACTCATAGCTACCCCTCCTTGGGTTTCCGAGGCAGTATCACTACAGAAGTATATTGCCCCATCTTCCTTCTGGTTAGCAGTCAAGTGCCTTAGGCACTACGCTATCAGAGCTCATTGCCACGTATATAGTAGATACTAAATAAACAAATAATTCATTCATTCGAGACATGGGAGAGGTGAAATGCTAAGATTAGGGAGGGTGGCATTAAGAAGATCATTATTTCTTGAGGATCAATGGAGAGCTCTGGTGGCATAGTACCTAAGGCATTTGACTGTTAACCAGAGGCTGGCGATTCAAACCCACCAGCCAGTCCTCTGAAGGAAGGTTGGGCAGTCTACTTCTGTAGTGATACCGCCCGAGAAACCCAAGGAGGGGTTATGAGTCGGATCCGACTTGATGGCAGTGCGTTTAGGATCAATGAGGCATCAGACACCACAAACTATGTTCCTGGGGCTAGTCAGCTCACACACACACACACACACACACACACACACAAATTACTGAGGAACAAGAGGGGAATTCTCTTAAAGAAGAAGTGGGTATTAAAGGTAAAAATCAGGAAAACATTTTCAAAGAACTTCTCCAAACTAATTCAACAAACACTTCTTGAGCCTTTTCTATGGGCAGAAAATTGGATACACAGATGAATCAGATGGACTTCCCACCAGAGGTCAGTAGAGAAAATGAAACACAAATGAAAACAACACTAACACAAGGTAGCTCATGATAAGGAAGAGTCCAACAAAGCCTTGCAGGTGGGGAAATTATCTTGGATCAGAGCAAATGTGAAAATGCTGGGGGAAGTATATCCAAGCTCAGCTTGGATGGACAAGGAGAACTCTAAGAGGTGTGTTAGATGTTGGGCACAGTGTGGGTTGCTCTGTTGTGCAACACAGAGTAGGAGGGGCATAAGCAGAGAAGCAGAGGAGGAAAAACAGAGCTTGTATTTAGTGGATGGCCCAGCTTGACTAAGGCACAAAAATGTGCTGGATTAGGGTACAAATACAGTGAGGAAGCCTTGAATGCCAGGCTAAGGAACTTACACTCCAGTTGGAAGGCAATGAGGAGACATTTCATGTTTTTGAGCAAGGGGAGTGGCATGATTAGAATTATGCTTTGGGAAGATAAACCTGATAGCAGTATTCATGATGAATTAATGATGGTGGTAGAAGAAAGGGCTGGCAATTTTACTTCTGAAAATCAGTCAGTGACAACCATATGGGTCACAATAGTTCAACCTGCAGCCATTCATGGGAATAGTGTAGGACTGGGCAGTATTTTGTTCCATCATGCAGGGGATCACCATGAGATAGTGGCCAATTCAATCATAGCTAACAACATCAAAAGACAGAGCTATCAATCAAGAGGCTATTGCTAATAGTCCAAGTAAAAGTCTTTGAAGGTCTGAACTGGTATAGTAATGGGAATAGAATGGAGAGATTATCTGCAAGAGAAGAGCATTTTTAATAACTTTTTTTTTTTTCATTATTAAAAGTTGTATGTAGATCTCTATGGCTAAACTTCCAGCCAAGCCTAGAAGGTGAACAATAACATCAGGGAGGTATGCGCTCCTTAGAACAATCAACCAAACTAGATCAAAAGGGCAGCATCTGCTCAGAGATAAAGCTTACAGGCAAGAAGGGATAGAGAAGAAGAACAAACGGAAATGGTAAACACAGGAAGGAAGTGGAAAAGAGTACTGTTACATTGTGGAGATTGCAATCAACATCATAAAACAAACTGTGTATGAATCATTGAATGGAAAATTGATTTGTTCTATAAACTTTCACCCAAATCACAACTGAAAAAAGAAAGAAAGAAAGAAAAATAAATATATAAATAGAAGTAATACACACAACAGAATTTCAAATTCTCATGGAATACAGACTTCCTGGAGCCAATGAGGCTGGATGAATCCTCAAAACTATTGCCTGAAATCATCTTTAAACATCAAACCTTCACTCAGAAATATCCCTAAAACAAACAATAAAATAAAACAACAAAAACCCCATACCCATTGCTACTGGGTTGATTCCAACTCAAGACAGAGTAGAACTACCCCAAAGGGTTTCCAAGGGAGTAGACAGCAACATCTTTCTCCCATAGAGTAGCTAGTGAGTTCAAACTGCCAACCTTTGAGTTGGCAGTTTAGCTTAATTTCTAAAAAAAAAAATATCTGCCTTGAGCATTGTTCTCCTTTAAGAACTATCTATGTAGAGTCAAAGTAACAACAGTGACCCGAAAGATTAGATAGGGCATTTAGGGGCAGTGGGTTTATGTTAATGGTAGAAGAACAACTTGGAAAATGGAGGGGTTTGGTTGCACAACGTGGAGAGTGTAATCAGTGTCACTGAATTGCCCATACAGAAATTGTTGAGTTGATGTATGCTATGTATATTTTCAACAAAATAACAGTAATGCATTATTAATAACACTATTTATAATAGACAAAAATGATGCTCAACTAAATGCTTAATAACAGTAGAATGGATAAATTGTATATTCACACTACAAGGAGCTCTGGAGGTATAGTGGTTAAGGTATTTGGCTGCTAACCAAAAGGTCAGTGGTTCAAACCTACCACCTGCTCCACAGAAGAAAGATGAGGCAGTCTGCTTCTGTAAAGATTTACAGCCTTGGAAATCCCATGGGGAAGTTCTACTCTGTCCTATAGGGTCTGTATGAGTTAGAATCAACTTGATGGCAATGGTTTTTTGAGTTTTTACTCTTCCTTTAACCTTTTATGCCTCTAGATGAAAACCCAGACAGGAGACATTACTTCTTTGCTGCTCTTAAATAACAGTGCTGTAGTCACTTTAAGTAACACATACAGTCTCAGTCTAGAAATTAGGATGTCCAGTTCTTGAACAATTAAAACTCATACCTACTGTTGCATCACTGCTACTCTGTCAGCTCAGGTCTGCTTTGGACTGAAAGTCTCCAGTGGAATAGGGAGGGGAGTATGGTTGGCTTTTCCTCTCTGACTCTGGGCCCTAATCACTCCTCCTCCAGTTGCTGATTGTTACTTTGCCGCAGTCAAGGTTTACAACAGACAGTGGGGGTGGGAGTAGGGACTTAGAATGCTTTCTAGACCTAGCAAATGTTCAAGGCTGGTGCCTCCAGTAAGCCTGGCAGATGGTTAAAACAGACTTTTTTTTTTTCTGGCCCCTTTTCAGGCTCTTCAGTAGTTCTCTCGTTTGTTGTTGTTGTTAGGTGCCATCAAGTTGCTTCCAACTCATAGCGACTCCATGCACAGCAGAACAAAACACCGCCCGATCCCTCACCAGCTCCATGATTCTTGCTATACTTGAGCCCTTTGTCACAGCCACCAGGTCAATCCATCTCATCAAAGGCCTTCCCCTCTTTTGTCGACCCTCCACCTTACCAAGCATGACATCCTTCTCCAGGGAATGGTCCCCTCTGACAACATGACCAAAGTAGATGAGACAAAGTCTGGCCATTCTCGCTTCCAAGGAGCATCTCAGCTGTACTTCTTCCAGGACAGATCTGTTAGTTCTTTTGAAAGTCCTTCAGCATTCTTCACCAGCACCACAACTCAAAAGCATCAACTCTTCTTCGGTCTTCCTTATTCATTATCCAGCTCTCACATGCATACGAGGTGATTGGAAATATCATGGCCTGTGTCAGGTGCACCTTAGTCCTCAAGGAGACATCCTTGCTCCTCAGCACTTGAAAGAGTTCCTTTACAGCTCACCTGCCCAGTGCTACACGTTGTCTAATGTCCTGACTGCTGCTTCCATTGGCCTCAATTATAGAACCAAGCAATGTGAATTCTTTGACAACCTCAATCTTCTCTCCATTTATCATGATGCTGCTTATTGGTCCAGTTGTGAGGATTTTTATCTTCTTTACATTGAGATGTAATCCACACCACAGACTGTGTTCCTCGATCTTCATCAGTAAGTGCCTCAAGTCATCCTCACTTTCAGCAAGCAAAGTTGTATCATCAGCATATCTCAGTTTGTTAATGATTCTTCCTCCAATCCTGATGCCACGTTTTTCTTCATAGAGTCCAGCTTCTTGGATTATTTGCTCAGCATATAGATTGAATAC
>NW_006921638.1:6189025-6191166 GCF_000298275.1 Orycteropus afer afer | reverse complement strand
TTTTGGTCTTCTCTTCTTTTGTTGTCTTTTTAGTGACCTCTTGCTTTCTTCATGGATGATGCTCTTTCTGTCATCCCACAATTCATTTGGTTTCTGGTCATTGGTGTTCAATGCATCAAATCTATTCTTTAGAAACCCACCAGCCACTCCTCAGAAGGAAGATTGGGCAATTTAGGAGCTCTGGTAGCATAGTGCTTAAGGCATTTGACTGTTAACCAGAAGGCTGGCGGTTCAAACCCACCAGCCACTCCTTGGAAGGAAGATGGGGCAATCTACTTCTGTAGTGATACTGACTCGGAAACCCAAGGAGGGGTCTCTATGAGTCAGGTCTGACTCAACAGCACATACCAACAACAACAAATTCAGGAGGGATATATTCTAGATCATATTTTGACTCTCATGGACTTGTTTTAATTGTCTTTAACTTCAAGTTGAAGTTCTCTGGTGGGTCCACTTGCAGCTCCTTCCTCAACCCCTGTGCATCCAGAAGCTCCCCTTCAGCTCAAGACAACTAACTCTAAGACAGCTCTCTCCTTATCTCTGGTCTCTCTGGTTGTCAGAAAACATGCAAACCAAAAAATCCAAATCCACTGGCATCAAGTTGATTCTGACTCATAGTGACCCTATAGGACAGAGTAAAACTGCCCCAGTGGTTTCCAAGACTGTAAAAGTTTATGGAAATTGACTCTCTCATCTTTCTCCTGTGGAATGGCTGGTGGGTTTGAACCATGGACCTTATGGTTAGCAGCCCAATGCTTTAACACTACCCCACCCTCCTCCTAAGGAAACATACAGTGCAGGCCAATTCTAAGGCAGCCCTCTCTGGCTCCATTTCAAAGTCCTTTGTCAGCTCCTCCCTCACCCTCTAGATTCCTCAGACCCCAGATGCTGCTTCAGTTTTCTTAGGCACTATACTGTAGGAAGGGCTTCAAGTCCTCCTATTGAGCCATCTTCCCCAGGGCCTTGCGGTCAAAAGGTCCTCCCTTCCCTCAGAGGGCACCAGAGGAACTCTGAGCATGGCAACAGCTCTCACCAAAGAAACATCTTTACCCTTCTCCTTCCTTTGACCCTACAAAAAGGACATCTGCTGACCTCCTCTAATTTCACAAGAGGAAAACTGAATCACCGTCAGCAGTCCAAGGCTTATTCTTATGAGGCCAGACATGCCCCCACCTTCTAGCCTTCTTACCAACTTTGACACCAACTGTACCTCCCACGGTACTCACTACTTCTCTGCTGGGTTCAATAATTTGTTGCAATGGCCACACAGAACTCACAGACAATACTCAAGATTATGGGGTTTATTAGGGAACTAACAGGCTACAAATCAGGTTCAGGAACATGCTCAGAATACAATTCTTTGATCAGGATGGTCTCTCCTCTGCTGTGCCCTCAGACACTCCTCTCTGGCCCTTGGCCTCTCATCCTGGCTCTGCCTCTGTACGCCAGGTAAGCCTGCCGCTCTGTCTTGTGCCTCTTGGTTCCATTGCCACCGTCTCTCCACCAGGGCATCTCTCTACCAGGGGTCTCTCTGCAGTCGTGTGTCTCACCCAAGGTCCAGCGCAGGGATCTTGGGTCCAAAAATGCACTCCACTTCACCTCCAGCTCATCTTTCTTGATGGTCATGAGATCCCCTCTCTGCCTTTCACTCACTGCCATGGAGTTGGATCCGACTCATAGCGAGCCCTCCTTGGGCTTCTGAGGTGGTATCACTATGGAAGTAGATTGCCCAACCTTCCTTCTGAGGAGTGGCTGGTGGGTTTGAACAGTCAGCCTTCCGGTTAGCAGTGAAATGCCTTAGGCACTATACCACCAGAGCTCCTTCTCTGCCTCTCTCTTGTTGTTGTTATGTGCCTTCGAGTCAGACCTGACTCATAGCGACCCCTCCTTGGGTTTCCGAGGTGATATCACTATGGAAGTAGATTGCCCCCTCTTCCTTCCAAGGAGTGGCTGGTGGGTTTGACCGCCAGCCTTCTGGTTAGCAGTCAAGTGCCTTAGGCACTACGCTACCAGAGCTCCTTCTCTGTCTCTGTTGTTGTTGTTGTTATTTGCCATCGAGTCGGCCCCGACTCATAGCGACCCCTCCTTGGGTTTCTGAGGCAGTTATCACTACGGAAGTAGGATTGCCCAACCTTCCTTCC
>NW_006921638.1:6184699-6188925 GCF_000298275.1 Orycteropus afer afer | reverse complement strand
TTAGCAGTCAAGTGCCTTAGGCACTATGCTACCAGAGCTCCTTCTCTGCCTCTAGGAGGGCTCATTTTAAGCCTAGCAGAGTGACAAAATGAAACAATCCCAACATCAGAGTTCTACACACCTTATTTGCATAGTCCCACCCAGTAATCTGGTGGGAGTTGCAAAGATTATGCTACAAAACCCATACCAAGGAATTCACTGCACCGCAGACCCCTTTTTCTCTCTCTGGCCTGGCAGAGGGGACTAGGAGTTTTGAGACAGATTCTCCTTTGATTCTCTTTATAAATCTTGCATGTGGGGCGCTTGCCTCACACTCATAAGGGTATCTTGGTATCTACAGTATTTGTGCTTCAGTGGAAACTGAGGAAGAAAGAGTCTGATTCTAACATCCTATTACACATACTGTAAAAATTAACTGTGTAGGAGAGTAAAAGAAAGTAAAAATCATTCATTATACCTGGAGATATCTACTAGTATTTTAGAATCAATAAAAGTTATTTGTTTTTCTCCAAGTACTCCCAGTATCTTCCCTTTCTTCCTATTTATAAAATGCTATCATACTAGATGTAAGATTCGCTTTTTCATTTAACCCATGCCAACACATAAAGAACTACAGGATCGTTTTAAGGGTTGGACCATTTAAACTATGTTTATTCACTTCTTCTTTTCCATGCCTTGGGCATTTACCAAAAAGAAAAAAAAGTTATTTCCAATGTTATTATTATTATCAATAATGCTATGATGACTATCTTTACTCACAGAGGGTTTTTTGTTTTGTTTTTTTAATTTTAGAATTATTTCCTTTGGAAAAGTAGTCAAGAGTTGAATAACTAGCCTGCAATAGAGCTTTTCAAAGTATAATCAACAGCATTTGGTAACTAGATATGCACTAAGGAGGAAGGAGTAGGAAGAAATGGCATAAAATAAGGCAGGGGTGGAGATGAGTAAGGTGATTTTAGATGGTTGAGGTTGAGTGTCTCAGATGCAAATGTGGAGTTGGAAAGACACCAGGGCTAGGACGGTTCCTTCCTTTGTGAACTTTGAGAAGTCTGCCTATGAAACTAGTCCTGGTAGTTTTGTCAGGCCAGAAGGTATTTATAAGTGAACAGGAAAGGGCCAATGGGAAGGGTCTCAAGTCAACAAGAAGGGACAATATGGAGGCAGGTACAAAAGGTAACCTTGGAGATTCAGGATAGGAAAGCTGACTGTTGTTGTTGTTGTTATGTGCTATCGAGTCAGACCCGACTCATAGTGACCCCTCCTTGGGTTTCCGAGGCAGTATCACTACGGAAGTAGATTGCCCCATCTTCCTTCCAAGGAGTGGCTGGTGGGTTTGAACCGCCAGCCTTCTGGTTAGCAGTCAAGTGCCTTAGCCACTATGCTACCAGAGCTCCCGGAAAGCTGACTAGAAAGGGCAAAATTGCTGAAGAGGCCTGTAATGGATGCCTTTTAGTTCCTGGTTAAGTTATCTGCTGAGAATGAGAATGGTGAGGTTATAACTGAGGACTTAGAAAAAAAAAAAAAAATTGAGCTGCTTTTTTTATTTTTAAAACAATCTTGGAGAACAGTGAGGCCTTTACTACTCAAAGTATGGTCTGCAGTGCTGACCATATGCCAGACCTGAATCAGAATCAGCATTTTAAACAAGATCCCCAGAGGTGATTCCATGTACATTAAAGTTTGAGACACACTGTAGCAGTCCATCTTTCCCAATGAACAGAAAAGAAACAGAGGCTCAGAATCACAAAGTTAGCTATTGATCAAGTTAAGATTGCAAAGGCTGAGAAAGTGCATAAGAGTAACAGGAATTCATTGACAGATGAAAAAGGACCTTCAAAAACAGAAGTCCCAAATGCATAATTCCAGGACTTTTCTAGCAATATGTAGTGTACAGGAGTGCAAGGAGTGCAAGCAGTGGGGTGCTCTAGGGCTACTCAAAATTAGGTTTGGAATTGAGAAGATGGACATCAGAGGAGGTAAAAAGCGTGAAAGAATCTGCAGTGCTATTGAAGCCAGCCTTGAGACGACTGCTTTGAGAGTGGGGTGGTTTGAGGAGGAAGGCAAGTGTTGGGCCGTTGATGTCTAGTAGGCTAGGAAGGGTTGGCCTAAGCACAGGTCAAAGAACTAGTCGTTGGTTTGAGGAAACAGCACAGGTAAGGAGACTGTGGTAAAAATGAGGGACTTGGAAGCTGGAGATCCTAAAAATGGAGCAATTTTGTAAATAAAATGTCCATGTTGGTTATCTCATGAAAAGCCAGTTGCTGTCGAGTTCATTCTGACTTTGAAGGACACCATGCATGCAGAGGAGAACTGTACTTCACGGAGTGTTCAAGTCTATGACCTTTTGAAAGAAGATCTTCCAGCCTTTCTTCTGAGGTGCGTCTGGGTGGGTTTGAACCACTAACCTTTCAGTTAGTAGTCAAGCACTCAACTGAGTGTTTGCACCACTCAGGAACTCCGGCAATCTCTTAAGGTGCTGGGATAGAGGTGAAATGATCAAACTTTAAGACGTTAAGAAACAAGACCAGAATATGGGTGGAGCTGAAATTCCTGGGGATCCTGGCAGTGGGAGGAGGTGAAAAGATATATTCTAGTAGCATTTATCGAGCACAAACTGTTTAATACTGATTTCCTCACCAAAACTTCCCTTGCTGTGTCAAAGAACAAAAAGAGTCACATAACTTGCTTTAAAAAAGAAAAAGTTCTTTATCTATGTAAAGCAGCAGTTCTTCCTTAGACTTCCTCTTCAAAAACTTAGTTTGACCAGAGTTTATTTCCTTAGGAGTTGGAGTTCAGAGGGCCTAACTTGGAAAGGACCCGTTTCAACAAAGATTTGACCACACCTCCTAGAACAGGGTGAGCTCTGGTAGCATAGTGGCTATGATTCGGGCCGACTCGACGGCACATAACAACAACAACAACAACCTAGAACAGGACAAAGTGCCTAAGGACATGACCTTTGATTTGAGCCAATAGCTATCATTGAGGTTGACAGCTTTTTGGAACAAAAGCAAGCTTTGAGTAGTGTTGTGTGAGAATACAGCTATGTAAGTAGTATTTTATGGGTATACACCAATTCCCTAGATTATCTTGGCTGCCCTTATTTTAAAGAGCTCTGTGGCACAGTGGTTAGGTGCTCAACTGCTAACTGAAAAATCAGTGGTTTGAACCCACTAGCTGCTCAGCGGGAGAAAGATGTGGTAGATTGTTTTCATAATGATTACAACCTTGGAAATTCTACTCTAACAGGGTCGCTGTGAGTTGGAATCAACTCAACAGCGACGAATTTTTTTTGGTGCCTTTGTTTATGGATTTACATTATATGATTAGAGGGCATGGGGAAGAAGTAGTAGAAGAATTTAAGAACAAGGAAAAGTTTTCATTTTCTGTCAGAAGGGAAAAAAAAGCATATTACAAAAGGGTTTGCAGAGAATGATCCTTTTTAAAAATGGCTATGTGTATATAGAAAAACAGCCACTTGGATGTATTAAAAAACTTAATAACTAGATGCTCATCTATGGAGCAAAGAGAAAAAAGTGTGGCTTTAGACTCTCTAAGTCACTGAAAGAGGAATAAAATGTAAGAATGATTTATTTTAAAGAATTGGTAATACAGTACATCTTAGGTAAGAAGTCTGGGTGAGGGACTCGCCTTTCTGAAGCCCTGCCGTAACTACCTGCTTCGTGGAGGAGGAAGCTCCACTCCATTCCCCCCGCCGAGCATGCCCCTCTGCTCAGCAGAGCCAGGTGCACAGAATTGTCAGGGAATTCTTTTGGCACCTATCAGGACTGACATGCTCGATTCTGATGACATCATAGAAAAGCACAAGAAACCTGTTTTAATAACAGACTTCAAATATTTAGATGTAAATTAGAAACTGATACCTAGTAATGCTCTAGTCCACTTGAGAGTTTAACATGAATTTATGTCCCTAACATATTAGAAACTAAAGCTCCTACAGAAATTTCGTAAGTATTTATTTCTTTGGTTGGATTTTAAAAAGAGCCAAAGAGAGATGACTGGGATCATCATTTTTATGTGGTTGAAATTAATTCTTTAGAGCAATTGTTTTGTCAGGAACCACCCAAAAAGCTTTACATGTTGTTGTTGTTGTTGTTATGTGCCGTCGAGTCGGCCCGACTCATAGCGACCCCTCCTTGGGTTTCCGAGGCAGTATCACTACAGAAGTAGATTGCCCCATCTTCCTTCTGGTTAGCAGTCAAGTG
>NW_006921638.1:6168676-6184599 GCF_000298275.1 Orycteropus afer afer | reverse complement strand
CCCCATCTTCCTTCCAAGGAGTGGCTGGTGGGTTTGAACCGCCAGCCGTCTGGTTAGCAGGCAAGTGTCTTAGCCACTATGCTACCAGAGCTCCCATCTGCTATTTAGAGAAAATAATCATGGTTATCTCAATAACTTAAAATACTTGGTAAGAGTGTATGAGGGTTTTCTGGTAGCAAAACAATTTTTAGCTGCCACCAGTGACTAGATCATTGTCTTCCTGTTTATTTCAATTCCTACTTGTATATGTAGGGTCTCTGGAAGCACGCCTATGTTGTACACAGGGTACCATGAGTCAGAGCCAACTCGAAGACACTTAACAACAACAACTGGAGCCGACTCAATGGCAACTAACAACAACATCAACTGGAAGCACATTCAGTCAGATCAAATACTGAAAATGAACAACTTTGGCAGAGTGGACTTCAGGGAATCTTGAAGCAGCATAAAATAAAGATGAAAGCTTTATGACACTCATCTGTGTTCCTGCCTCTTGTACTTTCTTTCACCCCACTATTTTTTATGGCTTCCTCCAGTAGGTCTTTGAAGAGAACGTCTTCCATTTATATATTTAGACTCAAGGAATTTGCTTGGGAAGGGCAAGGGAAACCCTGTCCTCTCTCCTTTCTGCCCGTTCCAGAGGCCTTTTACTCACTTATTACTCTTCTCCTGCCTCCTGCACAACTGCTGGGCAATATGGATGCCTCATTCACCACTACCCCTTACTCTTCCATGTAACTCCCACCTGAGATGGCCAGATTTAGCAAATAAAAATACAGGTCACCCAGTTAAATTTGAACTCCAGATAAACTACAAATATTTTCAGTATGTCCTACAATATTTAGGACATATTTATACTAATTATTGTTTATCTGAAATTAAAATTTACCCAGGCATCCTATATTTTATCTAGCATTCCTACTTCCACCTTATGGGCTATAGGTGGCTCCACCAGCTGCTTCATTCCTCTTACTTAAAACTCTTCCCTGTTTAAGTTCCAGCCCTGAAAGAACACCCAAATCTAAATACTGTCTTTTTATCACAGTGCTCTGTGTTTCCATACTCCTTTCCAGCCCTGTGGTCATCCCCACAGGGCTCCTTTTGATGTTTTTCACTCTGTGGATCCTAAATTGCCAAAGGGTGGGCAAAATTCCAGACCTGGACTCCATTTAATTTTGCCCTCCATTCCTGATAATTTGGATTTTTAGCAAATGAAGATTCACAGTGATGGACCATTCGTGTTTCAGAAAGGAGGTATCAAGGAAAAAGGGATTGAATGCAAACACATGATGCATTTTATAATACCTTAAACCCACTGCCACTGAGTTAATTCAGACTCATAGTGACCCTTAGGACAGAGTATAACTGCCCCATAGGGTTTCTAAAGCTGTAGATTGCCTCGTTTTTCCTCTTGTAGAGTGGCTGGTGGGTTTGAACCATCAAACTTCTAGTTAGCAGACAAATGCCTTAACCACTGAGCCACCAGACCTCCTTTTTATGGTACCTTGGGGCAGTTTAATAAAGTGAGAAACCTGCTACAGGACCAAGGAAGCAGTAATGACATTTAAGTGCGAACTTGAAGAGAAAAATAAGTAATAGGAAGAACACCTCAGGCGAGTTGGTATCAAAGGAGAATAAGCTCATGCTTGTCTTTTGAGATTCCGTCTTGCACTGTGACTGAGAATACCAGGAGGAAGAAAGAATATTTGACTAGAAATCAGAAAAAATTCCAGGAGAATGAGAGAGAGAAACATAAAGCATTTTAGAAATATTTAAAGTTGAAGAATTTATACCCTTTCAAAGCCTTTATCTTACATAATTGACTGCTGCGAAGGCACACTTTATCAATTCAGAGAGTAGCTTTGAAATAAATTCTTTCTTCTCATTGTCTCTTGGCTCCTCTTTGACTGGTAGCTTTTGTTATTCAGGTGATCAGAATGAAAATGAACAGCCCAAGTACAGAGAACCCCGGTACTCCCCAAGGTCATTGTGTCACTAGAATTTCCTCTGAGCAGCCCCAGAATTGTTCCCACCATTGCTAGGCAAAGAACAGATGCACTTCACTTTACCTTGAGCAGACACTGGGGTTTTGATACTGAACAGTATTGAAAAGGGAGCTCTGGTAGTGTAGTGGCTAAGGCACTTGACTGCTAACCAGAAGGCTGGCGGTTCAAACCCACCAGCCGCTCCCCGAAAGGAAGATGGGGCAATCTACTTCCGTAGTGATTGTTGTTGTTGTTGTTGTTATGTGCCGTCGAGTCGGCCCCGACTCATAGCGACCCCTCCTTGGGTTTCCGAGGCAGTATCACTACGGAAGTAGGATTGCCCAACCTTCCTTCCGAGGAGTGGCTGGTGGGTTTGAACCGCCAGCCGTCTGGTTAGCAGGCAAGTGTCTTAGCCACTATGCTACCGGAGCTCCCAAGCAGTGATACTGCCCTGGAAACCCAAGGAGGGGTCGCTATGGGTCGGGTCTGACTCAAGGGCACATGACAACAACAGTATTGAAAAATTCAAAATAATGTTGTCATGTCCCTACCACAATTCTCTACATCAGTGAGCCATCTGGAAACTTAGAACGGTTCTCCCTTGTTCCTTTTCTTTCTTTCTTTCCTTTCTCTTAAGTGGCTGACAACAAACTTTCTAACTAGATGCTCTCCAAGTTGGTTTGAGTTTTTATGAATCACTCTAAGCTAAGTCACATGTCTAGTAGAAGAAAGAATATTTGACTAGAAATCAGAAGAGGTGGGTAATGGTTGAAGTGTCTGTGCTAACTAGCTGTGGGATCCAGGGGAACCACTTCATCATTCTGGGTCTGCTCCTACTTTTATTAAATGAGAGTGATGAACTTATGTTCTCCAACGTTCAACCTTGCTCTAAACTTTTACAATTCTTCTTGTATCCTGCCCCACCTCTATGTGCTTCTTGTGAGGAAGTGGCATGAAAGCTTTTAGCTAAGCTTAACAAATGCTTTTAAGTTTTTTTTTTTTTTTAAAAACAGAATACTTCCTTAAAAAAAAAAAAAAAGGCACACTTCATCAATTCAGAGGGTGGCTTTGAAATAAATTCTTGCTGAAAACAGTTTTCTAAGTATGGAGTCCCTGAAATTTAGAAAATAAGCAGATTTAATTGAGTTTTCTGAATCTCAGCATCATTGAATGGTACAAATTTATCAGACTCTTTCCTGGAGTGCTCTCTGGTTTAGTGGTGAAGCTAGTTAACAGATAAGCAATATATAATGAAACATTTCTATTTTTCCTGGATTGTACTATAACTGCCTGCCCTCTATCATAACTCCCCTTCCCAATTAATAGCTGCAAATTATTTTTCACACAATATAGCAAATACCAAGAACAACATAAGTATTGCTTACAATTTCACCATCCCAGATACCACTGTTAATCATTCTGTGATGCAGGCTTCTCTCTGTTCATAATATGTTGTTGTTGTTGTTTGCCGTTGAGTTGGCCCTGACTCATAGCGACCCCTCCTTGGGTTTCCGAGGCAGTATCACTACGGAAGTAGGACTGCCCAACCTTCCTTCCGAGGAGTGGCTGGTGGGTTTGAACCGCCAGCCTTCTGGTGAGCAGTCAAGTGCCTTAGGCACTATGCTACCAGAGCTCCTGTTCATAATATAAACCTACTTAAATACATGTTGTTAGGGACTGAATTGTGTCCCCCCAAAACTGTGTTGTAAATCTGAATCCCTACATCTGTGGATGTAATACCATTTGGGAGTAGGGTTTTCTTTGTTATGCTAATAAGGTACAGTGTGTGGCATGTCTTAAACCAATCACTATTGGGATATTAAAAGAGCAGACACAGGTACAGAAGCAAGCAAGCCCAGATGAGGGAAGACAGATGTTATGCCACATGAAGACAGATGCCATGCCGTACAAAGACAGATGCCATGCCACACGAAGACTGCCAAGGAACCGAGGAAGAGAAGCTGAAGAGACAAGGACCTTCCCCGAGAGCCAACAGAGACAGAAAGCCTTCCCCTGAGATCAGGGCCCTGAATTTGGACTCATAGCATCTCATCATGAGAAAATAAACTTCTGTTCATTAAGGCCACCCACTTCTGGTACTTCTGCTATAGCAGCACTAGATAACTAAGATACGTGCATCCATTTTATGTAAATGATGGGGTTATTTCACATAAACAATTCTTTCTTATACTAATATAAGTTATATTGTCATAAAAGTAAATGCATCAATTATAAGTGTTTATTGTGATGGATTTTGTACACATACACCTGTTACCATCACCCAGATCAATATATAGAATTTTCCATCACCTCAGAAAAGTTCAGTTGTACTTTTCCTTAGGCAATCATCACTATTCTGATGTTTTTAAGACTATAGATTAGTTTTGCCTGTTCTTGAAAATTAAAGCATACAGTGTGTAGTCATTTGTAACTAATTTTTTATATGCTATTCAGATTTCATATGTGACTTCAAATGTCTGATTTGTTATCCTGATGAGTAGCTTTCCACTGAGATGAATATATTAGCTTCTCTATTTATTATCTTTTTGATGGATGCTTGGGTTAGAACCAGTTTTTGGCTATCTGAAAACAGCTCTGAATTCTACTGTTAGTATAAGAGTATATACATTTGTATAAGAAAACGTGCTAAAGATTGTACCATCTACATGAAGTAAGAACAAAATCTGATTGCCTATTGACAGAAAAATGAATACATGAATTGGAATAAATAAACTGAATACTATATAACAATGAAAATAAGGTACAAATATACACAATGTGGATGAATTTGAAAAACATAATATTCAGCAAAAGCACAAAGCAAATCACAGAATACGAAGAGAATGATACCAGTCATAGAAATCCAAGAATCTTGTCATTTGTACCATACAACATTTAGGGATATGTATGTGTACAACATAACCTTGAAAACAAGAAAATGATAACCACAAAACTTAGGAAAGTCGTTACTTTTTTAAGGAAGGGATATATAGGATGTATAACTTTATTAACAGTATTCTAGGCCTAATGCTGGGTATTTAATATATATTTGTTACTAAACTCTTTGCTATGTTCTGCATGTCTGAATTATATATCATGATACAATTTTTAAACAATGCTTTATTATTTGAGGATTTGAGATAAGGAAGTTTGCTTAAATTTATTAATCCACACTCATGTAAACAAAAATTCTCTAAATTAAGAAATACTGGTGGGATTTTCTATAATTTCCTCTATTTTCTGTAGACGTTCACCACCTTCTAAGGTCCACTGTGGTGGTTATGTTTGTGCGTCAACTTGGCTGGGCCTGATTGAGTGGCTGGGCAGCTGGTGGTAGTTATTCCACCAGCTGGAATATGATGATGAGATAAGACTGGCGATCAACTCCATGGTGGGATCTACCACAAGAAGCTGAGTAGCTGCCTTTGGGACGTGGTCTGCTTCCTGTATATAAGGAGGAACCTTGGGAATGTTCTCTAGTTTATGGCACGCTTGGACCCTGGATGTAGCCGTGTCATTGCTCAGCAGCCTGCTATGCTCTGTCGACCTTGGGACTTACAATGGACTTAAGTTAATGGCCTGCCGTGTTGTTTGGTAACATTAGGAATGTGCCTTTTTACTTGTCAACCTTGGGCTTGGCAACCTCAGCAGCCAGCAGCTGTCTGAGTGAAGAAAATCCTCTAGCTCCAATGGGCTGGGAGCTGGAGGCAGAGGTGAAGCCCAAGGCTGAGGGGCTTTCACCTAGCCCTTAGAGCCTGGCACTTTGAACTTGGACTTAGAGCCTCCAAATTATAAGAATAAACTCCTGTTTGTTAAGGCCATCTCATTTGTGGTATATTCTTGTCAGAGCAGCACTAGGTAACCACAACATACACCCTTTCTGATTCAATGTAATTAATATGGATCAAATGCCAACTCTGCTCCATACATTGTACTTGGCACGTGAGATATGTCAGATATACAAACAACAAAGTTTATGCCCTCAATGAATTTTCTAACTTAAATAGGTAAAATTTCTGCTAAACTAGAAGGCAGTGTTCTGGTTAATGATCTGAACAAGGAGGGCATGCTGTGTTGAGCAACAAGAAAGGGATATATCAGATGACTACAGCTAAGTCAAGTAGATGCTGTTGTTATGTGCTGTGGAGTTGGCCCCGACTCACAGCGACCCCTCCTTGGGTTTCCAAGGCAGTATCACTATGGAAGTAGATTGCCCAACCTTCCTTCCGAGGAGTGGCTGGTGGGTTTGAACCACCAGCCTTCTGGTTAGCAGTCAAGTGCCTTAGGCACTATGCTACCAGAGTTCCTAGTCAAGTAGATAAGGCCCCCAAAATGGAGAGACATTGAGGGAGGTTTTCTCTGGGCAAAATGCATCAGGGAATAAAGACTGAAAGGATTCAGAAGAGAGCGTGGTCAAGGAAAGAACTGTCATAAAGGGTTGCAAGTATGACTATTTTGAGCTGAAATCAAGGGCACAGTCAAGTGTGAGCCGGTTAGCAAGGAAGTAAAACAGAAAAGCAACTAATAATAATTTTACTAAACTTAAGTCAAGATGAAAAGAAAATTAATAGCATATAAAAAATAAACCAATACAGAAGAGGGATTATGCAAGGACAAAGAAATGACTGTAGTCTAAAGAGAAGGAACTGCTCCCTTTCCCCCAACCCAAATCACTGGGTGGCAAGTAACTAAAAGTCACTGTTCAGTCTTTGGTATCTTGACCAGTTTATCACAGAGGACCCTTCAGTGTGGGCAGGAGATGACATGTAGAGAATGACAGGGTGCCAGAGATGGAAAAGGGGTTTAGAAACATGAGTAGCCCAGAGCCAGATGGACTGGTTTTGCTTTAATGGCCCTGGAAGGTGAGGCCAGAGTAGCAAAATGGGTATCAGGAGCACTATGTGTTTCCTGATCAAGTGGAATAAATGGTCCAATAGGGGAAATGTAGGCTTCACTCTGCACTGAGTTTCCCAACTATGATAAATGTTTGAAAACAAATGTTAGGGGAAAACATGCAACTGTATCTCATTTAACTGAAAAATCAATTTATTGACATACAGACCAACTGGACCAAACAGTGTTAACAGAATCCTTTAGTCTTCAGGACATAGGCAATGCCCTAGACAGGCATCAACTTAAGAGCTCTGCTGCCAACCAGGAGGGCCCCAAACACAAACTTAGTATAGAGGGTAAGAGTCTTCACATCTTCCGGTGAAGGCAAAGCCATTTGTTTGGCACTTCATAGGAGGATCTTTCCACCAGATCTTCATCATATGGTATATGCCATGAGTCTCCAGTTGTTTGCACCACTGTGTCATAGCTGAGAATATGCTGTTGAATTAAAAAGGGAACCAGACATTGAGAATAATAACACCATTGGGTTACCTGGCCATTTCCCTTTCTCTTCTGTCAACTTCTCCTTTACTTCAGAGGCGTATTTCCTCACTTACTTTGTAACGGATTTTAAAGAGCATTAGCTCTGCAAAGATGAACCCTAGTATTAAAAGTTCCTTCTTTTTTGTTTCATTTTTAAAGTTAAGGTCTCTTTAGAGGAGCATTGCATTTATAGGATGCAGAATTCCTTTTGTTGCCTTCATTGATTTTGTGTGTGTGAGAAAAAAACATACAGAGAAAAATTTCAAATATATGAAAGTAGAGAAACAGCCACAAAGTCACACAAAACGAAATGGCTAAAAAAAAAAAAAAAAAGTAGAGAAACAGTATAATGAACTCGCATGTACTCATCCAGCTTCAACCATTATAAACTCACGGTTAATCTTATTTACTACCCACTTCCTTACCCCTTCCCACAGCCAAGAATATTTTGAAGCAAATCCCAGGTATTGTATCATTTCTTTTACAAATACTTATAAACACTTTTATAAGTATTTCTAAAAGATAAGGACTCTTATTTTTAAATGTAACATCAATACTATTATTACATTTAAAAATTTATGATAATTCCGTAACAACATAAATTTCTACTCTTTACATTTCATCTTTTATTATGTGTGTATATATTTTACAGTTTGCTTGAATCAGAATTGAAATAAAGTTATTACATTGTGACTGACTGAAATATTTCTTCATTTTCTTTCACTCTAGGGATTTCCTTTTAACAACTATTTTTCTTTCAATTTTTTTGGTTGCTGTTGAAGAAACCATGTCAGTTATCCTGTTTCCCACAGTCTTTCCTGCCCTAATTTTACTGAGTGCATCCCTGGGGTATCATTTGGTACCATATTTCCTATAAATCTGTTGCATATTTTTTGACCACTGAACCATATATTAACAGGGGCCATTGTATTTTTCTGTACTAACTTGCCTCTGGATTTTCTTCCTTTGCTCTCACACAAGAGACATCTTTGTGGTGCCTGCTAACCAAAAGGTGACTGTTCAAACCCACAAGCCACTCCACAGGAGAAAGATGTAGCAGTTTGCTTCCATAAAGATTACAGCCTTGGAAACCCTATGGGGCAGTTCTACTCCACTGTATAGTGTCACCACGGGTTGGAATAAACTCAGTGGAAAATGGGCTTGATTTAAACTAGAATATGAGTAGGAATCAATAGCAACAAGTTTAAACAAAAATGAAGGCACTCCGGTGGCCACTTTATAACCAAAAGGTTGGTGGTTCAAACCCACTAGCTGCTCTCTGGGAGAAAGACCTGGTGACCTGCTTTTGTAAAGATTACAGTCTAGGAAACCTTATGGGTTTCCCTATATGGGTGTCATATAGGATTGCTGCTATAAGTTGGAATTGTCTCAATGGCACAAAAAAACAACAGAATAAAGGAGCCCTGGTTACACAATGGTTAAGCACCCAGCTGTAAACCAAAAAGGCCAGCAGTTCAAATCCTCTAGCCATTCCACAGAAGAAAAGACCTGGTGATATTTTCCATAAGATAACAGCCTAGGAAACCCTATGGGGCAGTTCTACTCTGTCATATATGGTCACCATGAGTCAGAGTCAATTCAATGGCAATAACAACAAACTGAAATCAAAAGAGAACTCAACTGAGACCCATGCAGCAGAACTGGATTAAACAGGGAAAAGGAGTTACTTAGGAAAGTAGAAATATGACAAACAATCAAGGATAAGCAATTATGAGCTACTGAACATAAACTGGGAAATAAAAACCACATATGGGAAGTCATGTGACTGATGACATAATTGAAATCACAATTAATGACATTCCAGATGTTTTCAATATGCCAATTCATCTGGGGTTTGCCTATGAAAACTTTTGACATGGCAGAGACTCTGTTTCTAGGAACTGCCTATTTCCAAATACCAAACTAAAATCAAGGAAAAAAAAACATTCAGAATCTTCGTTTAGCTTTAGCATTATTTTACTATGCCACATTCTTACTATTACTTTACTCTGTGGACATTATGCAGAGAACAGATAACATACCTGAAAGGTTATTTTTGATCCTAGAAACCTATTAATAATTGCCAGCTGATGTCCTTGCTGCCATTTAAAGAACAGGCGTTGGGTCTTGGCATCAGGCAGACAAGCTTTGTGGTCCCGCATCAGGTCTTTTGTGATAAACTTGCAGTGGTTCCCCGAGTGCAGTGTGGCATACAGAAGGAATGGATCATCCTCCGAGCTGAGGCAGGCACAGAGAAAGGACACAATCAAGCAAAGCCCTGAGGAGGCAGAGAAGTGTTTTTGTCCATGCCTTTTATTCTCCTATTTAATCCAGAGGTGCTCTCAATGCTTGACAGACATGATTGGAGCGATATTTATGACTCATTTGGAAATCCCTAGTGGGTAGGCCATACTGTCTAGAACACAGATGGAATGCTGATGGGAGGGAATGCTAATGGATGGTGCTCTAACACTCAACTGGGTTTGCCGCTGCAATGAAGGATTCTAACAATTCTCTCTTCACATTCAAAAGTTAGTTCTCTGTGTTCCTAGGGAAATTTTCATATTTACCACATCCACTGCAGAGCACATCTTTCTTCCCCTTCCCTCACCCAAAAATAAAAAAAATTATATATATGTATGTATGTATGTATGTATCTCCAAAATACTACTAAGGCAGATGATACTTTCTTGGCAAGCCATATTTTAACAGGAGCCAGTGTATTTTTCTGTAAAAACTTGCCTTTGGATTTTCTTCCTTTGCTCTCACACAAGAGGGATCCTTGTGGTGGTCGCTAACCAGAAAGATGGCAGTGAACCCACCAGCTACTCCACAGGAGAAAGCTGTGCAATCTGCTTCTGTAAAGATTACAGCCTTAGAAACCCTATGGGGCAGTTCTACTCTGTCCTACAGGGATGCTATGCATTGGAATTGATTCGATGGCAATGTGTATTTGTATGTATTATCTAATACCCATAACAATCCCATGGGGATTATTGTATGAAGAAATGGAGACATCATCCCAGATAGGAAGTGGCAGTGATCTGAACCTGGATAGACTAATTTCCAAGCCTGTTCTCCCAGTATCAATCCAATGTTGCCTAAAGTGATTTGAGAAAAAGCGTTCCTATTGCATTCTACTCTTAGAGAAATGAAAGCACCCCTCCCCTGAATAAATAAAATAAAAAGACATAGCTAACTCAACGGCAGACAACAACAACAACAACAACAACATAAAGTGAAAAAAAGGACCTGGTTTGGAGTCTGGATGAAGGATTAGCTTCTTGTTTCATGCATGAAAGCCATTTTACCTTTTAACAATAAATGATTTGGGGAATGCTTACAAATCGTGAAGTTATCACATTCAAACTAATGAAAACTAGACTTGGGGTATGAGGCACACACACTATCTGTGCAGAGTTGGAAACAAGCTTTTCTCAGCATAAACAATATGAAAAACTAAATGCATGTTAAAAGTTGATCTGTGTTGTTGATATCTGTGTGCTCCTCCTGACTAGCTTTATTTAAACAAAATTTTATGGACACTAAATTTGTTATTAACCATGTTTTCCATGTTCCTTTGGTTTCCAGGGAAGTTCAGGGTCAAATATGTAGCTCACAGCAACTTTCTCTTTATGTTGAGAATAAAATCCAGGCCCCTTGCCTGCTTAGAAGGCCCATGAGGTGCTCTGTAATAAGGTTCCTGCCTTCTCTCTATGAGCTCTGGTGGTTTAGTGCCTAAGGCATGTGACTGCTAACTAGAAGGCTGGCAGTTCAAACGCACCAGGCACTCCTTGGAAGGAAGTTTGGGCAATCTACTTCTGTAGTGATACTGCATTGGAAACCCAAGGAGGGGTCGTTATGAGTCGGATCCAACTTGAGGGCAGTGAGTTTGGTTTTTTGGTTTGCCCTTCTCTGACTTCACATCGTACTGCTCTCCTCTTCTTACAGCTACACCTTATTCACACTGGCTTTCTTCCTGTTCCTCAAATGTGCCAAGATCACTCCTGCCTCAAGGCTTTTTGAACACTGCTATTCCCTCTACCTGGGATGTCTTCCCCTCCCATTCTCTCAAATGGCTCACTCTATCCCATCAGCATCATCTTTCCTGATTGCTCTATCCACTACCATCTGACCCACCCCCTACAAAATCCCTCCTTTTCTACTTCCTCTGCTTTATTGTCTTCCTAGCACTGATCACTGTCTGAAATTACATTAACTATTTATTTACCTTTTTACCGTAAGTCCCAAGAGGGTAGAGACTTTGTCTTGTTCACGACTGTTTCTCCAGAACACAGAAGGTTTGATGAATTCATTTGATGACTGATTGATTTAGGAATCTATGGCATGCATTCTGTTTACTAATCTCATGTCTAACTTTATCTTCCTCCCATTTCTGCTTTTCTCTGGTTTCTTCATCTATTTGAGTTTATCCTGCTATAGAAGCTATATTTCTGTAAGTTGCCTCAAGTCTTTTCTTTGGAATGAGGTTGGATATACACACACACACACACACACACACACACACATATACACACACACATGCATTTTTTAAATACCCAAAATAACCAACTAGCAGATGACTGGATCCTAGTGTAATTTACCTTCCATACTTACATATTGTCAGCAAAGAAACAGCTTGCTTGCTTTTGCACTTTTTCCATCTCATCCTTTTTCCACCGGGAACACTGCCTGAGCATGTGCTTCCGGCCTAGGACCAGCAGTCGCAGATTCTGTCTGGCTAGCTGAGAGACCACATCTAAGAGCTAAAAAACACAAGGACAGCATCCAAGAAGGTCAAGGGAAAAATTCCAAATAAGTGGTACAATTCTTCGAGCTGCTAAAGTCATTGGTAAAGTGCTCTTTTCTGGTAAAGGGTAAGAAAAAAATTCCTTAAAATAACTTTCCATCTTTGTAAGCCTGAGGAAAATGCTTCCTTATTAAAAATTAATGTTTAACATCTGACCACTGATTAGGCTACATTGGATCCACAGGGATTTTATAACTATAGACCAGATTCTTTCAAGAATGTGTTCCCTAGACATCACTGGGAGAGAGAAGAGGCTCAAGGGAGCTGGGGTTTTGCTCCTACATACCTGGAACCTTGTTTCAACCAACACAGCTTAACCTTTGTATATTTATATGTATTGATATTTTCATAAGTTTTCATTTGAATAAAAAGTTCTACTTCTTTTTAAAAAAAAAAAAAACTGTAACTGGCTAGAAGAGACAGTGACTTTCCAACCAGCTTTTCCATGTCATGCTGAGACCAATAGCTTTCACTGAGATCTCTTTTCCTTCCAAAGATCTGTGAGTTCCCATCTTCCAGCCCACTTTCTAATCCAACTTCTGTACCTACATGAACTCCTCAAAAGTCTAGGCTTAGATTTTTAGCAAGCCTAGTACTTTGGTGAGCTTTTCTATATTCAATCTTTCATAAAGAAAAGTCCGTAGCTTACTTTCAAGTATAATATATGACACTATGCTATAAATGGTTATTACTAAATAAAACAAAAACCAATGAAAAAATTATCATTTATATTACATAATGCTATATCAGAAATAAAACAGTTCTTTAAAAGTTGTAAGAATTCCTGGGTCCTCAAAATTTCTAAGTTGAAAGGTGGTGAAGAAATCCTTAATTTTCTTATGTTTTAGGAGGAAATACGTATTGATTTTAGTCTAACTTCTCCTACTCATAATTTCTCCCCTGGAGATTTTTAGAATATTATTTCAAATTCTTTAATCAACAAAAATTCATTTATTTATTCAGCCACTTATAATATATTGCTATAGCACATGTTATGTCCAGTACACAGGTAGACTCTCTGACAATCTAATAATGAATTACTAAAGGCTGATATTTAAAAATTTCTGTTTAATTATCTGAATTTATATTCTATTTTTATTTTTATTTTGCGATCCTATTCCACGATTATCCTTAGTACTTTCGTAAGGAATTGTTAATTTTATTATTTCTAATTATTAGTTCTGGAATTAAGACATCCTTGGAGGGAAGACTGAGCAATCTACTTCCATAGAGATACTGCCTTGGAAACCCAAGAAGGGTCACTATGAGTCTAATTGACTCAATGGCAGTGAGTAGTAGTAGTACTGAATGTGAGCTAATATTCAAGCAGGGTAAAAATACTAGTGCAGCATGAGAACTCCAAGGCCCAAGCTTTACAACTAGTAAAATATAGTTTTTTTTTCCAAAGCTAGGAATAGTGACTTCCATGTTTATTCAACAATTATTTCCAGGTCTTTCTATATGTAAGGCATGTGGTAGATATCACAGCCAACAAAACTGAAAATAACATGGTCCCGGAGGGACCTATGGCAAAATGGGAAAACAGGCAGTCAAGCTACCCAGACACTTAACAAAAAAGAAATGAGAAACCAAATGAAATAGATATAGATGAAATCTTGGAACCCTGAGCGTTGAAGAATAGGGTAAAGAAATAGATCAAACATTAAACTAAAAGAAGAAACTAAATCAACACAGTGAATAAGGAGACAAACGGAGACATGAACTATTAACTGGCCTAACAGAGCAGCCATTTTGAATTTTTGCTCTGATTAGGGCAGAAACCAGATAATTGGCTCCATTTGCTGAGCTCTGCACAGGCACTCACACCTGTAGCTGGTGACCAGAAACCAACCACGTCCATATGACTGAACCACATCCCTACTTCCTGAAGCCCCATCTGCTGGGTGAGGGACACCACCTGCTTCTGCAGCAATAGATGATGGCCAGTACCAGCCCAACCTACCCTTAACTGCTCTATAAGAACAGTTAACACACAACTGTGCACACATTCTCATCCTGTATCACACCCACCAAGGAGCTCTGGTGGTGTAGTACCTAAGGCATTTGAATGCTAACCAGAAGGCTGGTGGTTCAAACCCACCAGCCACTCTGCAGAAGGAAGACTGAACAATCTACTTCCGTAAAGATTTACTGTCTCTGAAACCCAAAGAGAGTTGGAGTCGGGTTGAGTCAGAATCGACTTGATGGCAGTGAGTTTTTTTTTTTTTTTAATTGGTATCACATCTACCAGGAGACAGATGGTGAGTGTCTAAGTGCTGTCAAACAAAAAGAGCAGCACACCAGACCCATTCATTCAGTAATAAAAAAGAGCAGGAGTGGCAATATTAATTTCTTTAAAAATTACAGATTTTAAGGTAAAACCCAGTATAAAAGGCAAGGAAGGACATTATGTAATGATTAAAGGGTCAATTGAACAAGAAGACATAACCCTAATAAACATGTATGCACACAATGAAAGAGCCCCAAAATACATAAATCAAAATTTAACAAAATTGAAAAGAGAAATAGATAACTCCACAGTCATAGTTGTCGTTGTTGTTGTTGGGTGCTGTCAAGTAATCTCTGACTCATAGCGACCGTATGCACAGCAGAACAAAACACTGCCTGGTCTTGTGCCACCCTCATGATTCTTGCTATACCTGAGCAGCTACTGCTTCTATCCATTTCATTGAGGGCCTTCACCTTCTTCGTTGACCCTCTACTTTACCAAGTATGATATCCCTCTCCAGGGAATGGTTCCTTCTGACAACATGACCAAAGTAGGTGAGATGAAGTCTGGCCATTATCGCTTCCAAGGAGCATTCCAGCTGCAGTTCTTCCAGGAAAGATTTGTTAGTCCTTTTAGCAGACCATGGTACTCTTAGCATTCTTCTCCAACACCACAACTCAAAAGGATCAACTCTTCTTCAGTCTTCCTTATTCATTGTCCAGCTCTCACATGTGTAAGAGGCGACTGAAAATACCATGGCTTAGGTTAGGTGCACCTCAGTCTTCAAGGAGACATCTTTGCTCTCCATCACTTGAAAGAGGTCTTCTGCAGCAGATCTGCCCAATGCAATACAATGTCTGACATCTTGACTGCTGCTTCCATTGGTGTTGATTATAGAACCAAGTAATATGAAGTCCTTGACAACTTCACTCTTCCCCATCCACTGTGAAGTTGGACCAGTTGTGAGGATTTTTTGTTTTCTTTATATTGAGGTGTAATCCTCTGGTGTAATCCTCTGGGAGCTCTGGTGGTGTAGTGCCTAAGGCATTTGACTGTTAACTAGAAGGCTGGTGGTTCGAACCCATAAGACACTCCTCAGAAGGAAGGTTGGGTAATCTACTTTTGTAGTGATACTGCCTCAGAAACCCAAGGAGGGGTCGTTATGAGTTAGATCTGACTTGATGGCAGTGAGTTTGGTGTTTTTGGTTTAATTCACACTGAAGACTGTAGTCTTCAATCTTCATCAGTAAGTGTTTAAGTCATCCTCACTTTCAGCAAGCAAGGCTGTGTCATCTGCATATCGCAGGTTGTTAATAAGTCTTCCTCCAACCCTGATGCCATGTTCTTCTTCATATTATCCAGCTTCTCAGATTTGCTCAGTATACAAGTTGAATAAGGATGGTGAAAGGACACAACCTTGACACACTCCCTTGATTTTGAACCATGCAGTATCCCCTTTTGCTGTTCAAACGACAGCCTCCTAATCTGTGTACAGGTTCCTCATGAGTACAATCAAGTGTTC
>NW_006921638.1:6146185-6167642 GCF_000298275.1 Orycteropus afer afer | reverse complement strand
TGGTTAGCAGTCAAGTGCCTTAGGCACTATGCTACCAGAGCTCCCAATCTCACAGTAGGAGATTTTAATACACCACTTTCAATGAACGATAGAAGTAGAAAGAAACTCAGCAAAGACAGAGAAAAACTAAACAATGTAATCAACCAACTTGACCTTATAGACATACACAGAACATTCTTCAGAATAGACCATATGTTAGGTCACAAAGCAAGCCTCTATAAATTTAAAAACACTGAAATACTGCAAAGCATCTTCTCATATCATAATGCTACAAAATTAGAAATCAACAATTAGAAAATGAGCAGCAACAAAAGCCTACCGTCACAAGAAGGAAAGAAATAATAAAGTGTGGTGTGGTAAATTACCTGGTAATTTTTCTAGCCATAAGTCTTTGTAAACTCTGTGGTGGAATTTGCTGTGAGCAACTGAGGAGCTCCTGATTGTAAAAGTTATCCACCTGGGGTATTTCTGTTGGGCATGGCACAAAGCAATGTTCTGGGAGGTTTGCTCTCTCTCAGGTGCTTAGTATTCTGATGTTATGATTGGCTAGTTTGGCCACTCCGCCAGGCTCAAAAGGAGGCCTCCTAGAGGCAGAAGTCTCTCTCTTTGACTGCTGGTTGAGGAAGATGTACTGCTGAAAGAGACACACGCTGCTGAAAGAGATAACGTGCTGCTGGGAAAGAGACCCAAGAGACACGCATTGCTGAGTGAGACACTGAGGGACACACACTGTCGGGAGAGAGACTGTGAGCTGGAAAAGAGACTGAGCGTTTTCCTGAACTTGAATTGTAGCCTGGTGTTTCCCTAATAAACCCCGTAATCTGTGAGCTCTGTGTGGCCACTGCAGTGAATTATCGAACCCAGGAGAGAGGTGGTAGGTGCTTTGGGAGGAACTGTTGGTGAAAGGGCTGGAGGGAGGCAGCATGTATGGCCTTGCAGTAATAGGCCTTGGGCTATTGATGGTGCTCCTGTCTTCCTCTTGTGTAGTTAGGGGATGTCAGAAGATGTGGCCTCCTTTCCCTTTCTGCATAAACATTTGAGCATAAATAAGTGAAAAGGAAAACAAAAAAACAACAGAAGGAATCAACAAGACAAGAAGTTGGTTCTTTGAAAAGATTAACAAAATCAACAAACCAGTGGAAAATTTAACAAAGGAAAAGAAGAAGATACAAATAACATGAATAAGAAATGAAATGGGTGACATCACAACAGAACCAACTGAAATAAAAAGGATAACAGGATACAGTGATGAACTGTACTCCAACAAATTTGAAAAGCTACAAGAAATGGACAGATTTCTAGAAACACACTATCTACCTAAAGTGACACAAATTTTCTACTAAGGTGGAAAATTTTAACACTCATCACAAAAGAAGAAATTGAGCAGGTCATTAAAAAAAAACCTATCAACAAAAAAAGTCCTGGAACAGAAAGCTTTTTTTGAATTCTACCAAACATTTAGAGAAAAGCTGACATCGATTTTACTTAAACTATCCCAGAATATAGAAAAGGAGGGAATACTCCTGAACTCATTTTATGAAATGAGCACAACCCTAATACCAAGGCTAGGGAAAGACACCACCAAAAAAAGAAAATTATAGACCAATATCCCCTTTGAACATAGAGACAAAAATTCTCAACAAGATCCTAGCCAATAGACTCCAACAATATATCTAATAATAATAATAATAATAATAATGTCATGACCAACTAGGATTCATACCAGGTATGCAAGGATGCTTCAACATTAGAAGAACAATCAACATGATCTACCATATAAATAAAACAAAAGAACCACATAATCATATTAATTGATTTGTTGTTGTTGTTGTTGTTGTTATGTGCCATCAAGTCGGATCTGACTCCTAGTGACCCCTCCTTGGGTTTCTGAGGCAGTATCACTATGGAAGTAGATTGCCCCATCTTCCTTCCGAGGAGTGGCTAGTGAGTTTGAACCGCCAGCCTTCTGGTTAGCAGTCAAGTGCCTTAGGCATTATGCTACCAGAGCTCCTATTAATTGATATAGAAAAGGCATTTGACAAAATGCCACACCCACTCCTGACAGAAATGCTGAACAAAATTGGAATAAGAGAAAATGACTCAACATAATTAAAGGCATATATATAAAACCAATGGCCAACATTATTCTCAATTGAGAAAGACCAAAAGCCTCCCCTTTACAAGCAAGGGTACCAGACAAGGAGGGCTTTTGTCATCACTCCTATTCAATACTGTACTGGACCCCAGCCAGAGAAATAAGGCAAAAAATGGAAATAAAAGGTATCCAGATTGCCAGAGAAGAATTATCTCTATTTGCAGATGATATGATCTTATACATAAAAAATTCCAAAGACTGAGCAAGAAATATATTGGAATTAGTTGAAAGTTTCAGCAAATTGGTAGGGTACAAGATAAACATACAAAAATCAGTAGGATTCCTTTGTTGTTGTCGTTGTTATGTGCCGTCAAGTCGGACCCGACTCATAGCGACCCCTCCTTGGGTTTCCAAGGCAGTATCACTACAGAAGTAGATTGTCCCATCTTCCTACACTAATGAAAAGAATTCTGGAAAGTAAATCAAGAAAACAATACCATTTATAGTAACTACTCAAAAGACGAAGTACATAGGAACAAATCTAACCAGAGACATTAAAAACCTATACAAAGAAAACTATAAAACAGTACTACAAGAAACCAAAAGAGCCTTACATAAATAGAAAAACATACAATGCTTATGCATAGGAAGACTTAACATTATGAAAATCTCAATATTACCCAATGTGACCTACAGATATAATGCAATTCCAACCTAGATTCCGTTATCATTCTTTGATGAGATGGAAAAACTAATCAGCAATTTTATATGGAAAGGAAAGAGACCCTGGATAAGTAAAGCACTACACTAAAGAAGAAGAACAAAGTAGGACAAATTTCTTAGCATTAACAAGTGAGCACTGCATCCATTTGTTGAAACACCTCAATGGATATTCCATCAATTCCTAGAACCATGTTTTTTGCAAATTCCTTCCATGCAGCTTGGACTTCTTCCTTCAGTACCACTGGTTCTTGATTCTATGCTACCCCCTGAAATGGCTGAACATCAACCAACTCTTTTTGGTACAGTGACTCTGTGTATTCCATCCATCTTCTTTTGATGCTTTCTGCATTGTTCAATATTTTGCCCATTAAATCCTTCAATATTGCAACTCAAGGCTTGAATTTTTCTTCAGCTCTTGAAGTTTGAGAAATGCCAAGAGTGTTCCTCCCCTTTAATTTTCCATTTCTAAGACTTTGCACATTTCATTATAATACTTTACTTTGTCCTTTTAAGCTGCCCTTTGAAATCTTCTTTTAAGATCTTTTACTTCATCATTTCCTCCATTCACTTTAACTACTCTCCTTGTAAGAGCAAGTTTCAGAGTCTTTTCTGATATACATTTTGGTCTTCTCTTCCTTTCCTGTCTTTTTAATGACCTTTTGCTTTCTTCATGGATGATGTTCTTGATGTCATCTGTTTTGGTTACCTAGTGCCACTCTGACAATAAATATACCACAAATGGGATGGCTTGAAGAAACAGGAATTTATTCTTACAATTTGGAGGCTTTAATTCCAAGTTCAAAGTGCCAGGCTCTAGGGCTGTGTGAAAGCCCCTTGACCTTGGGCCTCAGCATTGCCTCTTGCTCCCAGCCCACTGAAGCTAGAGGTATCTCTTCACTGAGGCAGCTACTGGCTGCTGAGGCTAAGAAGCCCAAGGTTGACGAATAAAATGGCACAGTCCTGATGTTACCAAACCATATGGCAGGCCATTAATTCAAGTCCATTGAAAGTCCCAAGGTTGGCAGAGCATGGCAGGCTGCTGAACAATGACATGGCTACATGCTGGGTTCAAGCATTCCATAAGCTAGAGACTGTTCCCAAGGCTTCTTATATACAGGAAGCAGACCACATCGCTAGGGCAGCTACTCAGCTGCTTGTGGTAGATCCCACCATGGAGTTGATTACCAGTCTCATTATGGAGAATACTACATCCAGCTGCCCAGCCACTCAACCAGGTCCAGCCAAGTTGACACACAAACCTGACTACCACATCATCCCACAACTTGTCTGGTCTTCAGTCACTGGTGTTCAATGCATCACATCTATTCTTCAGATAGTCCCTAAGTTCAGGTGTGTCTTAGTTCTCTAGTGCTGCTATAACAGAAATAGCACAAGTGGATGGCTTTAACAAATAGGAATTTATTCTTTCACAGTTTATGAAGCTAGAAGTCCAAATTCAGAGTACTGGCTCTATGGGCTAGGTGAAAGTCTCTTCACCTTTGACTTCAGCTCTGCCTCTTATTCCAGGCCCACTGGACCTGGAGGCTTCCTCTAACTCTGGCAGCTGCAGGCTGCTGAGGCTGACAAATCCAGGATCAACAGGTAAAATGGCACAATCCCAAGATCAGCAGTCAAGACAGCAGACCACCGATTCAAGTCCAGGAACTGGAGATAAAGACTTGGCCAAATGCAAGATCCAAATGTGCCCCAAAGCTAGAGACTTTTCTCAAAGCTTCTCTTTACACACTGGAAGCAGGGCACACCTCAAAAGCAAAAACTTAGCTGCTCACAGCAGATTCCACCATGGAGGTGATTACAGTCTCATCACAGAATAACTACACCCAGCTTTCAAGCCACTCAAAACGATGGCCCAGCCAAGCTGACACACAACCTTAACTACCAGAAGGTGGGATATATTCAAGGTCATATTTCAGCTCTTGTGGACTTGTTTTGGTTTTCTTCAGCTTCAACTTAAATTTGCATGTAAGGAATTGATGGTCTAATCCACAGTCTGTCCTTGTTCTGACTGATATTGAGGTTCTCCACTGCGTCTTTCCACAGATGTAGTTGATTTGATTCCTGTGTGCTCCACCTGGGAAGGTCCATGTGTACAGTCACAGTTTATGTTGTTTAAAAAAAGTATTTGCAATGAATAAGTCATTGGTCATGTAAATTCTATCATGTGATCTCTGGCATCATTTCTGTCACCAATGTCATATTTTTCAACTACCAATGCTGTTTCTTTGTTTCCAGCTTTTGCATTTCAATCACCAGTAATTATCAATACATCTTGGTTGCATGTTTGGTCAATTTCAGACTGCAGATATTGGTTAAAGTCTTCAATTTCTTAATCTTTGGCTTTAGTGGTTGGTGCATAAATCTGAATAACAGTCCAATTAACTGGTCTTCCTTATGTTATTGTTGTTGTTGTTGTTAGGTGCCATTGAGTCAGCTCCAACTCAGAGCAACCCTATGTACAGTACAACAGAATGAAACACTACGCAGAATAGCAGTGAAACACTGTCTGGTATATGACTGGAAAACTTTATGAATAGCCCTGAAACATTGTCTGATACAGTACAGGAAGATGAGCCCCTCAAGTTGGAAGGCACTCAAAACACCTGGGGAAGAGCTGCCCCCTCAAAGTAGAGCTGACCTTAATGAAACGGATGGAGTAAAGCTTTTGGGACCCCCATTTGCTGATGGGCCATGACTCAAAATGGGAAGAAACAGCTGCAAATATCCATTAATAACTGGAACATGGAATGCACAAACTATGAATATAGGAAAATTGGAAGTTGTCAAAAATGAAATGGAATGCATAAAGATTAATATCTTAGGCATTAGTGAGCTGAAATGGACTAGTTTTGGCCATTATGAAGCAGACAATCATATGATCTACTATGCTGAGAATGACAAATTAAAGAGGAATGGAATGGCATTCATTGTCACAAAGAATATTTTAAGGTCTTCCTTATAGGAAGGAAGATGGACAATCTACTTCTGTAAAGATTTACTACCTTGGAAACTCATAGGGTCGCTATGCATTGGAATCGACACGATGGCAGTGGGTTTGGTTTTTTGGTTTCTAGGCATATGGATATTATCCCATCACTGACAGCACTGTACTTCAGGACAGATCCTGGGATATTCTTATTTATTAGCCATTAGAGAGATGCAAATCGAAACAACAATGAGATATCATCTCACCCCAGCACTAACAGCAAAGTTAAAAAAGAAAATAACAACTGGTACGGAGTGTGTTGAGAGACTAGGACTGTCATACGCTGCTGGTTGGAGTATAAAATAGTGCAACCCCTGTGGAAAACGGTAGGGTGCTTCCTTAAAAAGCTGGAAATGAATAGAAATCTATACGATCCAGCACTCCCACTACTAGGTATATATCCTGGAGAAATAAGAGACACGAACAGATATATGCACACCCAGTTCATCACAGCACTATTCACAACAACAAAAAGATGGTGGTTGTTGTTATGTGCCATCGAGTCAGACCCGACTCCTAGCGACCCCTCCTTGGGTTTCTGAGACAGTATCACTACAGAAGTAGATTACCCCATTTTCCTTCCAAGGAGTGGCTGGTGGGTTTGAACCGCCAGCCTTCTGGTTAGCAGTCAAGTGCCTTAGGCACTATGCTACCAGAGCTCCCTCAAAAAGATGGTAAGTGCCCATAAATGGATGAATGGAACAACAAACTATGGTACATACACACAATGGAATACTACGCAACATCAAGAACAATGATGACTCTGCGAAACATCTCATAACATGGAGGAACCTAGAGCACATTATGCTGAGTGAAATGAGGACAAATATTGTATGAGACCACTACTGTAAAAAATCAAGAACAGGTCTTCACACAAAAAGAAACATTCTTGGATGGTTATCATGGCAGGATAAACCACTAAGTAAAGGGTAGGAATATAAAACTTGGGGGAAAGGGAAGGCAATATACAATGAGGAGGAGGCCAGCACAAAATGATCAAGGAAAGGAAGATGCTGGGAGGAGCACAAGAGTTAAAGGCAACAGAGGTTATAACTAATTTATATACAATCCTGCAATAACAGTAATAATAATCAATACTCCACAAGTGGGTACATAGATGGGCACAAGCTGAACACATGTGGGAAGAATGAGACTATACCCATGAATACATATAGGTGTGACAGAGGATATTTCCACATATACATTCACCAAGAAAACCAAACTCACTGCCATTGAGTCGGATTCGACTCATAGCAACCTCTTCCTTGTATTTACATAAGCTGCAAATATATTCATGAATATAGTAGAACATACAGGGGGAAAATTTGTGAAAACATCTAAGCCATAACCAAAAATCCTGAGGAAATGAGTTCCTGAGCCAGGGGACTCAGGACCATAGTCTTAGGGGGACTTCAAAGTCAGCTGGCACAACACAGTCCACAAAGATACTGTTCTACATCTTACTTTGGTGAGTAGCGACGAGCGTCTAAAAAGCTTGCAACCAGCATCTATAGTGCAACTATTGGTTTCTCCCCAGCTGGAGCAAAGAAGAGAGAAGAAAATAAAAGGTACATGGAAACAATTAGTCCAAAGGACTAATGGACCTCCGTGACCTTGAGATCAAAAGAACTAGATTGCACCCAGCTACCACTACCAATTGCTCTGAAAGGGATCACATTAGCAGGCCCTGGATAGAGCGGGAGAAAAATGTGGAACAAAACTCACGATTATATGTATATATAAAACACCAGGCTTTCTGGTCGGATAGAGACTGGTGGAATGGAATCTCCAGACGGCCCTGGTCACTCTTTGGATCTGGAACTGAACTTACTCCCATAGCTGAATTTTCAGTCAAACCATAGATCTACAAGGTGAACAATAACTCCAGAAAGGTAGATAGATACTACTTAGAACAATCAATCACTTGAAATCAAAAGGGCAGTATTTGCCCAAGGATAAAGTTCAGAAGGCAGGAATGGTTAGGAGAGCAGGAGGTATGGAAATGAGAAATACAGCGAGGAAAGGGAAAGAGTGATGTTACATTGAGGGGACTGCAATCAATGACATGAAACAAAATGTGTGCATTTTTAAATGAAAAACTGATTTGCTTTGTAAACTTTCACCCAAATCACAACTAAAAAAAAAGTATTATTATTATTTTTTTTAAATATGGTACTATGCCACCAATTTTTTAACCCACCTATCAAGTCTAGGAAAATATAATGCTGGCTATAAACGCATTGGGAGCTTCGGTGGCACAGTGCTTAAGGCATTTCACTGCTAACTAGAAGGCTGGTAGTTCAAACCCACCAGCCACTCCTTGGAAGGAAGACTGGCCAATCTACTTCCATAGAAATACTGCTTTGGAAACCCAGGGAGGGGTCGCTATGAGTCCACAGCAGTGAGTATAAACACATTGGATAATTAGTAATTATTTTCTGAATAATATGCCCAACTTCAATTTTTATCCATCATAGAAATAGCTTATTATTGAAAACTTCATAAATACAGACTAGAATACAAAAAAAGGAACCACCCATAGCTCACCACCTGTTTTGGTTACCTAGTGCCACTCTGACAGGTATATACCCCAAATGGAATGGCCTTAACAAATAGGAGTTTATTCTCTTACAGTTTGGAGGCTTTAAGTCCAAGTTTAAAGTGCCAGGCTCTAGGGGCTGTGTGAAAGCCCCTTGACCTTGGGGTTCAGCTCTGCCTCTTGCTCCTGGCCCACTGAAGCAAGAAGCATCTCTTCATTCAGGCAGCTACTGGCTGCTGAGGCTGACAAGCCTAAGGTCAACAAATAAAATGGCACAGTTCTGATGTTACCAAACCACATGGCAGGCCATTAATTCAAGTTCATTGTAAGTCCCAAGGTTGGTAGACCATGGCAGGCTGCTGAACAACGACACGGCTACATGCAGGGTCCAAGTGTGCCATAGGCTAGAGACCATTCCCAAAGCTGTTTCTTATATACTGGAAGAAGACCACATACTCAATACTCAAAGGCAGCTACTCAGCTGCTCTAATATATTCCACCATGGAGTTAATTACCAGTCTTATCATGGGGAGTAACCACATCCAGCTGCCCAGATACTCAACTAGGTCTAGCCAAGCTGACACACAAACTTAACTACCACACCACCCAAAGACTGTTAATATGTATTTTTCAGCCTTTTTATTCAATGATTCAATGTATTTAATATAATTTTATAAACTATTACCTAAAAGTTCAGCTAATAATCAAAGTCTAACTTCATGGATTTAAATACCTCAGAAGATGCTGAGAACACATCTCCTTTGGAATGTATTAATAATAACATTAATTTTTCAAAGCTATGCTGAGATTTCAGATTCTTTTCAACGAGCTCAGATACAAAATGGCAACTAACTCATTAAGTGAAATGGTAACTGTATTTTCTAATGTCCATAAGAAATCCCAGAACTTATGGTAAAAACACAAAATAAACAATTGAAACAAAAACAATTTTTTGATACTGATTATTTAAGGTATGAGTTTGGTTTTGGTCTATTTTGGCTTAAGTTTCTATGCACCTGGGAAGACATAGCTTAAAGGGAAATATAATTGGTTCTTCACAACTATTGCTTGGTTCAGGTAATGGTCTTACATTTACTAATATTAAGATAAAGAAAGGGGCCCAAGGAAGAGCAGAAAACCCTTAGCTTGAACTACTCGGGGGCACCATCTTGTGGCTGAGAAGTCTCTACTAGCAGCAGCTCTCTGAAAAAAAGGAAGAAGGAAAAAAAAGGAGAATAAACAAAATATAAGGGAAAGAAAGAGGAGTGCAAAGAGATAAAGGTCCTTTCCTGAAAGCCTGTAACAACCCATTTATGAGCCCACTTCCTCTGGGCTAAATTTCAAGGCTGTATCCAATGGGTTTCAACATTGCAGGATGCCCAGAATGGCAAAGGAACAGAAAATTCACCTTAATTCTACCTTGGATGAAAAATAAAACCGAAGGAGGAACTTCCATTCCTAGGAAAATGGAGCAGATATACTCCATTTTCTCCACTAAGTGTAACTAAGTTATATATAAAACAAACATAAGAATACTCTGAAAGGCAGAGAGAAAAAGGCAGACTGGTTATGGACTTTGGGACACAAAGAATGACATGGTGGTATATTCCCTGGGGTTTTTCTTTTCCTCATATATTCCAGACTTGGAGCTGAAGAAGCCAGCACCCTAGAAATGCCACTGCATGTGGATGAAAAAAGTCCAACAAAGCCTTCTCTAGCCAAAGGACCAGGAAAAAGACAGACTAGCACAAGAGAAAACTTCGAGATAAGAACTGCTCTATCTTAGCCAAATACCACAGAAAAAAACTATGGCCCCACCGACACTAATGCCAGCAAAAGCTAAGCGGGGAACCTAGACTTCCACCCTTATGGGGCTGTAACAAGGTGTCCCAAGACACCTGCCAAGGTGTGGTAGCATGTTGTTATATATATATATATACACACATACACACATACACACACACATATATACACATGCACATACAGTAGCACCTTCTGTGGTAGTACAGAAAGCCAAGTAGGGAGCTATGACTTTTCACACCACTAGGTGAGAATGAGCATGCTATCTGTCCACAGCTGTGTCAGTGGAGAACATGTGGGGAGCCGTGACTTCCTTACCACTAACAGTAGCACGGTGATTCATCCCCTATTAGGGTGGTACCAGAGGAAACCTAGTAGAGAGTCAGGAGTTTTACCATCAGCTAGTATTAATGAGGTCACCCCACTGCAGTGGCAGCAGAGACGATGTGAAGAGTCAGAATTCCCACCTTGCCAAGCAGTAATAAGGAGCACTTCCCTGACGTGTCAATGGAGGCTGAGTGGGAAACACAGCCTTCTGCCTCAACCCGACAGTAATAAGAAGATACCTCCCCTTCTCCTTCATTATTAGAAAAAGCCAGTTAAAATGGATGGCTTAAGTAAGATTCAATGTCTCAAAATATTATATGAAAATGTCTAGGTTTCAGTTGAAAATCACTCATTATAACAAGAACCAAGAACCAGGAGATTTATCAGAGATGTTAGAATCATTTAACAAATGAAAACATAGGAAGGCTCAGGAAAGAAAGAGAGCCTCAACAACAACTAAAGCTATAAAGAAGAACCAAGTAGAAATTTTAGAAATGAAAATCATAATAATTACGCTAAAAGTAGAAGGGCTCAACAGTGGAATGGAAAAGACAGAGGAAAGAAACAGTGAACTGGAAAACAGAAAAACAGAAATCAATCAGAGTAAGAGGGAGAAAACAGACTGAAAAAAAATGAACAGAGTCTCAGGAACTGGTGGTACTGTAACAAAAAAAAAAAAAAAGATCTAATATTCATGCAATTAGAGTCTTGGAAGGAAAAGAGAAAGAGGGTGGGGGTGAAAATATACTTGAAGAAATAATGGCTGAAAGCATCTCAACTTTAATGAGAGACATCAGTCAACACGTTAAAAAAGTGAACCACATATAAGTTAACCCAAAAGAAATCCAAGCTAGGAAACATTATAATTAAACTCCTGAAAACTAAAAACAAAGAAAATATCTTGATCTAGAGCTAGTCAAAGACTTCTTAGATTTTATACCAATAACATGATCCATAAGAGGAAACAATGATAAACTGGACTTTATTGAAATTAAAAATGTTTGCTTTGTGAAAGACCCTGTTCACATGAAAAAACAAGCTAACGCCTGGGAGAAAATACTTGCAAATCATATAACTAACAAAGGACTAGTATCTAGAATAGATGAAGAATTCTTAAAACTCAACAACAACAACAAAAAAACCAATCTAATTAGAACAAGAGCAAGCGACCTTTCACGAAAGATGTACAGATGGCAAATAAGCACATGAAAGGAGTTCTAGTATCATTAGCGATTAGGAAAATGCAAGTTTTAACCCAATGGGCTATAACTACACACTTATCAGAATGGCTAAAATAAGAGATGGGGATAACACCAAATGCTGGGGAGGATGCAAAGAAACTGGATCACTCATATACAGCTGTTGGGAATTTGAAATTATACAGCCACTCTGGATAACAGGCAGTTTCTTATAAAACTAAATACCTGACGTTCTGACACATGCTACAACATGGATGAACTTTGAAAACATGAAGAGTGAAATAAGTCAGACACAAAAGAATAAGTATTGTATGCTCCCATGTCTCTGTCTTAAGATCCCAAGGAGGGGTCGATGTAAGTCAGGATTGACTTGACGCAGTGAGTTTGGTGTTTTTTTTTGGTGCTTCCTTGTCTATGAAATACCTAGAATAGGTAAGCACATAGGGACAAAAGTTTATTAGTGGTTACCAGAGGCAGGAGGGAAGAAGGAATGTGGGATTATTGCTTAAAGGGTACTGAATTTCTCTTTTGGAAATGCACAGTGATAATTGCTATACAACACTCTGAATGTATGCAATGTCACTGAATTGTACACTTAAAAATGAAAAAAACTTTTTGCATATATATGAACACATAAAATATTCACCAAACTGATTGTATAAAATGGTATCTCAGTTACCCATTTTGAATTTCCTGATTAACAGGAAAGATGAGTATTTATCATATGTTCACTGCCATTTGGTTTTGCTGATATATAACTTTTCTAATCATATTTAAACATATCTTAGGCTGTCTTTGTATTATTGATATTGAAATGATCTTTGTGTATTAAAACATAAATATTTTCTCTCATATGTGTAGAAAATATTTTCCAATCCGAATTTTTTCTCAAGCTCACTTATGCCATAAAAGGTTTAATGTTTATTTTTTAAAAAAACTAAACTAAACTAAATATGCAACTACCACATGACTCAGTAATTGCACCGCTATGCATTTATCCCCCAAAATGAAGACTTATTTTCAAACAAGTTATGTGAATGTTTACAGCAGGCTTATTCCTAATAGCTACAATGAGAAAAAGATGTTTACCAGGGTTTTATCGACTACACGAAAGCATTTAACTGTGTGCATCGTAACAAATTACGGATACTATTGCAAAGAATAAGAATTCCAGAAGACTTAATTGTGCTCATAAGGAACCTGTACATATACCAAAAGGTAGCAGCTTGAATAGAACAATGGGATACTGCATGGTTTAAAATCAGGAAAGGCGTGCATCAGGGTTGTGCCCCTTTACCATACTTATTCAATCTGTATGCTGAGCAAATAATTGGACAAAGATGGACTATATGAAGAAGAATGCAGCATCGGGATTTGAGGAAGATTCATTAACAACCTGTGTTATGTAGATGACACAATCTTGCTTGCTGTAAGTAAAGAAGACTTGTAGTACTTACTGATAAAAATCAAAGACTAAAGCCTTCAGTATGGACTACACAATATAAAGAAATCAACAATCCTCACAATTGGATCAATAAGCAATGTCATGATAAATGGAGAAAATATTGAATTGCTAAGGATTTTATTTTACTCGGATACACAAGCAATGTCCATGTATGAACCAGCAATCAGGAAAGCAAAAGATGTATTGCATCAGGCAAGTCTGCTGCAAAAGATTTCTTTAAAGTGTTAAAAAGCAAAGATGTTGCTTCTGACATCTTTTGAGATGTTTCTTAGAGTTGATGCTTTTGAGTTGTGGTATTGGTGAAGAATACTGAAAGTACCATGGACTGCCAAAAGAACTAACAAATCTGTCCTGGAAGAAGTATAGCCGGAATGCTCCTTGCAAGTGAGAAGAGAATGGCCAGACTTCTCTCGATCTCCTTTGGTCATGTTGTCAAAAGGAACCATTACCTGGAGAAGGATATCATGCTTGGTAAAGTGGAGGGTCAATGAAAAAGGGGAAGGCCCTCAACAAGATGACTGACACAGTGGCTCCAGCAATGGGCTCAGGTATAGTAAGGATTGTGAGGCTGGCACAGGACTGAGCAGTGTTTCATTCTGTGCACATAGATAGGGTCACTATGAGTTGGAGCCGACTCGACAGCACCTAACAACAACAACCAACGCTCCTCAAACTTTCTAAAAGATAATTCTCCAAAACCCAGAACAGTGAGTGTAAATCTTAGGTTAATATGCAGTACAACCATTTTCTTGTTTGGCTTCCACTTAATTTATCTCCTGCAGGGAAAGAGAACAGATTTTTTTTTTTTCTTGTAAGTATTACACTTATTTCTGGCATAAAAGTGTTGAAAAGTACCATCAACCTATGGTCAACTGATCTTTGACAAAGGGCCAAAATCCATTAAATGGGAAAAATTGACTGTTTAACAAATGGTACTAGCAAAACTAGATACCCATTTGCAGAAAAATGAAACAAGATCTGTACCTCACACCATACACAAAAACTGATATTAGGGGCAAATTCAGGGGCCCTAGTTTATGGCATGGGAGCTCTAGTACCATACTGCCTAAGGCACTTGACTGCTAACCAGAAGCCTGGCAGTTCAAACCCACCAGCCACTCCTCGGAAGGAAGGTTGGGCAATCTACTTCCGTAGTGATACTGCCTCAGAAACCCAAGGAGGGGTCACGATGAGTTGGGTCCGACTCAACGACACATAACAACAACAACAACTTATGGCATAAATAGACTGTCAAGCATAACCCAAGATGCACAAACAGCAGAAGATAAACAAGATGAATGGGAACTTCTAAAAATGAAATTTTCATGTGCTACAAAAGACTTCTCCAAAAGAGTAAAGAGAAATCTACAGATTGGGAAAAAATATTCAGCAATGACATATCTGACCAGGGACTTATCTCTAAAATATATAGAAAACTCCAACACATCAACAGCAAAAAGACAAACAATTCAATTCAAAAATGGGTAGAAGACATGAATAGACACTTCGCCAAAGAGGATATTCAGGTGGCCAACAAACACAAAGGAAATGTTCATGATCATTAGCCATTAGAGAGATGCAAATCAAAACAAAAATGAGATATCATCTGGTCCCAGCACTGACAGCAAAGTTCAACAAGACAGAAAATAACAAATGCTGGCAAGGATGTGGAGAGATTGGGACTCTCATATACTGCTGGTGGGACTGTCAAATGATACAACCACTGTGAAAAGCAGTATGGCAATTCCTTAAAAACCTGGAATCAGAAATACCATTTGACCCAGCAATCACATTACTAGGTATATATCCTGAAGAAGTTTGAGACAGGACAAGAACGGATATATGCACACCCATCTTCATCGCAGCACTATTTACAATAGCAAAAAGATGGAAACAATCTATGTGACCATCAACAGAAGAATGGATAACCAAACTATGGTACATACACACAATGGAATCCTATGCAACCCTAAAGAATAACATAGAATCTGCAAAACACGTTATTACGTGGATGAACTTGGAGGACATCATGCTGAGTGAAATAAGTCAATCACAGAAGTACAAATATTGTATTAGTTCACTATTGTAAAAAGTTAAGGAAAGGTTTATATATGGAAGGAAATTTTCTTCGTTGGTTACCAGAGGTGGGAGGTGAGGGAAGGGAAGGAAACATTGCAAAAAAAAAGTATTGAAAAGTAGTTCCTAAGCTAAGTGTAAAAATATGGTTGGCAGACCACAAGTGTTACAAATAACTGTGCGTAGGGATGCTCAGGAAGCAGAGAAGTTTCCTGGGAGGTGGGAGAAGCTGGTGAGAGAGAGCTTTCTTAATTCCAAACAGCAGTGCAATTTCCTTTCTCTATTTCTGACTATCTCCCCTTCTGTGATCTCTGGACCTCCTGAGTTACATGGACTGTAGATCTTCAAAAAACTCTAAAACTTTTGGATCGAAGGTCTACAGAAATTAGAAATTCTATGCCAGTCCTGAGTCAAGATAACTATAATCAATGTACCTCATACATAAGAAAGTTCTTTATGGAATGTCTTCAGAAAAGATCTTAAAAATAGTTTTGTTACATACATTTAAAAATATAAACAAAAGCAGGCAGAATAGCATAATGAACTGCCATGTACTCATCATCCAGCTTCAATAATTCTCAGCTTTGGCCAATCAGATTTCATCTACATTCTCACCCACCTTCCTATCCCACATTATCCGGAAAACAAATACCAGACATATCATTTCATCTGTAAATATGCTAGTATTTCCTATTTTTATTTTTATTTTTAAGAGTTTGTTTTACATTCAACATTACATGTACATTTAGTTTCACTCCCCATTTACCATGCCAACCGAACCCAGTCTCCTCCTCTCCTTGCCAAGTAATCCTCCCCACACTGTGCCCCTCATAGTTATGCACTCCTGTTTGTCCTGCCTTTCCTCTGTGTGAATGTTACCCCTCTGGTGCCCCATGGTTGACTGCTCCAAGGAATGTATTTCCATAGAGTATCACCCTGGGTTGAGTGGTCTGCATGTACATCTTGTTTACTATTGGGCTGAGAGCCAGCCCCTGGGAGTGAGCTTTATTTCAGGCCCAGAATGTATCCCAGGACCATAGTACTGGGGATCTCACCAGACTCCCTCTGACCAGTAATTCTGGTCATTATTGAGTTTTTGGATTTTGTTCCATGTTTTTCCTCCCATTCTATCCAGGATCTCCAGATTTGATCCTTTCCTGAGTGACTGGCATTGGTAGCTGGGGACCATCTAGTTCTGGGCTCAAGGGCCATTACGTCCTAGGGCTGATTGCTTCCAAATGCCCTTGTTTTTTTGCATTCTTCTTCGCTTCTGATGATAGGAGACCATTAGCTGCATCTTAGATGGCTGCTTGAAAGCTTTTAAGATCCCAGTCGCTACTCACCAGTGTAGGATAAAGAACAATGTATTTTGTTGTGCCAATTGAGTCTGGTGTCCCCCCATCAGTATTTATTTCTAAAATATAAAGGCTCTTTTAAAAAAGCACAGTATCACCAACAAATCTAAAAAAAAAAAATTAAGAATAACTCTTTAATGTCATGTATTCAACCAGTGTTTATATTTCTCCGAGTCTTATAATTTTTTTTTTTTTTTACAGTACATATTTTGAATCAGGACTTAAAAAATCTCCATGCACTGCAATTACTTGATATATCTCTTAAGAATTTTAAAATCTATAAGTTCTTTCTCCATTTCTTTTTTTCCCCCTATAGCTAAAGAAATGTGGCTGTCTGTCTTACAGTTTTCTATATTCTAGATTTTGCTGATTGCATCCCTATGGTATCATGTAACATGTTCTCTAATCCTCTATGTTTCCTGTAAATTAGTAGTTGAATCTAGAGACTTGTTCATATTTGAGTTTGGGCTTTTTTGGTGTGTATGTAAGTATATATGTGTATGTATGTGTGCATGTACGTGTATCTATTTATGTGTGTATATGTATATGTGTGCATATTTTAAATCATTGCTCTGATAAAGTTAAGAATTAGAAATGGCTAGTTCATTCATCAAACATTTACTGAGTACTTTCTATGTCAGCCACTAGGCAGGGGTAGAAATACCAAGACACAGTTATTCCTAACCTCAAAGAGTCTTCAGTCAAATGATAATAATATGATGTAATAAGTGTTCAGAGAGAGCACAATGTATAGATGCTGAAATCAGACTGGGTGAGTAGGGTGGTCAAGGAAGTGACAGCTGAACTGGGTTTTGACAGATGAATTATACAGGCAAAGAATGGGAATTTCCAAGGACAAGGAGCAGCGTGTTGAAGTAGAGGAGTTCCTTATTACCACACTGACTGGAAGGAACTGCAAGTTGTCAAACAGTGGCTTAAGCGGGAGACAGGAGGGAGAGAAAAGGAATGCTGGATAATGCAAAGGTCAGATCCAACAGGTCCCTATAAATTGTAATAAGGAATCTTTTCCTGTCTGAAAGCAGTAGAGGAAAACAAATGATTTAAAATAGGAGAGTGACATGACTATCAGAAACATAAAAACTGTGGTAAGCAGCTATATAATAACAGGGGGAATTAGGAGGCTTCTGCGTAATTCAGGCAAGAGATAATAAGCACTGAGGCACTCACTTGACTGCTAACCAGAAGGCTGGCAGTTCAAACCCACCAGCCACTCCTCGGAAGGAAGGTTGGGCAATCTACTTCCATAGTGATACCACCTCAGAAACCCAAGGAGGGGTTGCTATGAGTCAGGCCCGACTCGATGGCACATAACAACAACAAAAACAACCGTGCCCTCTGAGAGTTAGTAAAGCAGAAATGTCCAGACTGATTCATTGATTAGATGTAAGGAATAAAGGGAGGTATGGACCAAATAAGATCTGGACAACTACATAGATGATAATACCAAGATAGGGTCTATGAGAGGAGCTCCTGATATCCCCAAATGGGAGATGTTCAGTAGGCAGTCAGTTATATGGAGAGGGGTCTGGGCTAGAGATATAAAAATTTGGACATCATCAGGGAACATGTGATGGCAGGAGCCATGGGAGTGGATGAGATTACTAGGAAAGTATATAGACTTAGAAAGGAAGAAAGCTAAGGATGAGCCCTGAGGAATAGTATTATTTAAAGGATAATTTCTAAAAAGCCTATAAAGGAGACTGAGGAATGGCCAGAGAGAGAAAAGAAAAACCAGGAGACAGTGATCTCAGAGAGAGTCTATAACGAGTATTTTAAGCAGAGAGAGGCCAAGTATTAGTGCTACAGAGACACCATAGGACCAAAATGTGACCTGTGACCTAGAGCAAAGAGTCATTTTGGTGAAGCCACATGGGCAGGAACACGATTTCAGTTGGTTCCACAACTATATAAGGTTGCAGTTTGCTTTGTTCAGAGAGAGACTGTCCTACAACAATGTCCCTATTTTGCTTACTGAGTAACAAATTCAGCTCCTCATTTTAGATACTGAGTAGGGGGCTTTTTCTTCATAACCTCTAACCTTCCAGAGCTCCCAGATAGAAGTGGTTTGAGGATATTTATATTCTGATCAGAAAGAGCCAGTAGAAGGTAGAGGCTGAAGTTATGGCGAGAGAAGGGGTAACTCTTGGAACAAGGTCCCTGAGAAAGCAGGAGGAGATAAAATCTAGGAACAGGTGGAGAGAACATCTCTTGCATTGAGAGAAGATAAGGATAGATTTGAATACAGAAAGGTCTGTTTGATAGTGAAAGATATGTGTCTGTGTGTCTGAGTGTAGAGTATGTAGAAATGTGAAGTCATTCCCTTTGATAGCTTTATTTTCTGCGTGCAACAGGAGGTGAGTCATTGGCAGAGTGATGGTGGAGGCGGTGGAGTAGGAAGCCTGAGCGCAGCAGTGCAGATGAGATATAGCTGGTGTGGGGATTGTGGTGTGGAGATAGGGAGTAGGAGCTGACTGCAAACATGTAGAGAGATCTGGACTGGGCAAAAGCCCAAGGCTGGCTTGAGGCCAAGAATGTGTAGCAAGCGGTAGCAGCCGTGGGCACCATGGCCAGATTAATAGCACCAAGCATCCTGGCTGCAGAATGAGGGTAGGCAACTGGAGAGATGGCCAGTACGGATGATGACTGGTTTCTTGTGCCACTTTAACATTTGGTCAAAAGGCACTTTCAGGTGGGACCATCAACCAAACATCATTAATCTATTTACTATCACACTCCTTGTTTACTGTTATTAATTAAAGATATGATTCCAAATCTATGATTTTGGCCTGAGCCAGAAATTCCAAATTCCTATTTGATTGATTCAGTTTTTTTTTTTTTTTGGGGGGGGGAATCAGATTTCCTTACTTGTAAAATGTGGATAAAATCCCACCCCCACAATCATCCATACCTTTAACAATATTATGCAAATTTAACTATCAAGTCATCAATAAAAATATAAAATGAACATCATTTACATATAATTTCTACATGAAAACATTTTGATAATTTTCTACTATTTCTCACAGCAACTTATGTAGGAAGTCAATTTTGTTTTCTCATTTATAGAATAAGGAAGCTGACATTAACCAAACCAAACCCACTGCCATTGAGTTGATTCTAATTCATAGCGATCCTGTAGCACAGAGTAGATCTCTCTCATAGGGTTTCCAAGACTATAAATCTTTATGGAAGCAAAATGCCTTATCTTTCTTCCAAGGAGTATCTGGTAGGTTTGAACTGATGATCTTTTGCTTAGCAGCATGACCATAACCCCACCAGACCTCCCTAAGAAAAGTGCAGGAAGATGCCATCTGGGACACATTCAAGGTGTTCCTATACGGTAATTTAGAGAGACAGAATCTCAAAACCACCTGGCTTTCTGGGCCTGTTCTTTCTAATAATGTCACCCCCTTTTACCAACTTCAGGAAATAACTAGAGCCTGTCTCACAAGGAGTTCTTGGGAAGCCATGTATTAGTGGTGAAGTATGTTTCCTTCCTCAACTTATCTCTCTACTTTCTGTCCTTGTAATGAATCAAGGTTAATGATGGTCAGGATAAAAAGCTGTACTTTATTTACCTTAGCCATAAACGCAGGGACCCCAATTCCATTCAGGTAGTTAGACTCTAGCACTCTTTGGATAAGGAGCTCTGGTGGTACAATGGTTAAGTGCCTGTCTACAAACCAAAAGGCTGATGGTTTGAACCCACCAGCTGCTCTGTGGGAGAAAGACATGGCTGTCTTATTCAGTAAAGATTTATCTTCTTGCAAATCTGTTCTACCCTGTCCCAGAGGGTCACCATGAGTAAGAATCAACTTGATGGTAATGGATTTAGGTATTTTTGACTCTGTGGATAATGCATGTAGTTTCATTCCTTGGCAGCTTCTGATGCTATTTTTTTTTAAAAATTGTGATTTGGGTGAAAATTTACGGAGCAAATACGCTTTCCATACAGCAGTTCACATAAACTTTGTCTCATGACATTGACCACAATTTACTACAATGCAATATATCCCCTCCTTCTTCCTCCCGATAGTTACCTCTTCCCTGTGTCCATCCCTCCATGCACTTCTGCCCCCTGAGCTGTCTTCCTGTGCATAAACAACCCTTCTTTCTCCCATGATTGTTCTCTGCAAGGAGTGTATCTACTCTACCTCAGGTAAATGTTCACCTCATATGCCTGTCTTTTGTTTGGCTGGAGGCCACAGGAGTGGGTTCAATTCCAGACCTGAAGGGCAACTAGGGGCCATAGTCTCAGTAGTTCCACCAGGCTCATTGGACGAGCAAACCTGGCTCCCCCCTTTTTTTTCTTTAGGGTTGCATAGTATTCCATTGTGTGTACGTACCATAGTTTGGATATCCATTCCTCAGTTGATGGACACCTAGGTTGTTTCCATCTTTTTGCTATTGTAAATAGTACTGTGATGAACATGGATGTGCATATGTCTGTTCTTGTCATAGCTCTCACTTCTTTAGGCTATATACCTAGTAATAGAATAGCTGGGTGAAATGGTATTTCTAGTTCAACTTTTGAAGGGATTGCCATACTGCTTTCCACAATGGTTGTACCATTTTACAGTCCCACCAGCAGTATATGAGAGTCCCAATCTCTCCACATCCTCGCCAGTATTTGTTAATTTGCTACTAGTGCTAGAGCAAGATGGTATCTCATGGTTGTTTTGATTTCCATCTCTCTAATAGCTAATGATCGTGAGCATTTCTTCATATGTTTGTTGGCCGCTTGAATATCCTCCTTTGTGAAGTGTCTATTCATGTCTTCTGCCCATTTTTTAATTGGATTGTTTGTCTTTTTGTTATTGAGGTGTTGGAGTTTTCTATAAATTCTAGAGGTA
>NW_006921638.1:6137260-6141875 GCF_000298275.1 Orycteropus afer afer | reverse complement strand
ATTTTGTTTTGATTTTTTTTCTGATTGATCCCTTTCCAAAGAAGTATTCAGGTATTTGTCTTCAATCTCATTAATTCTGTCTTCCATTGCATCAATTCTCCCCCTTTGCCTTTCCAATGTGTTATCTATTTCTGACAATTTAGTATTAATCTTCTTGATTCCCATCTGTAGATTTAGAATCATTTCTAATTTTTCATTTATTTTCTCATTTTGTTCCAGTTTCCCCATATCCTCTCCAGTGTTTGTTATTTTCTGTTCTGTTTTTGAATCTTAGCCCTCCTGTTGTTATGTGCCGTCCACTCGGACCCGACTCATAGCGACCCCTCCTTAGGTTTCTGAGGTGGTATCACTACAGAAGTAGATTACCCAATCTTCCTTCCAAGGAGTGACTGGTGGGTTTGAACCACCAGCCTTCTGGTTAACAGTCAAGTGCCTTGGGCACTACGCTACCAGAGCTCCCTTAGCCATCCTAGTGGGAATGAAATGGTATCTCATTGTAGTTTTGATTTGCATCTCTGATGGCTAATGATGCTGGGCATGTTTTCATGATTTTGGTGGCTAGTTGAACGTCTTCCTTGGTGAAATGTTTACTCAAGGCCTTTACTCATTTTATGATTGGGTTATCTTTTTATTAGATTGTCAAAGTTTTATATATATTTTGGTTATTAGATTCTTGTTGGATATATGGTTTCCAAGTACATTCTGAGAGTAGCTTGTCCACTTTTTTGGTAAAAGTCTTTAATGAACTAAAGTATTTCATTTTTATGAGGTCTCATTTATTTATTTTGTGTTTTGCTGCTTGTGCTTTTGTTATTATATTAGATAATCCATTATTGAAAGTTAGGCCTGATAGCATTGCAAGAAATGTGTATTATTTTATGTTGGACCAATATGCAGGCTTTTCATGCTCTTCTATTTTTATGGAATTATAAATATCTCCACTTAATGAATACTAAAAATATTCTCATTAATATCAACATTCTATTTCAAACTAATTTGCTTTCTTTTCACAGCTCAGGTGCTTAAGTACAGCCATGTGTATGTGCAAAGAGGAGGTGGATCAAAGACTAAATCACTTTAGTTCCTCCTTGCCATGAGCATTCACATGATTTTGTCTAAGAGAAGTGAGGCTTACAAAAGCTTGGACCTGTTAAAATGCATAATCTCTTGCTCCTCAAACACCCCACCTGGGCCCAGTTTTCACCTTTAACAGCTCATAACCATTTTCAGAGAGAACTATTTCTACTTTGATCAAGCTTCACATCTACATCAATTCCTTCAGAGAGAAGAAAACTATCACACTGCTAAGTGTAGAAATCTGCGAACTTTCCATGATTCCTGAAGAGCTGTTTATATTCATTCATTTTACACATTTAAAAAAAAAAAAATAGGAAGAGACTCGCCAAGATGGCAGAATAGACAGAAAGTCTGCACAGACCCTCTTCAACAAAGAAAAGGGGAACCAATTAACACAGACACAGAAGATAATCCTGGACCCCAGAACCTTGAAGGGAAGGATATAGAAGTGGACTAAACCCCAACTAGCAGAAGAATTTGCATGAAAATACCAAAAAAGGAGACATGCAGACCTGCAGTCTGGCAGCAATCCTGATGGCACAGACAGCTTGGATATTGCAACAAACACTGGAGAGGATATGGGGAAACTGGAACCCTTATCCATTGCTGGTGGGACTGCAAAATAGCATAGCCATTGTGGCAACTAACTAAAAACAGAACTACTACATGATTCAGCAATTCCACTCTTAGGTATATTCCCAGAAGACTTGAATGCAGAGACTCAAAAAGAGACTTGTGGAAACAATCTAAATGCCCATCAACAGATGAATGGATAAAAAGGAATACATACAATGGGATACAACTCAGCCAATAGGAGAAATGAAGCCTTGATACATGCTATAATATGGATAGTGCTTGAAGACATTATGCTGAGTTAATAAGTCATTTACAAAAGGACAAATATTGTATGACCTCATGTTTATGGCTATTGCTCATGAAGTACTGATTTCAGTTTACAATGATGGAAATCTGATTAAGGGTAACGTTGCACAGCTGATTATTGCTAGTGCTGTCAAGTTGTAAGCCTGTAAAAAGATGAACTGGCAAAATTGTGTGATAGATATATTTACAATGACAAAAAGGGCGAAAGAGTAGCTGTGAGGCTTATTACATACAACCTCAAGGGATCTGGTTCTTGGTTGAGAGGTTCAGGGTGCAATTGCTTCACTAAATACAACATCATAGAAACTTGGGGCTTGAACTAGGATGATTCTGTGTTTCGGATTTCTATTTCAGTCTGGCTCAATTTAGGATATGATGGAGTTCATTAAATAAAAGGCAGACAAGAGATAGCAAGAAAAGTAAAGATTATATGGATTTTCTTCTTTCATATATGTATTAGTTAATTTTGATAATTATTTCCCACAAACTAAAACCACTTCAGGGACAAATACAATGACTGATAGACTCAACTGAGGCAGTGTTCTAGGACCCAGAAGATCACAATATAATGTTTAAAAATGATCCACTGTGCTCTCCACAGTTTACAGCAGGAAAAAAAAAAAAAACACAACAGAAGTTGTAACTTACAGTGGAACCATAGCATTTTCTACTTTTTTCTATGACATTACCCTCTACATGTTAGCTAATTTCCAGTTTCATTCCCTTCTTTGTGTTGCTCTCATTTTTCCCTTGAGCTAAGATTTGGGAAGAGAAGACCTGTCCTAGAGATAGTCCTCAAGTGACTGCTATTTTCAATACTTTTCTGTGTACTTCTGAGAATGCCACAAAAGAGTCCAGGAAGCCCACCAGAGTTGTGGCTTGAAGCTTCTCGTTTTAAACATTCTCATTATGCTGCTGTTCACTGATGCTACCTTTGCCTCGGTTCTACCTTGGAGAGCTTTTACTACTTGCAGAGAGAGAGAGAGAGAGAGAGAGAGAGAGAGAGAGAGAGACAGAGGCAGTTTCTTTTAAGAAAGATTAATAACTTTCTGGAAATGTTGAAGAGTTATATGCTCTGTGAGACATTTGATGAAAATGGGAGAACTGGAAGGAGATGACAAAAGAAAGTGTTTTGGAGGAAAAGCAGAAAATGGGGTAAGGAGGGAGAGGGAAGCTTCCACTCAGATGGTATACAAGGACTGTTAGCTTTGGAAGTCTCGTGGTATAGTTCTGAAAGTAGAGGCTGAGACGTAGAGGCTGAGACTGGCCCGGAGTCCTGTTTCCATCCTGGGACCATGTGCTTTGTGCACAGTAGGTTTAAAACTATTTGATGATTGACTCTATAAAGCTCTTTGAATCTCTTGGAAGAAAGCATATACAGTACACAAAATACTACTACTTTATTATGATATCATACATAATCCCAGTGGTTTATAATAGATTCACCATGTCCTATATCCTGGTTTCATCAGTCTTTGGTATTTTAGGGAGATTTCAAATTATCTCATCTTATCCTTAGTCAATGAAATAACTCTACTGAGGAAGAGAAATGTCCTTCCTGCTTTGGGAACATCCTGTCAAGTGTGGGATGTGTTTCCTTTGAATCACTGTCTTCTCTGATGCCATTAGCACCCACACAGTTATCCAGCCTTTTAGAACATGATCAAATTGTTGGTCTGGATGGATTTCCCCAGCTACCTGAGAGTCAGAGCTATTTAGACGACAGAAGATTTGGCACCTGACTCATAGTGTGACTCCTCTCCAAACATTGATATGCATTCTTTGGTCTTTTTAGTTTCTCAGTATGATATCTGTGTTTTGCTTATCATGTGAGGAAGGGAAAAGATAGGTATTTTGAAGACTGGGAACTAATTTCAGGAAGATTAAAGTTATTGTGATGCATTTTAATTTCTAATTTAATAAAGTTTATTAAATATTTTCCCCAGGGTTCCAGATATAGTTGCTGTATAAGGCATAATTTTCTCACCCTGGAAAATTACATAAGCACTTGCAGGCTCACAGGACACCATTTAATGACTAGAAGAGAAAGAATATGGTAAGAGGGGCTCTGGGGGCTTGAAAATGGCTGCACTAGTTCACATTGCTTTTTTTCTGGGAACAAGCTACACAAAATTTATACTGTGGCTATTGATTTTGTTTCCTGGGATAATTGTGGCAGTTCAAAATATATAAAAGTCCTGGGTATATAAAAAGATACCCTGGACATCTCCAGTAGATGTTCCAAGTCATCTGTACAACTCTGAATTGGAATGGCATATAGAATAGACACACAAAAGACACTTTATCAATTTATGTCCATTATTTAATAGTACACTAATAGTAATTTAGAGTCCAAACTCTGGCCATCAGGCTTCTTAGGTTCAAATTCTGGTTCCACATGCACAAGCTATATGACCTTGGGCAAGTCATATTTCCTCTCTGGGCTTCTATTTTATCATTGCTGAAATGGATATAATAATTGGGTAATTATGAGGATTAGTTTAGGTAATGCATGTGGATATAAAGCACAGTATCTGACGCACTATTAGCTATTATTGGGCAGTACACCCTGGACTGGTGAATTCAGAAACCCCCATCCACATCTAGGAGCTCTGGTAGCATAGTGGCTAAGACACTTGCCTGCTAACCAGACGGC
>NW_006921638.1:6135393-6136655 GCF_000298275.1 Orycteropus afer afer | reverse complement strand
AGTGGCTGGTGGGTTTGAACTGCCAGCCTTCTGGTTAGCAGTCAAGTGCCTTAGGCACTATGCTACCAGAGCTCCTTGATCCAACATAGTCACATCTAAAGAGGGACAAGCTAAGAACCTACCCAATTTTTTCCTGGGACTCTGGAACTGGAACCGGAGGAGTGAGGCTGAATGGTGGTATGTGGCTTAACTAAAGAGAACTGGGTGAAAACTGTTTAAGAAGAATGACAGCTCCAGATCTGTACCCTCCTCCCAAATCCAAATTGCTTCTGGGGCCAAGAAGGGAAATTTGAAGGGGGTTAAATCACAGGATCTCTAGAGAGTGCCAAGCACATTTGAGCATGAGTACTATACTGAGAACAGAGTCTGTGAATGCACGTACACTGAATGGAGAATGAAGAGAAACCTGTGACTCTTCTCTTATTTGGCTCCCAGAATAGTGGTAGCAAGGTTGTTCACCTCTAATCAGGAGATGGGAAACTTTTCTTTGGGGAATCTGACCAGCAGAAGAGGAAAACACCCTAAAGATTCTGATTATTGGGAATTTCCCACCAAATGGCCCACCTAGGTCAACCCTACAGTGAAGTTAACAGTCAAGAAGCCCTATCCACACACTCAGTGCTTCCAATCACCTTTTTAGATCATATTTAATCATGAGCTGACAGTCAAGAATTATCAGATAGCTGTGGAGAGTTTATGAAATGGAAGAGTTCAAAACAAATGGAGGGGAAAACAACTTTGAAAAAAAAAAAAGACTATAAAGGGAGAAGAAAAAAGAAAGAAAGATTTAAAACATGACTGCATGAATAAAAAAAATGAATAAGAAGATAGGAAGACAACACTGAGGAAGTTTTCCAGGAATGGAGCAAAGAGATAAAGAATACAGAAAACAATAAGAACTTTAGAGGGTTAGTCTGAGACATGTGACATCTGAATAACAGGGGGTTCAGAGACCAAAGAATATTTATAAAGAATAACAAGTGAGTATTTCCCATAATACCCAGGTGGTATATTTATATATAAGGGACCCAGGTGGGGGGGATACGAGAGGTCTCCAACAGCAGGACAAACTTGTCTGTCGGTTTGTCCTAGTGTGGTGACATGTAGACGTGAGTTTTGAGGCTGAGCCTTTGGTGTTTAAAACCCAGCGAGATGCACCTGGTGCATAGGTAACAGCCCAGTTTATAGACTGAGACAGACTAGGAAGAAGGAAGAGGCCGTCCACTTCTGAAAGAATTGGCCAGGGAAAACCTTATGAATAG
>NW_006921638.1:6096857-6132558 GCF_000298275.1 Orycteropus afer afer | reverse complement strand
GCACTTAACAACAACAACAACAACATTTCCCATAACTGAAAAATCTGAGTTTCTAGAATAAAAACTAGTACATTTTGAGTACTAAAGTACGCCTGACCTAAGCCATCGTATTTTCAATTGCCTCATACACATGTGAAAGCTGGACTATGAATAAGGAAAACCAAAGAACTGATGCATTTGAATTATGGTGTTGATGAAGAAAATTGAATATATAATGTACTGCCAGAAGAACAAACAAATCTATCTTGAAAGAAGTACAGCCAAAATGCTCCTTTAAAGCAAAGATAGTGAGACTTTGTCTCAGATACTGTGGACATGTCATTAGTAGGGGCTAGTCCCTGGAGATTGCTATTATGCTTGGTAAAGTAGAGGGTCAACGAAAAAGGGGAAGACCCTCAACAAGATGGATTAACACAGTAGCTGCAACAATGGGCTCAAACAAAGCAACGATTGTGAGGATGGTGCAGGACTGGGCGGTGTCTCATTCTGCTGTACAAAGGGTTGCTATGAGATGCAACCAACTCAATGGCACCTAACAATCTAAAAAAAACAGAGTAAAATAGTCCACTGCCTGCTCAACTCAATGGCTGAAAATAGACCCACACCAAGTCACAGCTCTGTTGGGGTAGCGCCTAAAGCATTTTTACTACTAACCAGAAGGCTGGGGTTCAAACTCACCAGCCACTCCTCGGAAGGAAGATTGGGCAATGTATTTCTATAGCGACACCACCGCAGAAACCCAAGGAGGGGTTGCTATGAATCGGATCCAACTCCACAGCAGTGAGTTTGGTTTTTTGGTTAGAGACAAAGATAAGATTCTAATAGCTTCCAGAGAAAAAATAATGAAGATCATATACAAAAGATCGGAATTACAATGTCTTCAGACTTCATGAGTAACAGTAAAAATATGAAGTGTGGTCTTAAAAATTCTGAAAGAATGTTATTTTAAAATAGACATCTATTTCCAGCCATACTATCATGTATACGACTAAGTAATACAAGGACATTTTCAGACATGGAAGTTCTAAAAAAATTTTACCTCCTATGTTCCTTTTTTTTAAGAAGCTCCTGTAGAACATGTTCTACTAAAACAAGAGACCACTCTAAGAAAGAGGAAGATAGTAAACAGATCTAATATAGGAAATAGGCAATGGAGATCCCCAAGAGGACCACGAAGGGAGATCCCAGGATGTCAGCTGTGCATCAGGTACAGAGTCCAGATTGGAAAGTCACTCAATAGATAGCTACACTGGGGACTACCATCACCCAGATACTGACTTTTTAATCTGAGCAGAGAATGCCTGAGTGAACCTACACTTGGCTTGTCTTAACCATAGATTGGAGTTGCTCTACTCCCCTACAGGAGCTCTGGTAGCATAGTGCCAAAGGCATTTGACTGCTAACTGGAAGGCTGGCAGTTCAAACCCACAGGCCACTCCTTGGAAGGAAGGTTGGGCAATCTACTTCCGTAGTGATGTTGTTGTTGTTGTTATGTGCCGTTGAGTCCGTAGTGATACTGCCTCGGAAACCCAAGGAGGGGTCGCTATGCCCTGCTGCCGGATCAGTGAAGACTTGCATTTTAGTGAAAATTCAAGAGCTTTATGTTTTGACCTCCTGAAAGCTGGAGGAAAGCCAATGTGAGCTTAGAGGCAGAAAATACAGAGCACCCCACTAAGTTTGCCCATATTTCTGTTAGATGTATGCACCTGGTCCAAATGATAGCTCTGCCAGATGCCCTGACTATAGCAAATGTTGTTTCCTAAGATTTGCTAATGACTTGGAACCATGACTTCCCTGGAAGAGGCTCTTATAATCTCTCAGAGAAGCCAAAGCCAGATCATGAACCAAAGACTGTTTAGCTTATCTTCTCCAGGAAACTTTTATCTAGTAGTGGTGATATTGTTCTTTCCCCACACAGTTGGGATTGAACTTGCTACCTATGCAAGAAAGAAACACAAGAAAGTTATTTACATAGAAATTAGAATGATGTTACCTGGATGGTGGGAAGAGGGAAGGTAGGGAGGAGAAAGCAACTGGGGCAGGGTGCATAGGGTACTTCTTAACCTGACTGGTAGGCATAAACCAAACCAAACCAAACTCACTACTGTCGAGTCGGATCCGACTCATAGCAAGCCCTCTTTGGGTTTCCGAGGCAGTATCACTGCGGAAGTAGATTGTCCCATCTTCCTTCCTAGGAGTGTCTGGTGGGTTTGAACTGCCAGCCTTCTGGTTAGCAGTCAAAATGCTTTAAGCACTATGCTACCAGAGCTCCTCTGGTGGATATAGTGATGTTAATGTTGTTATTACTCTTTAAAGTATGCATTTACTTTAAACAGTCTTTTTATAGATGATACATTTTACACACACACACCCCCCATGGACTTCATATTAATACTGAATCATATGAAGTTGATAATAGTCTACCAGTTTTGACCATCTAAAAAACAGGAATTTTATACGTTTAAACCTAATAGTTTAGGTTCATCTCATCGATGTACCTTGTGCCCTTGGGATGAGTTAAGAGCCTAAATTTCCCCATATGCAAAATGTGGAATAATAAAAAAAAGAATGAAGGTTTCTCTACTAAATTTAATGAACTCTCCTAATATGCTCAGCATAGATGCACAATATAATCATGCTGGTCTTCTAAAACGTTAGCATTTAAGACTCTAACGGGGAAATTCCTATCTGTTTCCCAGAGAAAAGATCTGGAAAATTTTACATTAATATAACTATAGTTTAATATAACATAACAATGAGGCCTTATGAGCAGTTTTTAGAAATCCCCAAACCCTCATGTTTCCTTCACTTCTGCTTTGCTTTGCAGAAGTAGAAACACAGAAACTGGAAATGACAGGAAATAATGAGGATGTGATTTGAGGGATTGGTGTGAGAATAGGAATTAGAGACTATAAAGAGTGTAAAATGGGATAATGTTTCTAATCAAAGCATTATCTTGTAGTCAAAGTAGAGACATGGCATGAACTGAGTTGGTTCTGGGTGGAGGAGCTGTGTTGAGCCTGTTTCTCAGGGATGCAGATTACAGTCACATAAACCAAAAAGAAGAATCTTCAATATTTTCCCCACCAGCTCTGAGTTATAGGGCAGGTATGATGTTCCAGATGTACTTTAAATGTTTTTATGTACATGACTATTTAATTCTCACAGACACCCTATGAATTTGGCACCATTATTATTACCACATTGTTCCTACTCCCGTTTTGCATATGAGGAAACAAGACTTAAAGATATTAAAGAACTAACTCATGGTCTCAGACCAGTAAATAGCAGAACTAGGTTTCAAACCTAGGTACCCATGCTCTTAATCAGTAACCCTTTTATAATATATAACTCACTTAGAATTCCTTCTGTTTCTAAGTATTTCCTTCTCAATCCTCTCCCTTATCCTACAGCTGTGACTATGATTCTTCCAGCAGCATCTACTGTCCATTCTTCCTAAATGAATTGTGGGAAATCTTTAGGCACTTCTGTTTGAAAGCCTAACAATCTATTTGTCAAACTGCAATGTATACAAGCATTAATTGGCAATATATTGGGGTATTTGACATCATAGGATAAATAAGGCATATACTCCTGGAGTGACCATTTTACATCAAGTGTTATGTTTTGAGAAAAACTTCTTGTTTTTTAATGTGAAAACAAATGCAGACATACTGATGTCTTAGAATGCAAGATTTGCACTAACTGTTAAGATGCAACATAAAAGAATCCAAAGACATTTTGTACTTGCCTCAGGCTACTTTGGGAGATATCTTCTGTCTGGCTGGGTTCTCTAGGGAAGCAAAATTAATGAAGCTTTTAAAGACAGACAGACAGACAGAGTATCTCAAGGAAATGGCTCACACAGTCATAGACGCTGGTAAGTTCTACGTCTGTGGGTCAAATGTCAGCCTGGAGCCTTCGCCTGACTCACACAGCTGCAGGGGCTGATGAACCCAAGAGTGGCAGGCAATCCAGCAGATTTCTGGCTGTGGGGGATGAGGAATCCAAGATCGGCAGGTAAAATGGCAGGCTTCTGGTTCATAGGCTATGAAGGTAAAAATCCCAAGATTGGCAGACAATACAGCAGGCCTCTGGTTCAAGTCCAAGGAACCAGAGGTTAGATGATCATGAGCCAGATGCAGGATCTGGACCGACCAAAAAGCCAGAGAGCTTTGCCAGAATTTCTATAGATATTGGAAGCAGGCTATACCTCCAAGGAAACTAACTCCCTTTCAACTGATTGCCTGCTCATAGCTGATCTCCTCATGGAAGTGATTATATCATATCAGATCTCATCATGGGGGACGACATCATAACTGCCAAATGACTGAGAATTCTGGCTCAGCCAAGTTCACACACAAACTTAACCATAACACCCTTCAAACCTTGGGAACAGGAATTCTTTATCCTTTGCTCTTAGGTGGACTCTGCAAATAGTAGGAGGAGTGATCACTGGATTATAAAGTAATTGGCAAAGCACAGCACTCTACCCAGACCAAGGGAACACAGCCTTAATCTGGTTGTTCAGCGGCATTTCCAAAAGTCTGTACTTGGGAAATATGAAAGAAGAGTTAAAGAAAATGCAAAGTATAGAACAGTATGTTCAACAATGGCATTTTTTGTGTAAAATAATTATGTATGCTTGTATGTGCTAAGAATAATCTTGAAAGATACACACGCTAAACTTAACAGTGGTGTGTTGTGGGGAGTATGAGTGGGAAGAAAACTTTCACTTCTAATCCTGATATTGATTTTTTCCTAATAAATATGTACACTATGTTCATAAAGGAAGAAAAATAACATCTAAAATTTAAAACCAGTAACAACAGTATACACAATAACCTCAAGAGATCAAAGCAATATAAAAAAGAACTCCTAAAGAGCTCCTTGGAAGGAAGGTTGGGCAATCTACTTCTGTAGTGATACTGCCTTAGAAACCCAAGGAGGGGTCACTATGAGTCGAGTATGACTCGAAGGCAAATAACAACAACAACAAAGATCTTCCAAGTCATTCTCAATGCTCAGGCCTAAAGGTCTCCCTGAAAGTTAGCAATATCCATGCAGAGCAGGGTCAGCCTGAATCTATTCAATTTAACTCAACAACTATTATGTGTCCACTATGACAGGTACAAGGAGTTCTGGTAGTGTAGTGGATAAGACATTTGGTTACTAACCAGAAAGTCAGTGGTTCACACTCACCAGCTGTTCCACAGAACAAAGATGGGGCAATCTACCTCCATAAAGATTTACAGTCTCAGAAACCCAGTGGGGGTTGATAAGAGTCAGAATCTATTTGATGGCAATGAGTTTGGCTTTTTTCGGTTTCTTACGACAAGCACTGATGGCACAGTGTTTAAGGCACGTGGCTGCTAACCAAAAGGTTGGTGGTTCAAACCTAACAGCTGCTCTGTGGAAGAAAGATGGGGAAGTGTTTTGGTTCTCTAGTGCTGCTCTAACAGAAAATATCACAAATGGGTGGTTTTGACAAATAGAGATTTATTCTCTTACAGTTTAGGAGGCTAGAAGTCTGAGTTCAAAGTGTCAGCTCTAGGGGCTGGGTGAAAGCCCCTCAACCTTGGGCTTCAACTCTGCCTCTTGCTCCTTGGCCCACTGAAGCTGGCAGCTACTCTTAACTCAGACAGCTGCTGGCTGCTGAGGCTGACAAACCCAAGGTTGACAAGTAAAATGGCACAGTCCCATGATTATCAAGCAACATCGCAGGCCACTAGTTCAAGTCCAGAAATAGCCTCAAGATAAACAGACAACATGGCAGGCCACTGAGATGAAGACTTGGCCAAATGCAGGATCCAAATGTGCCAAAAAGTTCAAGACCTTTCTCAAAGCTTTTTCTTATATACTGGAAACAGACCACATCCCTAAGGCAGCTACTTAGCTGTTCACAGTAGATTCCACCACGGAACTTATTACCAGTCTCATCATGGGGAATAACTACATCTAGCTGCCCAGCCACTCAATATCAGGCCCAGTCAAGTTGACACATAACCTAAACTACCACAGGCAGTCTGCTTCAGTAAAGATTTATAGCCTTGGAAACCCAAATGGGGGTTGCTATGAGTCTGAGCCAACTTGATGCAAGTGAGTTTGGTTTGGTTTTTTGCATGTCAGGCACTATTTGACGTACTGAGATATTTAGATCTTTATATCAATAAGATTCAGTTCTCTCCTTCAAAGAGTTTAATCTATAATAGGGAGACAGATATATAAATAAATTACTGTAATATATATGATTCTAATGCAATACAAATAATACAAAATGTTACTACTGGATGAATGTGCCTTCTCTGCTTCAGCTTCTATTCATCACAAAATTTTTAGCAGCTGCATTAAAAAAATAAAAAGAAACATGTGAAATAATATTATTAATGCCATATTCACTTAATCCAATATACACAAATATTATCATTTCAACATGTGATATAAAAGTTACTATTAAGGGTCCGACTCGATGGCACATAACAATAACAACAACATTAAGGTATTTTGTATCCCTTTGAAATATTAAATCTTTGAAATTTGATGTATATCTCATGATTATATCACATTTTTGTAAAGCAGGATTTGCTGGCTTTGCATACATGGAGAATACAGAGACAGAAATATCTGTGTTTGCTGCCTTTAAGTAACTGGATGGAAGATGGTACCTGCAAACCAAACCATGGGTTCAGTCAGAGTACAGGTCTGTGGGAGGTAGAATGAGAGATAAAAAGTCTGGGCTTAGCATGCTGACTTTGAAATACCCGAGCATTAAGTTATTTGCTCAAAGCGACCTAACTAGTAGGTGACCTGCCATAGTCATCCAGTTGATTCCAACTCATAATGACCCCCATTTGTTTCTAAGGCTGTAAATATTTATGGAAGTAGATTGCCTCATCTTCTTCCCAAGGAGCATCCAAATGCCTTACCCACTATTCCACCAGAACTTCTTAGTAAGTGACAGAGCCAAGATTTTTATCTAGATCTGTGATGTCAACTCTTCCTAAAAATTAAAACCCATAAAGTTAACAAAAAAAAAAAAGAAAAGAAAAAGAAAAAGGAAGACGAGGATGGGAGGTCAGAGTCTTCCTTTATTTTCATTCAATATGAAATGCCTTTTCACTGATGTGTGTCAAAAAACAAAACCACTAAACAACAAGGTACGTGAGGCTGTATAGTCCATCTCCAAAGTAACAACTTCTTGCATTAATAACACAGCCATAATTTTCATTATTTTTGAAAAATAAAATAAGAGATTTTTGGAAATGCTCTTAAATTTTAAAAAATCTAATATTAAAAATATGCTTTCCATGGGATTTATTTCACATATGTTGAGGTATATAGTTAACCTAGAAAGTGGGATCTTAAGAGTTCATCAGACTCATCTCCATACCATAGGTGAACATGTTAATTTCTAAGAACAATCTAACAGCTAGAAAACTACTAAGACCTTCTGACATATTGCAGAATTAAAAAATTAGGGGATCTAGTCTAATTCTATAACTAAGGATGTTTACTTGAAATAAGCTTTGGTTTCTCTTCCAACACCTGTACATCTAACACAGCAGAGGAAAAGCGGTGGGTGGCACCATAGCTTGTCCCTGATTATTTGCTATCTCAACACACAACTGGTTGCCTTAGAAATGCCTATGATCACACACACACATACACACACACATGTAGCTATGGATGGGAACAAACGAGCAAAGAAAAGAATGTTTTTAATGATTTTCAAAAATAGATAAATTTGAGGAAACTCACTTGGGTATATTCTAAAACAGAAAGAATGGTGTTTTCTTGTTTTTTTTTCAGAAAGAATGGTTTAAGAGTTGACCACTACCCAGGAAGTAGTAGCCACAACATTTTAAAAGGATGGTAAAATACGAATGTGTGTGTGCAGAATGCATGGAAACCAGAACTATCTGAGTAGCAACTTTGGTGACAGTGAAATTATTTATTAATCATCAACTCTACACAGGCAGTACAATATTCCTACTAAGCCCTCTGTTTAAATAATTATTCTCATTTTTTCTATAGAAGTTGGAAAAGAAGACCCCTGGTTTTTTTCAACGGGGCAAGGATAGTTCATGTGAATGGGGAACTTGTTTCAACATAGGCAATATATGAAATGAAATAATGTGTCACATGTCTGTAACTTATCAAAGAGCACAAGAATCTTGTTTGTAAGATGTAGGCCAGGTATCTGCTTCTAGAATATATTATACTTGGGAGTTATCACAAGAAAATAATTTTATGAACCATACAGTTTGTTCTTGTTCTTCATTTGCTTATTGCCTATCTAACCAACTCTTATTTTATAATAAGCCACCAAACTGGTATTTAAATGCTGAGGACAAAAGGGGCTGTGGTAGTTAAGTTTGTGTGTCAATTTAGTTGGGTCTGGTTGAGTGGCTGGGCAGCTGGATGTAGTCATTCCCTGTGGTGAGACTGGTAATTAACTCCATGGTGGAATTTATGGGAGCAACTGAGTAGCTGCTTTAGGGATGTGGTCTGCTTCCAGTATATAAGAAACAACTTTGAGGAAGGTCTCCAGCTTATGGCATTCTTAAACTCTGCATGTAGCCGAGTCGTTGTTCAGCAGCCTGCCATGTTCTGCTGATCTTGGGACTTTCAATGGACTTGAATCAATGGCCTGCTGTGCAGTTTGGTAATATCAGGACTGTGCCTTCTCACTTGTTGACCTTGGGTTTGTCAGCCTCAGCAGCCAGCAGCTGCCTGAATGAAGAGATGCCTCTAGCTTCAGTAGGCTGGGAACAAGAGGTAGAGCTAAAGCCCAAGGTCAAGGGGCTTTCACCCAGCCCCTAGAGCCTGGTACTTTGAACTCAAGACTTTTAGCCTCCAAAACTGTAAGAGACTAAACTCCTGTTCGTTAAAGCCATCCCACTTGTGTTATATGCTTATCAGAGCAGCACTAGGTAACCAAAACAGCGCTCATTTGCTTTGAAAAAATGATCAAAGTCATTTAGCTTCTGAGCCAGTTTCCTTATATGTAAAATGAGAGCAATACAAATACCCACCCCCACAGGGATGTGTGGGAGCTCTGGTAGCATAGTGCCTAAGGCACTTGACTGCTAACCAGAAGGGTGGTGGTTCAAACCCACCAGCCACTCCTCGGAAGGAAGATGGGGCAGTCTACTTCCGTAGAAATACTGCCTTGGTAACCCAAGGAGGGGTCGCTATGAGTCGGGTCCGACTCAACGGCACATAACGCGCACACACACACACACACACAGGGATGTGTGAAGGAGCTCTGTGGAGCAATGGGTAAGGCATTCAGCTGCTAACCGAAAGGTCAGAGGTTCAGTTCCACCAGCTGCTCTGCAGGAGAAAGATGAGGCAGTCTGCTTCTGTAAAGGTTTACAGACCTGGAAATTCTATGGGGCAGTTCTGTTCTGTCTGTTGGGTTGCTATGAGTTGGAACTGACTTGCTGACAGTTGGTTAGTGGGTAGGGATGTGTGATGATCAAATCAGATAATATATGTGAAAGGGTTCTGTAAGCTATAAAAGACAACCCACTGTTATTATTAAGCTACGAAAGCACAAACAATGTAGTACATTTATTTATAGCCTTGATATAACTTAAAAGATTAAGATTTTTAAGACAATTAATGTTGTTGTTGTTGTTGTTGTTATGTGCTGTCGAGACAATTAATAGGTTTCATGAAAACAGAGTTGACATACACTCACTCCTCACTTACTGACACAGTTGCAAAGATCAGGTCATTATATGAAAATAGGCTTTAAGCAAAAATGGAGGACTACCACATCATTAGGAGGGAGCTCTGGTAGCATAGTGGCTAAGGCACTTGACTGCTAACCAGAAGGCTGGCGGTTCAAACCCACTAGCCACTCCTCGGAAGGAAGGTTGGGCAATCCTACTTCCGTAGTGATACTGCCTCGGAAACCCAAGGAGGGGTCGCTATGAGTCAGGGCTGACTCGACGGCACACAACAACAACAACAACACCCACATCATTACACAACTGCAAAATTACATCATTACATAACTGCCAAACCACTAAGAATCAGTGGCATTACTCTCGCCTTGCCCTTTTGTGTTTGTTAGTGCCAGATGTATGTCATTAATATACAAAATAGTTGGACAGTTCATTTTTACTACTGTCATAAATGAAAAATGTCAGCTAACTTTCTCCAAAAGTCCTTTACTTTAATCCCATGACTTTAGGCCCATTCATTTCCTCATTTTTAGTTCCATACTCATTTGAGTTCAAGATGCCATTAGACTATGTGGGTACATATGTATACACAGATAGATGTATCTATAAGTATATGAACCTATAGCTATGTGTGTGTGCATACATGTATATAAATCACATATGGGACACAGCTATGAATAAATACCTCATGAGATTGGTTTTCTGGGTTTGAAGGCTTAGGACCATAGCCTGTGGGACAACTCAGGTAGTTGGTGTATTATAGTTCATAAAGTATATGTTCTACATCCAAATGTGGTAAATAGTGTCAAGAGTCTTAAAAGCTTGTGAGAGGCCATCTAAGATACAACTGTTGTTGTTGTTGTTGTTTTGCCGTCAAGTCGGCCCCGACTCATAGCGACCCCTCCTTGGGTTTCCGAGGCAGTATCACTACAGAAGTAGATTGCCCAACCTTCCTTCCGAGAAGATACAACTATTGGTCTCTATTTGTCAAGAACAAAACAAAGAAGGAAACCAAAGACTCAGAGAAGAATATTAGTCTATAGGACTAATAATCTACATGAACCATGGCCTCATTTACACTAAAACCCAAAGAACTAGATGTTGCTCAGCTACCACTGCTGACTGTTCTGATCAGGGTCATAACAGATGGATCCCCATAAAAAGTATAAAAATGCAGAACAGAATTCAAGTTCTTGAAAAGCCCTGACTTATTAGAATGGTTGAGACCAGAGGACTCCCCAAAACTACTCTCTTGAGATAATCTTTAAACTGAAATTACCCATTGAGGTCACCTTTTAGTCAGGGCTTCAAATCAGTTCTGCCCAGCCTAGTCATGGATGACAAAGTAAAACCAGAACAGACCCGAATTTGTAAACTGTGGGTGTGCCAGAATGGTAACTGGAACAGGAAAAGTTATGGGTCAACAACCTGCTAGAAAGTTACTCTGTCCTAGAAAACAAAGGCAGTATATGTGTTGCACAGCAACCAAATTTCTTGACCACCAGAGGAGGGAAATAATGATGCCAGCTCAAAGATGGTGGCTAACAATGTCGTTTTGAACATATGCTCTCCATAGTACTGGCAATAATCCAATCTCCTGCATCAGTCTCCTGAAAGGGCTCATTACACCTCTTCCCAGTCTCCCATTCAAGGGCTTTCACTTGTAATTTTTCCCACTCCAGTTATTCTGGTACACCACATTTTACAAATCTGGGTCTGTTCCACTTGCGCTGCACTGGCCATGACTGAACCAGCTGAAACTGATTCAAAGCCCTGCTTTTAGCTAAATGAAATACTGGCTTATCAAATAAAGAACATCAACCATTAAAAAACAAGCTCTTTTGAAAAATCATCTGTGTGTATATATATTGCTAAGCATCATTTAAGTATCTGCAATGTTTTTTGTTTTGGTGACAGGGAACTTCCCACTCTTTATTTTTCACTCCTCTCAGTTAGTATATCCTGATAAACATCAAGTGGCTGTGAGTAGGAGTGATTCTTCCCAGAGAAGGCAACTGTAGATTTTTTTTTTTTGTAGTGATAAAATACATGTTTTTGTTTTGGTTTGGTTTGGTTGTTTTATGGAAATTACAGATGGAGTGTTCCAAATAACCCTGGCCAAAAAAAAAAAAAAAAGAATGTGGACAGAAAAATATGGTTCATTAAGTCTCTTGTGTATGTACCATAGTTTGGTTATCCATTCTTCTGTTGATGGGCACCAAGGTTGTTTCCATCTTTTTGCTATTGTAAATAGTGCTATGATGAACATGGTTGTGCATATATCTGCTCTTGTCCTGGCTCTCACTTCTTTAGGATATATACCTAGTAATGGGATTGCTGGGTCCAACGGTATTTCTAATTTCAACTTTTTAAGGAATTATCATACCGTTTCCACAATGGTTGTATCATTTTACAGTCCTACCAGCATTGTATGAGAGTCCCAATCTCTCTACATCCTCACCAGCATATATTATTTTCTGTCTTGCTGAACTTTGCTACTAGTTCTGGGGCAAGATGGTATCTCATTTTGATTTTCATCTCTTTAATGGCTAATGATCATGAACATTTCTTCATGTTTTCTGCCCATTTTTTAATTGGATTATTTGTCTTTTTGTTGTTGATGTGTTGGAGTTTTCTATAAATTTTAGAGATAAGTCTCTTATCAGATATATCGTTGCCAGGTATTTTTTTCCAGTCTGTAGGTTCTCTTTTTACTCTTTTGGAGAAGTCTTTGGAAGCATGCTATATGCTTTCTAATGTTAGTTTTTTTATTATCCAATTAACAGAGTTCAAAAGATTAGCCAGCCAATTAATGTCCAGTAACCATATATTTTGTAGTAAATAAATAAGCAGTTCTTGTTAGGTGCCATCGAGCTGCTCTGACTCACAGTGACGTGACGCCCAAAGGACGAGAACACTGCCCAGTTCTGTGCCGTCCTAGGATTGAGCCCACTGTTGCACCCACTGCGTCAATCCATCTTGTTGAGGGTCTTCTCCTTTTTGCTGATCCTCTACTTTACCAAGCATGATATCCTTCACTGGGAACTAGTCCCTTCTGATAATGTGGCCAAACCATGTGAGGCAGAGTCTGGTCATTCTTGCTTCTTCTATTATTATTATTAATTGTAATTTGGGTGAAAAATTACATGGCAAATTCATTTTCCATTCAACAGTTCATACACATTTTGTTTCTGTGACACTGAATGCAATCCTCACAATGTAACAGCTCTCTTCTGACTTCCTCCCTATAGTTACTTTTTCTCTCTGTCCTCCTTTCCTATGTCATCCTGCCCTGAGTGCCCTTCTGATCTCCCATGGTTGACTGTTCTAAGGAACTGCAAAAAGGACATGGAGGTGGCATCCTCTGACCTTATGAGGGAGTTAAAGAGAGTCACCATCAACAGCCCAGGGCTTATTCCTTGGAGGCCAGATACACCACCACCCTTCAGCCTTTTTACCAATTCTGACACAAACCATCCCTCCCACGGCACTTACTACTTCTCTGCTGGGTATGACAGTGTGTTCCAACAGCCACACAGAACTCATAGATAATACTAATGGTTATGGGGTTTATTAGGGAAGCACGTCACAGGCCACAACTGAGGTTCAGGAACACTCTCAGGATACAATTCTTCGATCAGGACAGTCTCCCCTCTGCTATGCTCTCAGGCATGCCTCTCGGCCGTTGGCTTCTTGGCCTGGCCTCTGTCCTAATCAGGCAAGTACTACAAAGCTCTTTTAGCTCTGCCAATAGGTAGACCTAGGTATACCCCACTCTGCCAGCAAGCCTCCTGCTCAAAGGCACTGAGCTTTCTCGCTCCATGGGCCTAGTAAGTCAGCTACTCTGTCTTGTGCTTACTGGTTCTGCTGCCGCCATGTCTCTGCCAGTGGTCTCTGTCGTCTTTCTGGCAAGGAGGTCCAGTGTAGAGATCTTGGGTCCAAGGATGCATTCTACTCCACCTCTGGCTCTTCTCTTTTGATGGCAGTGAGTTGCCCCCCTTCTACCTCTAGGAGGGATCATTTTAAGCCTAGCAGAATGACAAAACTAACCAATCCCCACATTAGAGTTCTATACACCTTATGTGCATGGTCTCACCCCCACACAAAGGTGCCATGTACCCTGTCTACATTACTCACAAATTAACCAATTCCCTTGGTAGGCCACAAGTATCTTATATTTGCATAGTTCTACCCAGTAATCTGGTGGAAGTCACAAAGATCATGACTATAAAAGCCATACCAAGTAATTCACTGCACCACAGGACTGTACCTACATGGTGTAATTGTTCATCTTGTAGGCTGGTCTATTATTTGGCTGAAAGTTAAGCCACAGGAGTGAGTTCAATTCCAGGTCTGAAGGGGTCACAGTCTTAGAGGTTTCACCAGTCTCTTTCAGACAAGTAAGCCTAGTCTTTTTTTTTTTTTTAAATCTTAATCATTTTGAGCTTTGTTTCACATTTTCTCCCACTCTATCCAGGATATCAATATCAGTTTTGCTCCTTTCCAAGTGGTTGGCAGTGGTAGCTGGACACGATCTAGTTCTTCTGGTCTCAGAGTCATGTAGGTTGAGGTTCCCATGGTCCACTATTCCCTTGAGCTAGTTGTTTGCATTCATCTTTGACTTTCTTCATTCTTCTTTGCTCCAGATGAGGAGAGATGAATTGCTGCATCTTAGATCACTGTTCGCAAGCTTTTAAGACTCCTGTCACTACTCACCAAAGCAGGATGTAGAGTAATGTTTTTGTGTAGTATGTTATGACAATTGAGTTTGGCCATTCTTGCTTCTAAAAAGCATTCTCTACCACTTTATCTGTCAGTCTGTTGTATTGTGGTGGCTTGTGTGTTGCTGTGATGCTGGTAGTTATGACACTGGTATTTCAAATACCAGCAGGGTCACCCATGGTAGACAGGTTTCAGTGGAGCTTCCAGACTACGACAGGCTAGGAAGAAGGATGGGGCCATCCACTTCTGAAAAACTGCCACTAAAAACCTTAAGAATAGCAAATAAATATGCATGTACATAAAATATATGACTTACGATATTCTTTGCATATACTTAAATTTCAATTTGTTTTATTTAATGTATTTAATTGAACTGAAAGTTGTTTCCTTACAATTCTCAATACTGTCTTTACATGATCCATAAACATACATAGAATTTCTAAGTACATGAGGTATGGCAGATTCTATAGTACTTCTTTTCACATTCCCAATTTTTTTTTTCAGTTACACACATTCCTTTCAAAAGAATCGATGCCTCTGTATGTCCTATTATGACTCTTCCAATGGCGTATCACAAATAATTCATCTTGCCCAGAAAATCTACTAAACTTTTTCTAAATTCTGAACAATGCAAAGAGACTTATGGAACCATATTTTTCTAACCACATTCTTTTTTTTTTTACATAAAAAAAAATATCTACAGTTGCCTTCTCTGGGAAGAATCACTCCTACTCACAGCCACTTGATGTTTATCAGGATATACCAGTTGAGAGGAGTGAAAAATAAAGAGTGGGAAGTTCCCTGTAACCAAAACAAAAGATGTTGCAGATACTTAAATGATGCTTAGCTATATATATATTTATACACACACACTATACACACACACATATATATAAAATATATATATCTATTTAGCAGTTACATAACCCTCCAAATAAAGACAACTGGTCTATTCTCTCCTTAGATGTGGTATGTGATACACCAAGGAGCTAAATCCTTATTTTATTTTTGAATGACTAATAAATTCACATGGTTCAAAATCCAAAAGAAACCGGAGACTATTCAATGAAAAGTTTATCTTACAATCTATTCCCCTAGCTTCTCACACCAGAGGCAATCAATATTATCCATTTCTTGGGTTGCCTTCCAGAGAGTCTTAATGCACCAACTAGCAGGTGTGTCTGTGTTTTTGTTATACAATTGGTGGCATAATACATTCCACTTCTAGGTAGATTCTTAGTCACTTCTCTCAGTACACCATGGTTGGGAATTAGGCTTTTTCTTGCATGTCTTCATTCATTGAACTAAAGCAGCTGCCTCAAGTGCTATGTTGTGATTAATTGGTAGTATCTGCTAGAGCCATCTACTCTTGTTCTATGTTCTCACTGTATCTTATACATAACTCTATTATAGAAATTAAAGAACTCCGGTGGTGTAGTGCCTAAGGCATTTGACTGCTAACCAGAAGGTTGGTGGTTCAAACCCATAGCCACTGCACAGAAGAAAGACTGGGCAATCTACTTCTGTAAAGATTTACTGTCTTGGAAACCAAAGGGGGCGGGGTTCACTATGAGTCAGAAACTGACTTGATGGCAGTGAGTTTGGTTTTTTGGTTTGGTGGTGTAGTGGGTAAGGCATTTAGTGGCTAACCAGAAGGTCGGAGGTTCAAACCCACCTGCTGCTCCACAGGAGAAAGATGAGGTAATATACGTCTGTAAAGATTTACAGCCTTGGAAACCTAATGGGGGTCACCATACGTTGGGAACTGACTCAATGGGAGTGGGTTTGGTTTTTGATTTATTATAGAAATTATCACACTTTACTATACTTGGGAAGAGGTGTCTGAGAGGAGGTACCATGCTCTTTCTACATAATGCAGGTGCCTACCCAGCACAGTACCTCTCATATAATACAAAAAAACCCAAACTCACTGCCGTCGAGTAGGATCCGACTCATAGTGACCCTCCTTGGATTTCCGAGACGGTATCACTACAGAAGTAGTTTGCCCAATCTTCCTTCCTCTGAGTGGCTAGTGGGTTTGAACTGCCAGCCTTCTGGTTAGCAGTCAAATGTGTTAGGCACTACACGAATCTCACAGCAAAATTCCCAATATTCAAGAAAACACAAGAGCTTTTCACATTCCAGAATGAGTTGCAATGATATATTTGCTCTATCCCAGAACTGAAGATTTGCCATGAAGGTGTATTTGGAACACATGTGATGCTGGTTTCCCATCCCTCTTAGAATTTACAGCAATGCCATCTGGCACTTACTCTGCTTAAGAACAAATGCCTACAAAGAACCTTATACAAGATTCTATCATGTATATAATTGCCTAGTTTCCAATTATTGCTCTCTAAAGAGAAAATAGCTGTGTAATGTGATTTCTGAAAGAAAAAAGAGATGGGAGTGTGAGGTGGGGCGAGGGTGGAAGAAACTGGAATGGAAACATCATCAGTAAAAAAGAAAGCATATGATTGTTTAAAAAAAAATCCAGTGAATGAGAAAAACCAACAAAGAAAAAGAACATTTCAACAGAACTTTACTCATGAAAGACACCTGCTAATCATTCTCAAATCTCTTATAGGAACTTATGTTTTCCATACAAGTACTGCCATCTACAGTGTATGTAGAAATCATGGTACATTGTTTCAGGGGAAATAACTGAAAAGATTCCCATATTACAGGCTAATGTCTTCTGGCCCCTTAAAAACACATGCATTTATTCAAAATTACTTGATATCTTTTATCTTTATCACATATAAGGAAAGGCAGTAATACTTAGTAGCGAGTTATTATCTTATAAAAATTGATATTATCAAAATAGATCCTATGATCAAGGTTCAACAAGACAGAAAATAATAAATGCTGGCAGGATGTGGAGAGATTGGGACTCTCATACACTGCTGGTAGGACTGTGAAGTGATACAACCACATGGAAAGCAGTATAGCAATTCCTTAGAAAACTGGAATTGGAGATATCATTTGACCCATTACTAGGTATATATCCTAGAGAGGTGAGAGCCAGGACAGGAACAGATACATGCACACTCATGTTCATTGCAGCACTATTTACAATAGCAAAAAGATGGAAACAACCTACATGCCCATCAGCGGAAGAGTGGATGACCAAACTATGGTACATACACACAATGGAATGCTATGCAGCACTAAAGAATAATGTAGACTCTGCAAAGCCCCGCATAATATGGATGAATTTGGAGGACATCATGCTAAATGAAATAAGTCAATCATAGACGGACAAATACAGTATTAGTTCCTTGTTGCGGAGGGTCAAGAAAAGGTTTATATGTGGAGGGAACTTTGTTAGTGGCCAGGAGTGGGAGGGGAGGGGAGAGAACACTGCAAAAAACAAAACAGAAAAAAAAAAGCATTGACCCATGTCACTTTAGTTTTGTGTATTTCATTTTACATAAATTATATTTCAATAAAATGCATTTTATAAAAAAATAGAGCCTATGATTTTGTCTTTAAATCATCTATTTAACTTTGAACAATGAAGAATAAAATAAGAATTTAAAACTTTGACCTAGAATTTTAAAAACTGTTTATATTATACCCATATTTCTATTTATTTTGTTTTATTCTCAGATATAAATTGGGACTCTCTGGGGAAATGCAAAGACAGTCCCTGGAAGAAGTAACAAGAATTTCTTGTTTTGGGTGGAATTCCTCTTTACTAACTAGGGAGTGGGGGTTAGTAGCATGGAAGAGGAAGAAAATTTTTGTTGACCAGGAACATCAAAAGCTAACAGACAGACTCAGATTGACAAGTGCAAGCTGAAAAAGCCAGACTGAATGTATCCCAGGGCTCCTAAGCAGACATTATAGCGACGTGTTGTGTTGTCATAACATAGCTTTTGAGGTAAGTAAATGGAACCTATTAAAAATATTTTTTAGAATTAAAAGGAAGAGTTTTATTTTGGAATTGACTCAAAATAACTAACAGTATCACAAGGACAAAAAGAATTTCTTTTGTGTTTAATTTACTATTTTTTTCCTTTAAATTTTACTTATTTATTGTTTTTTTGAGACTATACATAGCAAATAACCAGCTATCTTTAACTGGATATTAAAGTTCATCTTTTTTTCCTCGCAATCCCATCAAAATCTCACAATGTAAAATGTTGTCACAAGTTTAATAGCAGAAAAAAAGTTAGGCAGTATTTATTGCTTTTGCCTCACTCTCCACCACCCACCTGCAAAGTGCTGCTGCTATACATGGTGCTGTTTGAATAGTGTCCTCTGGATATGGAATCAGCCCCTCTCCTTTCCGATCCTCAACTCTAGTTTTCAAAACCTCACCTAATCGTCAAGGCCCACACTAAACGCCAGTGTCTTCAGAAAGCATTCTTTGACTCCTCCTTAACTGGACATATGAATTTTCTAGTTCTTGATTTAAACATTTCTTATGGCCCTTATAAATATTCTACATATTAAGAATTTGGGTATCTCTGGGATTACAAACTCCTTGACAAGAAGAGGAACTGCATTTTAAACATCTTTGCATCGCCAAAGTACTCACTCAGCACAGTGCCTGGCACATGACAGTGTGTCATTAAAGATTTATTGAACAATGAATATTCATACTTCAAAGTCTACATGGCTCACAGTAAACCATGTAGTTTTTCTGAGAAACATCACCGCACAAAGATCAAAACAGAAGGGTCTTTGTTAAATATTTCTCAGCCTAGAAGACCTAGAATCTATATGAACTACAGCAAAACATAACTAAGCTGGTGGTTTCTATAAGAGCAACGACTGTTATCATGTAGTCACCAGCAATCTAGTGACAACTTCATGCTTATAGCTGTTGTTAGGTTAGAGGCATGGAGCTTGCAGAGAGCTAAATGTTTTAAACTCTTTTCTAATCATTAATCTAATTTAAAGATTAGACATGTTGTATAGTTGCCAAGGAGATGTCACATCTACCAAAAAAGGAAAGCATAAACAAATTTTAAAACCTACCAAGTGTAGAGAAAAAAGGCAGGTATTAAATAGAATCTCCTTAGCTTTATGTTTACTGTTTAGTTTCTCCCTTCATTACCAGTAGAAAAGTCCCATATTAAAGTATTCAAATATTCAAGTCCTCAGTAGATTTATTCAGAATCCCTAGTAAGTATATTATGCTATGTAAAATTAACTACAACAGTTTCTACAATTAATTTCTATTAAAAAATAAAAAAGTTTCTATTTTTGAAAAAGTCCTGCCTTGTCATTATTTTCTGACTCTTTTCTCTGTGACTTCTAGCTCTAGTGCTCTCTCTCTCTCTCTCTCTAATGCTAGTTCAAAAATAGGTATACAGGAAACAGTTCACCTCTTCTTCAGGTTCCTTAAAAGTGTATTTATTTCCCCAAAGTTATTTATTTCTGCCATGCTCTCAAAGCAAATGAAAGGGAAGAGAGGAATAGTTCATTTTATTTTTATTTTATTAGATATATAACAGTAAGCACTGAAGTCATTGGTGGGATAGAGTTTGAAGTATTAATAAGTTTATCTGAAATCAAGCAGAGCTCCTACATAGCGGTGCTGGTGTAACACTGGAAGAATAATAATTGTCTAGCTTTCCAATAATTTGTCAGTGAAAAAACAAGCTAGTGGTTTCATACTTAATAACAGTTTCTAGAACATAGATAATAAGAAAAGTAAACCTGGAAGGTTAACAAAAGGAGACACATGTCACTGAGACTCATAACATTAGAAAAGTTTGTTCTATTCAAAAGAAGGTGATCTAATGGAAAGGAACAGAGAATTATATGTACTGTATGTTCTATATGTTAAGAGGACATACAGTCATAAAGAAAAAAATATGTCAGCTTAAGGCAGATGCATCATAGAAAGCATCTGGGTTAGAAGACAGAAATGTCAGTGATGCTGCTGTGGTCAACATAGTGATGTTTTCCTAACAGATTACAAAACAGATAGAAACATTAAATAACAGTAACAGGAAATGTCACTTCTTCTGGCATCGGGGAGAGGTTTCATTCTGCTAAAAATAAAGCAACTGATAAACTGATACTATATTGACAACTTCATTTCTTCAGAAGGAAGAGGAAACAGCAAAAGGAATAGCTATTCAGGACAATAATGACTGACAATGAGGAAACTGTAGGTGATATGTTGTTGTTGTTGTTATTTGCCGTCGAGTCGGCCCCGACTCATAGCGACCTCTCCTTGGGTTTCCGAGGCAGTATCACTACGGAAGTAGGATTGCCCAACCTTCCTTCCGAGGAGTGGCCGGTGGATTTGAACCTCCAGCCTTCTGGTTAGCAGTCAAGTGCCTTAGGCACTATGCTACCAGAGGTGATATAGGAGTGACCAAAAGAACCAAACCAAACTCACTGTCACTGAGTCAATTCTGACTCATAGCAACTACAACTGGGTTTCCAAGGCTGTGAATCTTTATGGAAGCAGAGTGCCTCATCTTTCTTCCACAGAGCAGCTGGTGGGTTCAAACCACAGACTTTTTGGTTAGCAAGCAAATGCCTTAACCACAATACCACCACTCCTTATAGGTTTGACAGGAGTTTTAAAGGAAGTGATCATGCTTGCTGGCTTGGACTTTTTAATAACAAAGAAAGGAAACTTTTGGCATGGGAAAATCTAACACTCTGAAAGAACAAATTTCAAAATGATCAGAGATAAGACGATGTAATTTCAAGTTAGAAACTCTATAGGGAGTGTGACCTTAGATAGATGGAAGATAAGGTTTTTTTAAAAAAAAATGATAATCTACACTGATGAATAAAAAAGATAAGGAGCAACCACAAAACAAAACCAGCAAGAGCTGCATTTACTAAAAAATGAATGCAAAGAGTGGTACAAACTCATTATAGTATCAGGAAAGTTAATTCCAGAATGAGGATTCTTTTTTTTCCCTGCTCACACTGATCTTTTTTTTCCCTCGCAGAACTGCTGGTTAAGGTGCTCTGCTGGCATACTGGGCAAGGCATCTGGCTGCTAACCAGAAGGTTGGTGGTTCAGACCCACCAGCTGCTCCATGGAGGAAGATGAAGCAATCTACTTCCATAAAGAGTTATAGCCTTGGAAACCCAATGGGGGTTGTTATGAGTGGGAACTGACTCAGTGACAGTGGGTTTTTGGTTTAAAGAGACCAAAGGCTTAGAATCTTAGCTTGTGTTTCAATTAACTAGTGCTACTCTGACAGGAATATATCACAAATGGGATGGCTTTAACAAACAGGAGTTTATTCTTGCACAATTTTGGAGGTTAGAAGTCCAAGTTACAAGTGCCAGGCTCTAGGGGCTGGGTGAAAGCCCCTCAATCCTGGGCTTCAGCTCTGCCTTTTGCTCCTAGCCCACTGAAGCTAGAGGCATCTGCTCACTCAGGCAGCTGCTAGCTGCTAAGACTGACAAATCCAAGGTCGACAAGTGAAGAGACACAGTCCCACTATTACCAAACTACATGGCAGGCCATTAATCTAAGTCCATTAAAAATCCCAAGATCTGCAGGGCAACATGGCAGGCTGCTGATCAACAACTCAGTTACATGCAGGGTTCAAGCATGCCATCAGCTGAAGACCTTCCTCAAAGCTGCTTCTTACGTACTGGCAGAAGCCCACATCCCTAAAGCAGCTACTCAGCTGTTCCACTAGGTTCCACCATGGAGTTAATTACCAATTTCACCATGAGGAATAACTACATCCAGCTACTCAACCACCCTAGCCAAGTTGACATACAACCTTAACTACCACAGCTTGGGAAAAGAACTTTGAAGTCCAAAGTGGGGAAGAAGCAATATATGTTAGAATCTTGGCAGTAGTCAAAATAGACTATTTTGTGACCAACAGAGTGGGTGGTCTCTGGGGACCTTAAAATTGGGACATATTTTAAATTGGATTGGGGGTGCTAGGTGATCTACAGGAATCAGAGAAGCAAGGCTGGCATCATTAGTGGAGCTGGGTGATGTGCCTATATTTCCTTTGGAGGGACTGGCCTTAATTTCTCCTTCAGGTAATTGTTATTGTTGAGCTTCTTGTTGCTTTTCCTAAATATGCTTGTATTTTTGTTTCTTTAGTTTTGCCCTGACACTCTTCCTTCCTTGAACCTTTAGTACTGTTCCCTTTAGTGGTTCCCAGGTGTTCGCTTTACATCCTGTACGTAAGCTTATCATAATTCTTATCATAATGTTTTGTAAGAGCCAATTTTTTTGTTTACATCCTCTTCCGGACTGCAGTCTTAGATGGCAGGAATTATATGATATTCATCCCTGCATTACTCTAGTATCTGATATGTTGTTGTTGTTACGTGCCGTCGAGTCAGCCCCGACTCACAGCGCCCCCTCCTTGGGTTTCCGAGGCAGTATCACTATGGAAGTAGATTGCCCAACCTTCCTTCTGAGGAGTGGCTGGTGGGTTTGAACCGCCAGCCCTCAGGTTAGCAGTCAAGTGCCTTAGGCACTACGCTACCAGAGCTCTTAGTACCTGATGTAGTGCCTGAGATATTAGGCCTTTAATAAATATTTGCTAGATGAGAGGAAGGTTGGGCAATCCTACTTCCGTAGTGATACTGCCTCGGAAACCCAAGGAGGGGTTGCTATGAGTTGGGGCCGACTCGACGGCAAATAACAAGAACAACAGATGAATAGCATGGAAACTATGTCATAAGGGAATAATTGAAATTGGAATTGTTGAACTTAGAAGAGAACAGATTCAGGAAAATTAACAACAGCTATCCTCATCTATCTGAATGGCTGTCATGCAGGAGGTTGAAAATGTTCCTCTATCTTTTTTTTGTCCTAACTCTCCTGGAGAAGATTCATTGCATTTCCATCAGTAACAATGATTCACAGCAGTTTTAACTAGTCACTAAACATGGAATTGGGAGCTCTGGTAGCATAGCGCCTAAGGCACTTGACTGCTAACCAGAAGGCTGGCGGTTCAAACCTACCAGGCGCTCTTCGGAAGGAAGGTTGGGCAATCTACTTCTGTAGTGATACCACCTCGGAAACCCAAGGAGAGGGTCGCTATGAGTCGGGGCTGACTTGATGGCACACAACAACAAAACATGGGATTAGAAAATTTTTTTTTGGAAGGGGACACATATGAGGATCTCATACCTTCTAGAATGTTGTATCAGAGTGGTGGTGAAGTAGTACATGTATTATTTGAGAAAGTCTCCTTTTTTCCTTGTTTCTGATTGGATCAGTCTTTCTGATTTGACTGCTAACCAGAAGGCTGGCAGTTCAAACCCCCAGCCACTCCTTGGAAGGAAGGTTGGGCAATCTACTTCTGTAGTGATACCACCTCGGAAACCCAAGGAGGGTCGCTATGAGTCAGATCCGACTCCACAGCACTGAATTTTTTTTTTTTTTTAATAGCTTTACAGGATAGACATACAGCGCATTGTTAGACATTATTCCAGGATAGGTTCTGGCTCAATATAAGGAAGATTTAAAAAACAAAACAAACAAACAAAAACATTTACAGCTCTTTATAAATGGAATGGGGTAACATGTGGAATGATAAATGTGTCATCATCACAAAGCTTGTAACTCCTTGTCTGGGATGTTGTAAAGTGAACCTGGCAGAAAACAGCATGGTAGGGTCGGGGGCAGGACTACACAAATGGACCTCTAAGGCCTTCCGAATCTAAGAGCCTTCGGTTCCAGTTATTCTTGCTTAGTGCGGAAAATAACGAATAATTCCACAGGGAGCGCTACCACTTGAGAGTTCTTCTGCAGTGTTTCTAGAAACTGACACCTCTATTCTCTAGGCAATAAAGAGGAGATATATTTTGACACAAGCAAGTATCAAGGAAGTATGGTGGTTAAGTTTGTGTGTCAACTTGGCTGGGCCTGGTTAAGTGTCTGGGCAGCTAGATGTAGTATTCCTCGTGATGAGACTGGTAATCAACTCCATGGTGGAATCTACTGTGAGCAGCTGAGTAGCTGCTTTGGGTATGTGGTCTGCTTCCCGTACATCAGAAACAGCTTTGGGAATGGTATCTAGCTTATGGCACGCTTGAATCCTGCATGTAGCTGTGTCGTTGTTCAGCAGCCTGCCATGCTCTGCCGACCCTGGGTCTTAAATGGACTTAAATTAATGGCCTGCCGTGTGGCTTGGTAACATTGGGACTGTCCCATTTATTAGATGACCTTGGGCTTGTTAGCCTCAGCAACTAGTAGCTGCCTGAGTGAAGAGATGCCTCTAGCTTCAGTGGGCTGGGAACAAGAGGCAGAGCTGAAGCCCAAGGTCGAGCGAGGGGTTTTCACCCAGCCCCCAGAGCCTGGCACTTTGAACTTGGACTTCTAGCCTCCAAACTGTGAGAGAATAAACTCTTGTTTGTTAAGGCCATAACATTTGTGGTATATTCTTGTCAGAGTGGTACTAGGTAACCAAAACAGGAAGCATATAGAAATTCATCAATAATTACCTAGTGATTTTATAAAGTTCGTAGTACTAGTCTGTTTCCAACAAATGCATGAAGCTCTGACCAACATGTCAGGTACCATTAGATGTGGACTCCATGCAAATGTCACAATCACTTAGGGAATGGCTGCATTTAAATGCATTCTTTCAATGAATTCTCACTAAAATTCTTGGATAAGCATTTGTCCCCTTTTATAGATGAAGAAATTGAGGTCCAGATAGATTAAAATCACACGACTAAGAAGTGATAGCTCATGGGTAGAGTACAAAATGCCAAAACATATGCTATGGGTGATATGAAGGATGCTTTTCAATGGCATCAAGCTACAGATGTAGTGAGTGGAAAGCAGTGAAGAAGAAAGACTAGGATAGGGCTTTACATCTTCAAACTACTATAGTTGATTTATCTTTGTCGATTCCAGGGTTCTCAAAGAGAGAATGAGTTTGCCCCCACAGCATCTGGCAATATCTGGAGACATTTCTGTTTGTTTAACTAAGAGAGGAGAGAAAGGTTACCAACCTATAGCCAGGGATGCTGCTAAATATCCTACAATGAACAGCAGTGCCTACAATGTCAATGAAGCCAAAGTGAAAACCCCCAAGGCTATTCCATTAGTCTCAATACTCCTGGTCAAAGTATAATTAGGAATGTTATACTTCGGACAGAATCTGAAAGAAAAAGATAAAAGGAGTAAAAGATGAGAAGAATTCAACAGAGAAAAAGAACAAATTCTAAACTTTAAAGCTAACTAATTATAATGAGAAAAAATATAATAATAATAATAATAATAATAAAGCTACTCCTCTCATTTCTAACACACAGAAAAGGAAAGACAAATGAAAGTCTTTCTTAGGATAGAAATCTAATGAAAGTAGAAATAGGAGAATCAAAACTACTTTCCAAGGGGAGGCCAGATGTAGGGAATTTGAAGTTATATCGTTCTACTAAACACCCAGTGACATGTGCATCATTGCAAGATAATTCTGATGAGTTGTATAAAAAAACAAACATGCACAACAAAAAACTAAGACTGAGAATATGGACAAAAGTATTGTGAAGTATTTAGAACTTTGTTGTTTCAGGACTAATGGAAAAGTTCTGTTACATATGTTTTAAGAATAAATGAGTAAAAAATACATTAATCTATTCCTCTAAATTAATAGCATAGTGGTTAAGACACTTGCCTGCTAACCAGACGGCTGGCGGTTCAAACCCACCAGCCACTCCTCGGAAGGAAGGTTGGGCAATCCTACTTCCGTAGTGATACTGCCTCGGAAACCCAAGGAGGGGTCGCTATGAGTCGGGGCCGACTCGACGGCACATAACAACAACAACAACAAGGCTGGTTTTCTGGACCAAAGCAACCAGGATTTATCTAATTTCTTAAGAAGAATTAATTTAGGAAAAGGCAGGGTTTTCTGAATATGAATAGAAAAGAAAACAATGGATTTGGCAATTTAAAAATTGAAATATCATAAACAACATTAAAAGGCAAACTGGGAAGATATTAGCAACAAATATAATTAATAACCAATTCATTTATTTTACAAAGAATGCATACAAATAACATAAATATTAAACCCAACAAAAACATTCAACTTCATTATTTAATTTAAAAAATTGCAAATTAAAGTAAGATACCCCAGATTCAATGTAATCTCAATCAAAATCCCAGTTGTCTTCTTTGCGGAAATTGGCAAGCTGATCCTAAAATTCATATACGTATTTTTTAAAGCCAAAACAATCTTGAAAAAGAACAAAATTGGATGATTCACACTTATTACAAAGCTACAGTAGTCAAGAAAATGTATGTAGTATTTGCGTAAGGATAGGCATACAGATTAATGGAACAGAATTAAAAGTTCAGAAATAAACTCTTAAATTTATAGTTGATTGATTTTTGACAAGCATGCCAAGACAATTCAATAGGGAAAGAATCAAACAGTACTGGGACAACTGAACAGCCCCACACAAAAGTATTAAGTTGGACTCCTACCTTACACCATACACAAAAATGAACTTTAAGAAGGAGTAAAGATCTAAATATAAGAGTTAAAAGTATATAATGCTTAGAAGAAAACATAGGCATAAATGTTTGTGACCCTGGATTAGGCAATGGATTCTTAGAAATGATAAGGAAAGCACACTGTCAAGAAAGTAAGTGAAAGAACACCATCAAAGAAGTGAAAAAAACAGCCTACAGAATGGGAGAAAAATTCTGCAGATCATATATCTGATTTATATGTAAAATATATTAAAAATATATATAACTCAGCAATTAAAGGACAGATAACCCCATAAAAAGTGGGCAAAGGATCTGAAAAGACACTTCTCCAAAGAAGATATACAAATGGCCAATGTTGTTGTTTGTTGTTATTATGTGCCATCGAGTCAGACCTGACTCATAGGGACCCCTTCCTTGGGTTTCTGAGGCAGTATCACTACGGAAGTAGATTGCCCAACCTTCCTTCTGAGGAGTGGCTGGTAGGTTTGAATCACCAGCTTTCTGGTTAGCAGTCAAGTGCCTTACCAGAACTCCTACAAATGGCCAATGAGCATGTTAAATGATACTCAACATCATTAGCCACCAGGAAAATGCAAATGAAAACCACAATGAGATAACACTTACTACTCAGTAGGATGGTGCAGTAAAAAAGACCAATAATACCAAGTGCTGGTGAGGATGTGGAGAAACTGGAACCTCACACACTTTGGATGGGAATTAAAATGGTACATTCACTTTGGAAAACAGTTTGGCAGTTCCTCAAAAGGCTGATTACAGAGTTACCATATGACCCTGCAATTCCATTTCTAAGTACATGCTCAAGAGAAACAAAAACATACGTCCACGGAAAAATTTGTACATGAATGTTCATAGCAGTATTAGTCACAATAGCCCAAGTGGAAACAACCCAAATGTCCATCAACTGATTAATGGATAAATAAAATGTATATATGCATATAATAGAAGAGTATCTGGCAATAAATAAAAAAGAAAGTACTATTTCATGCCAGAACACAGATGAACCTTGAAAATATGAGACTAGATGAAAGTAACCAGTAACAAAAGGCCACATGTTGCGTGATTCCATTTATAAGAGATGTCCAGATGACGTAAAACAATAGAAACAGAAAGCAGATTTAGTGGTTGCCCAGTTTGTGTGTATGTGGGGGGGGGGGGGAGGCGGAGAAATGAGGAGTGAATGCTAATGAGCATAGGGTTTCATTTTTGGTTGATGAAAATGTTCCAAAACTGGTTGTGGTGATGCATGCACAATTCTGTGTATACTAAAAGCACTGAACACTTAAAACTGCTGATTTCTAGGATATGTAAATTGTATATAAATAAGCTGTTAAAAAATATGAAGGGGATTATTACTATGAAAAAAGAGCTATTTTCCTCTAGTTTAGAAATTAAAAAATTATTATACTCAATGCTGATAATAATATACTAAATGAAAACTGGTATATTATTTCAGAAAATCAATTTGACAAAATATATCAAGAATGTTAAAGTGTTGACAGCTTTTGACCTAGTAATCAGAAAGTTGAACAGATTTATATACAAATCATATATATATTTTTCATAGCATTATTTTTACTGTTAAAAAAGCAGGAACAACCTCAATGTTGAACAACAGGAAAGTGGCTACATAATAATTAAAAAGGATAGTTTTCAAAACATATTTAATGCTATAGTAAGGGTCTCTTCAAATGGGAGAAGATGATATATACATCTATAAAACCAAAACCAAACTCATTGCCATCGAGTCATTTCTGACTCACAGTGACCCCCACTGGGTTTCTGAGGCTGTATATCTTTACAGAAGTAGATAACCCAGTCTTCCTTCCTCAGAGCAGCTAGTGGGTTTGAACCACTGAGCAGCCAAGTGCCTTGTCCACTATGCCACCAGAGCTCCTATACCTATCTATCTATCTAAACTAATTGCTATTGGTATTTGAAATACTGGAGCATAGCCTCCAGCCTCACAGCAAGCCACCACAGTATGACAGACTGACAGCAGGGTCACCTATGGTGGACAGGTTTCAGCAGAGCTTCCAGACTAAGACAAGAAGGAAGGGTCCATCCACTTCTCAAAGAATTGGCCTGTGAAAACCTTATGAATAGCAGTCAAACACTGTCTGATATATTACTGGAAAATGTTATGACTAGCCCAGAAACACTGTCCAACATAGGGCCAGAAGATGAGCCCCTCGGGTCATAAGGTAGTAAAAATATGACTGGGGAAGAGCTGCCTCCTCAAAGTAGAGTCGACCTTAATGATGTGGATGGAGTAAAGCTTTTGGGACCTCCATTTGTTGATGTAGCACGACCCAAAATGGGAACATGGAATATACGAAGTATAAAACTAGAAAAATTAGAAATGGTCAAAAATGAATGAGTAAAGATCAATATCCTAGGCATTAGTGAGCTGAAATGGACTGTTTTTGGCCATTCTGAATCAGACAACCATGTGACCTACTATGCTGGGATTGACAAATTGAAGAGGAATGGCGTGGCATTTCATTGTCAGAAAGAATGTTTCAAGATCTATCCTGAAGTACAATGCTGTCAGTGATAGGATAATACCCATAAGCCTATAAGAAAGACAAATTAATATTACTATTAGTCAAATTTACACACCAATTACCAAAGCCAAAGACAAGTAAATTGAAAATTTTTATTAACTTCTGTAGTCTGAAATTGACCGAACATGCAATCAAGATGTGTTGACTATTACTGGTGATTGAAATGCAAAAGTTAGAAACAAAGAAAAAATACCAGTAGATGGAAAATATGACCTTGGTGACAGAAATGATGCTGGAGAGCGCATGATAGAATCTGCAAGACAAATGACTTACTCACTGCAAATACCTTTTTTCAATAATATAAATGTTGTTGTTGTTATGTGCCGTCGAGTCAAACCCGACTCATAGCGACCCCTCCTTGGGTTTCCGAGGCCGTATCACTACGGAAGTAGAAATAGCGACTATATATGTAGACATCACCACATGGAATACACAGGAATTAGATTGACTATATCTGGTGGAAAAGGTAATGGAGAAGATGAATATCTTCAGCCAAAATAAGGCCAGGAGATTAATGTGGAACAGACCATCAACTGCTCATATGCAAGTTCAAGGTGAAGATGAAGACAATTAAAACAAGCCCATGAGAGCCAAATATGACCTTGTTTATATCCCTCCTGAATTTAGAGACCATTTAAAGAAAAGATTTGATGCACTGAACACCAATGACCAAAAACCAGATGAATTGTGTGATGACATCAAGAACATCATACATGAACAAAGCAAAAGGTCATTAAAAAGACAGGAAAGGAAGAAAAGGCCAAAATGGATGTCAGAAGAGACTCTGAAACTTGCCCTTGAATGGAGAGTAGCTAAAGCAAATGGAAGAAACAACAAGATAAAAGAGCTTAACAGAAGATTTCAAAGAGCAGCTCGAGAAGACAAAGTCAATTAGTATAATGAAATGTTCAAAGACCTGGAGTTAGACAAACAAAAGGGATGAACATGCTTGGCATTTCTAAGGCTGAAAGAATTGAAGAAAAATTTAAGCCTCAACTTGCAATATTGAAAGATCCTATGAGTAAAATATTGAATGATGCAGGAACCATCAAAAGAAGATGGAAGGAAAACACAGAGTCACTATACCAAAAAGAATTGGTCAATGCTCATCCATTTCAGGAGGTGGCATATGACCAAGAACCAATGATACTGAAGGAAGAAATCAAAGCTGCACTAAAGGAATTGGTGAAAAACAAGACTCCAGGAATTGACTGAATACCCATTGAGATGTTTCAACAAACAGATGCTGCACTGGAGGCACTTACTCGTCTATGCCAAGAAGCATGGAAGATAGCTACCTGGCCAACTAACTGGAAGAGATCTATATTTGTACCCATTCCAAAGAAAGGTGATCCCATAGAATGTGGAAATTATCAAACCGTATTATTAATATCACATACAAGTAAAATCTTGCTGAAGATAATTCAAAAACAGTTGCAGGAGTATATTGACAGGGAACTGCCAGAAATACAAGCTGGATTGAAAAGAGGACGTAGAGTGAGGGATATTGTTGCTGATGTCAGATGGATCTTGGTGGCTAAACGCAAAGAATACCAGAAAGATATTGCAAAAATAAATAAATAAATAAATAAATAAAACAACTCACTGCCGTCGAGTCAATTTCAACTCATAGAGATCCCTCCTTGGGTTTCTAAGGCAGTTTCATTACAGGAGTAGATTGCCCAACCTTCCTTCCAAGGAGTGGCTAGTGGGTTTGAACCACCAGCCTTCTGGTTAGCAGTCAAATGCCTTAGGCACTACACCACCAGAGCTCACATTCGATTGTGTGGATCATAATAAATTATGGATAACACTGCAAAGCATGGGGATTCCAGGACACTTAATTGTGTTCACGAGGAACCTGTACACAGAACAGGAAGCTGTCGTTTAAACAGAACAAGGGGATGGTATAAAATCAGGAAGGGAGTGTGTTAGGGTTGTATCTTTTCACCATACTTACTCAATCCATATGCTGAGCAAACAATCCAAGAAGCTAGATTATATGAAGAAGAATGCAGCATCAAGGTTGAAGGAAGAATTAACAACCTGCAATACACAAATGACACAACTTTGCTTGCTGAAAGTGAAGATGATTTGAAGCACTTATTGATGAAGATTAAAGACACAGTGTGCAGTATGGATTACACCTCAACATAAAAAAAAATGAAAATCCTCACAACTGGACCAAATAAGCAGCATCAAGATAAATGGAGAAAAGATTGAGGTTGTCAAAGATATCATATTACTTGGTTCTACCATCAACACCAGTGGAAGCAGCAGCCAAGAAATCAACTATAGCACCGGGCAAATCCACTGCAAAAGACCTTTTTCAAGTGCTGAAGAGCAAAGATGTCTCTTTGAAGGCTAAGTTATGCCTAAACCAAGCCACGGTCTTTTCAATCACCTCATATGTATGTGAAAGCTGGACAATGAACAAGAAAGACCAAAGAACAGTTAACACTTCGGAGTTGTTTTGGCAAAGAATGCTGACAGTGCCACACTCTGGACTGTCAGAAGAACTAACAAATATGTCCTGGAGGAAGTGCAGATGGAATGTTCCTTGGAAGGGCTAATGGCCATTCCCTCATCTCACCTACTTTGGTCATCCTGTCAGAAGGGAACATTCCCTGGAAAAGGATATCATGCTTGGTAAAGTAAGAGTTAGGGAAAAAGGGGGAAGGCTCTCAATGAGATGGACTGACACAGTAGCTGCAACAATGGGTTCAGATACAGCAAGGATTCTGAAGTTGGCATAGGACTGGGCAGTGTTTCATTCTGTTGTACAACAGATCACTATGAGTTGGAGCCAACTCAACAGCACCTAACAACAACAACAGCTGCTTATGAGTCGACTTCAACTCAGAGCAACTACATGTATGTCAGAGAAGAACTGTGCTCCACAGGATTTTCAGTGGGTGATTTTTTGGAAGTGAATCACCAAGCCTTTCTTCCAAGGTGCCTCTGGGTGGTGACCTGAACTTGCAATCTTTTAGTTAGCAGCTGAGCTTGTTAATCGTTTGCACCATGCAGGGACATATGTATATGTGTACGTTGTTGTTGTTGTTATGTGCCGTCAAGTTGGACCCGACTCATAGTGACCTCTCCTTGGGTTTCCGAGGCAGTATCACTACGGAAGTAGATTGCCCCATCTTCCTTCTGAGGAGTGGCTGGTGGGTTTGAATCGCCAGCCTTCTGGTTAGCAGTTAAGTGCCTTAGGCACTATGCTACTAGAGCTCCTATGTGTATGTATATGTATGTACTCAGAAGTACAAGAGCACCCTCTTTTGGAAGAAAAGCACTGTTTTTCACAGGAAAACTACTTAAAACACAGAGTTTGTAGAGATGAACGGGTATTTAGAGATGATTAAATCTGGCCTTATCCTTTTATAAATAAGGAAACTGGGGTTCAAGAAGGAGCAGGACCCACCCAAGATCATGAAGGGAGATAATAGCATTGGATCTTAACCAGAACTTATTTTTTCAGGTCTTCTCATTTTTTATTCAATAAACATTTTTGTTGTTGTTGTTATGTGCCATCGAGTCAGACCCGACTCATAGTGACTTCTCCTTGGGTCTCCAAGGCAGTATCACTACGGAAGTAGACTGCCCCATCTTCCTTCCGAGGAGTGGCTGGTGGGTGTGAACCACCAGCCCTCTGGTTAGCAGTCAAGTGCTTTATTTAGGCACTACACTACCAGACAGTGCCTTCTCAATTCTTAGTAAGTCTGAAAGCCTAGTATATACTAGGCATCCAGACATTTAAAAGTACTATCTTAGAAAGATATGTCCAATCTTGCCTGTTGCTTGAAAAAAAAAAAAAAATCAGAGTAAGAGTTTATAGAATCTCATACCTTCTGCATTTGTCTATTAATAAATTCTCCTAAAAAGAAGCACCAAAGGATGAGACAGTAGATTCTTTCAGCTTAATCTAAAAACCAAAATCTTAATGAGAATTTTTTTTTTTTAGGGCTTCTGAGAAAATCCATGGCTATGTAGCTGACATAATGTTGTTGTTGTTGTTGTTATGTGCCGTTGAGTCGGACCCGACTCATAGCGACCCCTCCTTAGGTTTCTGAGGCGGTATCACTATGGAAGTAGATTGCCCAACCTTCCTTCCGAGGAGTGGCTGGTGGGTTTGAAATGCCAGCCTTCTGGTTAGCAGTCAAGCACCTTAGGCACTATGCTACCAGAGTTCCTATAATGTATTGGGACATTATTCTGGAGCAAAGTCTTGTAATTTTCTTATTTAGGCTGGTTTATGAATATCTATTCTAAAAAGGAAAGAAACAGGTACATAGCTCTTTTTAAATTATATAATGTAAAAACCAAATTCACTGCTATCAAGTCAATTCTGATTCATAGAGACCCTGTATGACAGAGTAGAACAGCCTCATAGAGTTTCCAGGGCTGTAAATCTTTATGGAAACTGACTGCCTCATCTTTCTCCCATGGAGTGGCTGGTGGGTTCAAATTCCCAACCTTTTGGTTAGCAGCTGAACGCCTTAAATCACTGAGCCACCAGAGAGAGCACCTATATAATAATCTAGGGATTATCATTTTAGCTTTTACTATTCTCCTATTCTTAGCTCTGAATTGCACCCTTGCTTCTTGCTAAAGGGGCACGGAGGCAGCATCTTCCGACCTCCTCTAACTACACAACAGGAAGACAGAATCACCATCAGCAGCCCAAGGCCTGTTCTTATGAGGCCAGACATGCCACCACCCTCCAGCCCTCTTACTAACCTGTTCCTCCTGTAGCACCCACCACCTCTCTGCTGGTTTGATAACTCACTACAGTGGCCACACAGAACTCACAGATTATGGGGTTTATTAGGGAAGCAACAGTCTACAAGACAAGTTCAGGAATGCCCTCAGTCTCTCTCAGCTGGCCGTCTCTCTCAGGAGCAGCATGTCTCTCTCAAGTCTCTCTCGGTAGCGTGTCTCTCTCACATCTCTCAGCAATCACGTCTCTCTCAGAAGCATGTCTCTCTTGGCTGGCACTCAGAGAGATTCTTTCTGCCCCTAGGAGGGCTCTTTTTGAGGCTGGCAAAGTGGCCAACACCAACCAATCCCAACATCAGAGTTCTACACACCTGAGAGAGAGAGTGAACTTCCCAGAAAAATTACTTCATGCTGCTTCAACAGAAATATCCCAGCAGGATAACTTTAACAATCAGGTACTCAGTTGCTCACAGCAAAGTGGGAGTTACAAAGACTATGGCTAGAAAAGCCATACCATGTAATTTACTACACCACACTTCTCCTAGTAATAGTTAGCTCTGAAAGAACATCCTTCACTTTCAGTAAGATGAAGGACTAGGCAGATAAGTGACACAGATCTTCTTCAACAAAGAAAAGAGAAACCAATTGACAGAGATACAGAAGATAATTCTGGAGCCTTGAGCTTTGAAAGGAACTATACAGAAGTGGATTAGGCACCAACTAGTGAAAATGGAACAAAAACAGTGAGTTTCCCCAAAGATGGTCGGAGCTGCAGACTGTCAGCTACTCTGACGGGACCAATAGCCTAAATATTTCCAAGTGGGGTTGGGACCTGAAAATTGACCTGAAGATCAGCACTGGTCACCAAGGGCTGCAGAGATGACTGCACTGGTGGCTTATGACTAGGAAGGGAAACAGCAAGGAGGGAGACAACAACCTTAGCTGTGGACTTTCTGCTGTCCAGAGGGCACAGCCATTTTGACTGTTTACACATGGCAGCCATTTTGGATATTTAAAGTGACCGAGGGCACAGCCATTTTGAATGTTTACAAGTGGTGGCCATTTTTGATATTTAAAGTGACTGAGGGTGCAGCCATTTTGAATGTTTACAAGCGGCAGCCATTTTGAATATTTAAAGTGACCAAGGGTGCAGCCATTTTGAATCTTTACAAGTGTCAGCCATTTTGGATTTTAGAGTGATAACATTCTTATTCAGATTCCAGCGACCTAAGAATAGGCTATGTTTGCCAAGTCGGCAGGGACAAAGGAGAGGCTGACAACAGGAAAGGAGATAGGTGGTGAGTGTACAAGTGCTGTCAACTAGTGAATAGAGGAGCACAGCACAGTACCCTGCTTACGTAGATAACATACAAACAAAACAAAGAAAACGAAAATCATGGGCAAGTCACTCCAACATATAATCACCAATTAAATATAAACACAAAAATGTCACAATGCCTCAGAGACAACAGAGCATCCCAGTCCACTCAAAGAAGCAAAATAAAGCAGGAGAAACAAAGGACCAGGATACAGACCCACAACACATTTCTGAGAAAGAC
>NW_006921638.1:6073884-6095868 GCF_000298275.1 Orycteropus afer afer | reverse complement strand
AACAGCCAACAACAACTGACCATTAACACACATGATGATATAACCCAGAAACCAACTGAGCTATGGAAGTATCCAAAGTAAATAAGCCTACAAGATTGTAAACAGGGAACCAGAGACATCAACTGACAAATGAGGACAATTACAAACCAAAAAGAGGGAAAAAACTGTTGTTACGAACTTCTAGATGGTAGGGATGTCAAGACAACTACAAGACAGAATGGACTGTTCTAAACTTGGGAAGAAAACTATCAATCACAGGGCCACCTCAAAGAAAAATGATAAACCTTCACATCAAAATAAAAAAGAGGACCAGCACAAATATTTAGCAAATACTAAAACAATAGCAACGAAAGAAGTGATAACACAATCATAAACAAAACAAGCTCAGCATAGAAAATTATATGGAACAAAGAAATCGACACCACAAAAAAGCACATAACAAAAATGACAACAACAAATTCATATTTGCCAATAATTACATATTTGGCAAGGGATTTATCTCTAAGATTTATAGAAAACTCCAATGTCTTAACAGCAAAGGAATGAACAAGCCAATTGAAAAATGGGCAGAAGACATGAATAGACATTTCACCAAGGATATTCAGGTGGCCACCTAGTACATGAAGAAATGCTCATAATCATTGGCTGTCAGAGAGATGCAAATCAAAACAACAATGAGATATCATCTTGCCCCAGCACTGATGGCAAGGTTCAACAAAACAAGAATTAACAAATGCTAGCGGGGATGTGGAGAGTTTGGGACTCTCATACACTGATGGTGGGACTGTGAAGTGATAAAACCACTGTGGAAAGCAATATATCAATTCTTTAGAAAGCTGGAATTGGAGATACCATTTGACCCAGCAATCCCATTACTAGGTATATATCCTAGAGAGGTGAGAGACAGGATAGGAACAGATATATGCACACTCATGTTCATCACAACACTATTTACAATAGCAAAAAGATGGAAACAACCTACGTGCCCATCAGCAGAAGAATGGATGCACACAATGGAATGCTATGCAGCACTAAAGAATAATGTAGAGTCTGCAAAACACCGCCTAATATGGATGAATTTGGAGGACATTATGCTGAGTGGTATAAGTCAATCGCAGAAGGACAAATATAGTATTAGTTCGTTGTTGTGGAAGGTCAAGGAAAGGTTCATATGTGGAGGGATACTTTCTTTGTTGGTTGCCAGGGGTGGTAGGAGAGGGGAGGGAACACTGCAAAAAAAAAAAAAAAAAAGCATTGACCTTTGTCACTTTAGTTTTGTGTATTTCACTGTACATAAGTTATATTTCAATAAAATATATTAAAAAAAGAATAATTTCATAGGAAAAAAAGAGAACATCCTTGTGTTTCCTCTTATTTAAAAGATAAATGACAAAAACACAATCAGATATTTTGACAAATAATAAGTAAAGAATAATATATAGTTTTCATCACTATCACCCATAACCAGCCTTTAAAGTATACCAAACAGATACCCTATGGATATGATAGGTCTTGGCAGATAGTTATTTGTCTACTGATGAATATAATAACTTTAGGAATCACTTATTCTTTTGACAAATATTATCTGCAAGGCATAGTTTTAGGTGCTGAGACTATAGCAGTGACTATAATTCCTGTTTCAGTCACACAGGGAAGGTCCCTGCTCTCATGAAACTTAAAGTCTTGGAAGATGGGAAATATTAGTAAACAAATGAAAACAAAAAAACAGGTATCCAAGAAAAATCTTTAAAATAAGCTTTATACACACACCAAAATGACAAATGATACACGTGATAACCGAGGCACAAAGCAGCTCACTCTTTTACCTACAGTCACCCAGTTAATAATCAGTAGTGGTCGTGAGACAGGTAGTTCTCCTGTCTTCTGATATATGATGACATTGCTGGTCTTTAGACTTACAGTGGGGGAGAAAAGGAGTGATTTCAGGTTATGAGATAAACATTTATGAATGATCTTTCACTTCAAGTTACAAAGTTTAAACCTAGTGCTGGTTGGTGGGAATGTAAAATTATATAAAATAGGTATGGGTCTGAAAGAGTAGATCTGGTCTGTACTTAAAATAGAGGCTCTAACCAGTAAATAGTGAGCCCTGAGGCTAATGCTAACGTGACTATCTTCATTCCAATTCTAAAAGACTGGCCACAGGGGAAGGAAGAAATCCTAACAACCTTGTCATAAACCCCTCTCAGAATTTACTAACAGCATTCGAGGGAATGTCACTCCTCACCCATCTGATGACCTCAACCCTTTAGAGAAATGAAAAATACTTATTTGCTAGAAAGATAGGAGGACAAATAAAGGTACACTGTCCATCCTAAGCACAGCTTTCACTGTTATGTACAGTAGCTTATAGAGCAAAAATATAACTAATGGTAGTCACCAAATACTTAGCAAGTCTGACAATTGACTTCTTGTTAAGCATTCATTCAATGTATTTTGTGCACTTATTATATGCCACACACTGTGCTAGACACTGAGATTTTGAATACAAAGAACAGTCCTTGCTATTAAGGAGTTTACATAACTGTAATATGTACAGTGCTGTAACAAAGATGAGAGCAGACTTCTCAGAGAACATAAAAGGGGCCAGGTGGCCAGTCTGAAGAGGAGTTGGGGGCCAGGTGGCCAGACTGAAGAGGACTTGGGGGAAGTATGGGGCAGGGGGGTTAGGGAAAAGTTCCTGGGCAGAGTTCTCAAGCTGAACCCTGAAGGGTGAGAAGTAATTACCAAAATTAAAGAAGTTGTCCATCACTCATCTGTCAGTTTACAGCACTGTGGTGGCTTATGTGTTGCTGTGAGGCTGGAAGCTATGCCACTGGTATCTCAAGTACCATGCAGCATCACCCATGGTGTGCAAGTTTCGGCAGAGCTTCCAGACTAGGACAGACTGGGATTATCCACTTCTGAAAAAACTGACCACTGAAAACATTATGAATAGCAGTGAAACACCGTCTGATATATTAGTGGAAAACTTTATGAAGAGCTGGGAAACACTGCCTGACATAGTGCTGTAAGATGAGCCCCTGAGGTTAGAAGGCACTCAAAAAACAACTGGGAAAGAAGTACCTCTGCAAAGTAGAGTTGACCTTAATGATGTGGATGGAGTAAAGCTTTCAGGACTTTCATTTGTTGATGGGGTATGACTCAAAAATTCATTAATAATCAGAACACAGAATGTACAAATATGAATCTAGGAATATTGGAAGTTGTCAAAAATGAAATGGAATGAATAAATATCAACATATTAGGTGTTAGTGATCTGAAATGGACTGGAATTGGCCATTTTGAATCAGACAAATATATGCTCTACTGTGCTAGGAATGAAATATTGAGGAGTAATGGTATTGTATTCATTCTCAAAAAGAACATTTCAAGATCCTTCCTGAAGTACAGTGCTCTTAATGATAGGATAATATCCACACACCCACAAGGAGTTAATACTGTTATTACTCAAATTTATGTACCAAATACTAAAGCCAAAGATGAAAAACTTAAAGATTTTTTACCATTTTCTGCAGTCTGAAATTGACAGAATATCCAATCAAGATGTAGTGATAATTACTGGTGATTGGTATGCACAAGTTGGAAACAAAGAAGCAGCATCAGTAGTAGTAACATATGACTTTGGTGATAGAAATGATGCCACAGATTGCATGATGCAATTTTGGAAGACCAACGACTTATTCATTGCAAATATCTTTTCAGCAATATAAATGGTGGCTATGCACGTGGAACTCACAAGATGGAACACACAGGAATCAGATCAATTACATCTATGGAAAGATTGATGGAGAAGCTCAATATCATCAGTCAAAATAAAGCCAGGAGCTGACTGTGGAACAGACCATCAATTGCTCATATGCAAGTTCAGATTGAAGTTGAAGAAAATTACAAGTAATATGAGAGCCAAAATATGACCCTGAGTATATCCCACCTGAATTTAGAGATCATCTGAAGAATAGATTTGACATACTGAACACTAATGACTGAAGACCAGATGAGTTGTGGGATGACATGAAGAACATCATACACGAAACAAAGCAAAAGGTCATTAAAAAGACAGGAAAGGAAGAAAAGACAAAAATGGATGTCAGAAGAGACTCTGAAACTAGCTCTTAAACAGATAGTAGCTAAAGTGAATAATGGAAGAAATGAAATAAAAAAGTAGTACAGAAGATTTCAAGGGGCAGCTTGAGAAGACAAACTAAAGTATTATAATGAAATGTGTAAAATCCTGGAGTTAGAAAACCAAAAGGGAAGTATACTTTCAGTATTTCTCAAGCTTTAAGAGCTGAAGAAAAAATTCAAGCCTCAAGTTGCAATATTAAAGGAGTCTATTGGCAAAATATTGAATGATGCAGGAAACATCAAAAGAAGATGGAAGGAATACACAAGTCACTGTACCAAAAAGAATTGGTTGATGTTCAAACATTTCTGGAGGTTATCATATGATCAAAATCCAATGGTATTCAAGGAAGAAGTCCAAGCCGCACTGAAGGAACTAGCAAAAAACAAGGCTGCTGGAACTGATAGAATTATCACTGTGATGTTTCAACAAACGGATGCAGCACTGGCGGTGTTTACTTGTTTATGGCAAGAAATTTGTAAGAGAGCTACCTGGTCAACTGACTGGAAGAGATCAGTATTTGTGCCCCTTCCAATGAAAGATGATACAACAGAATGTAGAAATTATACAACAATACCATTAGTATCACACACAAGTGTGAAGAGAATTGCTGAAGAGAATTCAAAAATGGTTCTAGCAATATATTGACAGGCCACTTCCAGAAATTCAAGCTGGATTCAGAAGAGGACATGGAATAAGGGATATCATTTTTGCTGGTGTCAGATGGATCTTGGCTGAAAGCAAAGAATACCAGAAAGATGTTTACCTGTGTTTTATTGACAATGTGGGATTCAACTGTGTGGATCATAATAAATTATGGATAACACTGTGAGGAATGGGAATTCTAAAACACTTAATTGTGCTCATGTGGATCCTGTACATAGACCAAGAGGCTGTTGTTCAAACAGAACATGGGGATTCTGCATGGTTTAAAATCAGGAGGAGTGTGTCAGGGTTGTATCCTTTCACCACACTTATTCAATTTGTATGGTGAACAATAATCCAAGAAGTGGGACTATGGAAAGAAGAATGAGGCATCAGGACTGGAGGTAGAATCATTAACAACCTCTGCTATGCAGATGACACAACCTTGCTTGCTAAAAGTGAAGATGACTTGAAGCACTTACAGGAGAAGATCAAAGACTATAGTCTTCACTATGGATTACACCTCAACATAAAGAAAACAAAAATTCTCACAACTGGACCAATAAGCAACATCACAATAAACGGTGAAAAGACAGAAGTTGTCCAGGATTTCATTTTACTGGGATCCACAATCAACATCCATGGAAACAGCAGTCAAGAAATCAAATGTTGTATTGCACTGGGCAAATCTACTACAAAAACTCATTGCCACTGAGTCAGATCCGACTCATAGTGACTCCTCCTTGGGTTTCCGAGGTGGTATCACTATGGAAGTAGATTGCCCAATATTCCTTCTGAGGAGTGGCTGGTGGGTTTGAACTGCCAGTCTTCTGGTTAGCAGTCAAGTGCCTTAGGCACTAACAAAAGACCTCTTTAAAGTGTTAAGAAGCAAAGATGTCACTTTGAAGAGTAAGGTGAACCTGACTCAAGCCATGGTATTTTCAACAGCCTCAGATGCATATGAAAGGTGGACAATGAATAAGGAAGACTAAAGAAGAGTTGATGCCTATGAACTGTGATGTTGGCAAAGAATACTGAAAATGTCCTAGAAGAAGTATAGGTAGAATACTCCCTAGAAGCAAGAATGGCCAGACTTCGTCTTACCTACTTTGTTCATGTTGTCAGAAGGGACCATCCCCTGGAGAAAGATATCATGCTTGGTAAAGTAGAGGGTCAGCAAAAAAGGGGAAGACCCTCAGGAGATGGGCTGACACAGTGGCTGTAATGACAGGCTCAAGCACAACAAGGATTGTGAGGACCAGGGCAGTATTACTGTCTGGTATACACAGCATTGCTAAGAGTTGGAGCTGACTCAACAGCATCTAATAACAACAACAACAAAGAAGCTGTGAATACAAACTATGGTGACAGTGCAAGTCTGAATTGTTGGTAGACTGAATATTTTCTATTTCAAAATGATGTCAATGTTATTAAATTGTTAATTTAAAAAAATAAAACAAACAAACAAAAAAGCCCTTGATGACTTTCATTTCTGAAGCTGTTTTTTTCTGTTAATAGAGCAGATATGTGGAAAGTTGGCCAGGTGCACAGACAGAATGTAACAGAGTATCATTAAGCTAAGGCTCTGGCATCAAAAACGGGTTTGAATCTCAATTCTGGTATTTACTAGCTGTAAATATATCATGGACAAGTTTCTTGCCTTCTCTAAACCTCAGTTCCCACATTTACAAAATGAGAATATACTTAAGAGTTTTGTGAGGATTAAATGAAATGAAAGTACTCAGAACAAAGTAATACATTAACTGGAAATATCTTCTTGGCTTAGTATTTCTTAACAATTTAACAGAAAGACTAGTTTGAACTGGTAAGAAATCTAAGAAATGTTACTTTGTGGTTCCTGTACACAGGGTTACCGGTACACTGTCTTCTCTTTAAGACATTTGTCATTTTTTTTATTTCTCCTAAAATATTATAAAATCCTTGAGGGTAGAGACTCTGCTTCCTTCACTTTTGTATTTTTGATACACTCAGCACAGGGCCTTGAAGCAAAGAGATCCTTAAAAAAATACTTTATGAAAACAAGGATTAGAACATTCAGATTACTGTCACTGGGACAGTGGAGATAGCCTAAAAAAATCTGTTATCTTTGTTGCACAGCACTAGCTCTCAAAAATATACTCAGATCATAGAGTGGTTAGAACATGATTCATGAAAGAAACTGAATAGTCTTTTTAGAAGGTAATTATATGACGAGGGAGGCAAGAGTCTTGATGTATGCCTTCAGTTCGAGCATACCAAATCAAATGTTAAGTCTTGTGGTCTCAATGACTCATTTCTTTTTCAGTAGAAAAAAATATTTATCTCATTTCTTTCACAAATTTCCCAACATTACATCCCAGGAACATGATCACTGGACTTGAGGAACACCTTTAATGCAGGTTTAAAGGGGGAAGAAGATAAATGGAAAGGGAGAGAGGTAAGTAAGCAAAATACTAATAAATATAAGCGGTTCCTTTACAGGAATACTTTTGTGGTTGCCAGATTAAAGGAGGTAACAGACACCATTTGTGAAATATAAAATTAAGATAACTACATGAGGTATGAGTCGAGTCCGACTCGACGGCACATAACAACAACATGAGGTTTAGTGATCCAGTCAGTACCCTTGGGATGCTCTTATTTTCAAAGTACAATTTGTTTCCCTCGACACAACAGTAACAAGGTGATCAGTTCTATCAAAAGAATATCTGTTAGGTTAATATCTGGATGTTATTAGGGCAAGAGCAAGCAAAACTTGAAGTAAAGTTTAACTCTACATTAAGATATAATTATTTTACTCTTGTAGACTAACCCTAGGAAAGTACAAAAAGCAGTCTACTATCAATTATTTTTAACTTATTCTATAAAGAATGTAGAAAACACTGAAAAATTAATTTTGAATAGCTGTTATGGCTTTTCACGTAACAAGTGAATAGTAACTGGCAACTTTGAAAGTTCCCTATCACTTCCCACCTTCTTAGATACCTTATGTTATCACGCATTTCTTTTTTCTTACATAACCAAAACAAACAAACCCACTGCTGTCGAGTTGATTCTGATTCACAGCGACCCCCATTGAGTTTCCCGGGTGGTAAATCTTTACAGAAGTAGACTGCTCAGTCTTCCTTCTGTGGAGTGGTTGGTGGGTTTGAAACACCAATCCTCTGGTTAGCAGTCAGATGCCTCAGGCACCATGCTGCCAGAGCTCCTATTTTTTCTCTTACACAGTGATCCTCAATCCTTCATCTGGATCTTCTCCATCAATACTGTTATGGGTTGAACTGGGGAAGATATATTGAAGTCCTAATTCCTGGCATCTGTGAATGTGACCTTGTTTAGAAATAGAGTCTTTGAAGATGTTGTCAGTTAACATGAGGACACACTGGAATAAGGTAGAGTCTGATCCCTTTACTACTGGGGCTCTCATGAGGGGAGATGAGATACAGAACTATGGATGAAGAAAGACAGATACCATGTGAAGACAGACAGATATAGAGGAAAGTTGGTCATATGAAGATGGAGGCACAGACTGGAGTTATGTTGCCACAAGCCCTGAAACGTTTGATGTTATCAGAAACTGGAAGAGAGGAGGAAGGATCTTTCTCTGGAGACTTCAGTGACAGCGTGACCCTACCAACACCCTGAATTCAGACTTCTAGCCCCTAGAACTGTGAGAGAATACATTTCTGTTAAGTCACAGAGTTTGTGGTACTTTGTTACTGAAGTCCTAGGAACTTAATACAGACCTGTTCACTTGACCACACATCCTATCTCCCTCCACGTTCCACTCTATTTCTATCCTCCCTTACTATCTCAATTTCCTTTACTCTTCAACCCACTCCAATCTGGCCTTCTAGTCCCTCCCCTCCACTCTACAGCTCACTCTAACATCACTGATGATCTTCATATCACAAAATCCAATGACATTTGCTGATTCTCCTTCCCTTTGTTGTTTTTCTGTGATATGTAACAAACTGACATTGGCCCCCCTGTGAAACACTCTCTTCCACTGGCTGCCATAATAATATATCCTTCTAGTTTACCTTCAAGTTCTGTAGCTACTCTTCTGTCTTTGCAAGAGAGGATAACTCCTATTACATAAGAATTAAGTCTGGAGTTCCTTAAAGCTTGGTTCTAGATTTCTCCTTTTCTCCTTCCATAGTTTTAATTAATCACCTATGACCATCTGAATTAAAAATACCTATCTTCTCCCCAAATTCCTCTTCTAAACACTGAATATGTATCTATATATCTACAACTACCTATTAGGTGTTTCCTTAAACCTGCTGTTGTTGTGTGCCGTCGAGTCGTACCCGACTCATAGCGACCCCTCCTTGGGTTTCCAAGGCAGTATCACTACAGAAGTAGATTGCCCCATCTTCCTTCTGAGGAGTGGCTGGTGGGTTTGAACCGCCAGCCTTCTGGTTAGCAGTCAAGTGCCTTAGGCACTATGCTACCAGAGCTCCCTCCTTAAACCTAGGCATCTTAAACTTAACACATCTAAAACCAGACTTAAGATTTCTCCTCCAAACCTCTTCCAGTATGTTCTCTCTCTCAGTAAATAGCACTACATTTAAACATTCCAGTATCTTGCTATCATCTTTGACCTCTTTCTCTCATTCACTTCCTAAATACTAGAAAATCCATCCACTTGTTATCTAGTTTGTCTTTCCTTCTCTAAACCTCTGTCTTTCACTGCTACACTCTGGGGGAATCTCTCAGTGCCAACTTATAATTCATAACTCTTTCATTGAGTGCAGTCTGGAGTTTATTCTGTCTATTGAACTCATTATTCCAATGATTATTTTTCATTCAAGATTTCTAAGTGGTTTTTTTAAATATCCATCTGTTCCTATTTCATTTTTGCCTGTTTTTGTTTCATATTTTCTTGCTCATCTCAAATGGAAGTTATTCATTTATATCTGAGTATAACAGACATACTTTACAGTATTTAAGACTTTCATAGAACTAAAGTTATCTGTGGGAGCTCTGGTGGCACAGTGCCTAAGGCATTTGATTGCTAACCAGAAGGCTGGCAGTTCAAACCCACCAGCCACTCCTCAGAAGGAAGGTTGGGCAATCTACTTCTGTAGTGATACCACCTCAGAAACCCAAGGAGGGGTTACTATGAGTCGAATCCAACTCCACAGCAGTGTGAATTTACGTTTTAATTGATCACTTTGTTGATTGTCTTTTTTAGCATTAAATTTCTTCATATTATGGAATTTTGGTTTGCAGACTCATTTTCATTTCAAATCAAAGTTTTTGTTTGTTCTCTCTCTTTCATATTCTCTTTTCTTTTTTCCCTTAACTCCCTTTATACTTATGCTCTTCTTTAAAAGTTTTGGGATATCGGGAATATCACATATATAGTCTTCAGGCAATTGTGAATGTGTTTCTTGTTTCTATGTTTTCTTTACTGGGGTTTATAGCTAATTATAAGACATAACCTCAGATAATAGTTGAGAAGTTATTTTTCTTACTCCAGCTTCCTTTGTCACTTTGAGGGGGGCAGGTCCCAACTTTGTCCCAGCTTTAAGCAACCAATCTATCTTTGCCCTCATCTGTACTGGTGTATCTTTAGTTTCTATTACCCAAAGAGTCAAATCCCTGTCATACTACTTATTCCAGGGCTCACACTCAAACACATCTACATTTTTATCTCTACTCAATATTTTGCTTTTTTAATTTTTTTTGTTTTTTCAGGTTGGTAATATAATTTTGGTTTTCTGTTCCTACATTCCATCTCTCATTGCTATGTGTTAGGTACAGAGGTGGTACAACACAGTGAGCTTATGGAATGACCTTAACTGGGAGTCACTTTCCACAATATGCTTTCTGACCTATTTTACACACGACAGCAAGAATTATGCATTTAAAAGAGCAAATTTGATTGTGTCAATTTCCTGCTTCCCATCCCTCTTGGGATAAAGACACAAGTCCTTAAACTCTACACCGTCTGGGCTCCCTTCAGGCTCTATGCTTCCCCTTTGGCATTCTCTGCTTCTCTCTCTGGTCTTCTTTCAGTGCCTTTTGCCAAGTTCCTCCTCATCATATGGCATATGTTATAAATGATCTTTCCATCCTTCTTTACTTAGATAACTCCCACTCATCTCTCTTTCTATCCTTCTTTATTTAGTTAACTCTACACATCTCCCTGATTTCAACTCAATCGCCATTTCTTTCCGGAAATTTTCCTGAATGATTTATCAAGATTAAGGTTAAAGGGTCCCCCCCCCACCAAATGCCTTCACAGAACCATGTACCTTTTTGCTTTTTTGGTAGCACTTATCATAATTCATATTTGTATATTCATATTTATAATTTTACATGTATTTCTGAGATTATCACATTAATGCCAGGACATAAACTCCTTAGATTCAATATTGTGGCTTACCATTGTATCCCCAACTTGGTGAATGACTAAAAAAAACTCAAACTCTTCAACATGGTATTTAAGATACTCCGAACCATGGCCACAATAAATCTTCAATCTCATCTTCTTCTACTACTAAACGAGTAAGCTATACTTCAGTTAAACTGGTTTACTTACTATGTTTCGAGTATGCCCTTATTTTCTACCCCAAAAAACTCATGGGGGAAACCACTCTCTCTGCCTAGAATACCCTCCTCACTAACTCTATCTGATGAAGTTCATCTCAAATGTCATCTCCTAAATGACACCCTTCTTAATCTCCTTATCTGTACCTCAGATGTGCTGTTAGAATGTACCTTCTCTTATTTGTTATATTTTTATATTATTTTTTTTATGTTATAAGTTCTCAAAGGCATATTATAAGTTCCTAATATGGAAAACCATATGACAGACCTTATTATGGTCATCTCTAGAACCAAATAATAGTCACTGGATATTTGTTGAAGTTGGATTTGAGCACAGAAAATTATAGTTATTTTTGTTGGTTTGCAGAAGATACCAATTTTATTAGAAGGAGACTATGCTGTCTTCGAACCCCATTATGGATATGATAAAACAAAACCTTTTCTGTTTTGTGTTATACAAAACAAAGGTTTGATTGTTTTGTATGTGCTGTATTGAAATAGAAATAAGAACATATGGGGAAGACAGAGGATAAACGGTTTCTAAAGTGGCACAGGAAATGCAAATGAAGCTCTGTTAGTCAGGCTATCAGATCTTTGAATATCCTAGTTTCGGAATGGGGTAGCAACACTGACAGCCTAAACTCTTAGGGATTATGTGTGTGTGTGTGTGTGTGTGTGTGTAGGAGGAATGGGAGTAAAGCAGTAAGGAGAGGGTGGAGCTACACCCTACTAAAGCTAGAAAGCATACAGATTAGTGACTAACAATGGTTGGGCAATCCTACTTCCGTAGTGATACTGCCTCGGAAACCCAAGGAGGGGTCCCTATGAGTCAGGGCCGACTCGACGGCACATAACAACAACAATAACAATGGTATTCTCATTCTGAGATCACACCATATGCCAGGGAAAACCTGGAGAGGGCTTTCCATGAGTTGGCTGGTCCAAGGTTAAAGGCTGACCAGTAGGTTAAAGGAGAGAGAGGAAAGACACAGAGATAAGTAATCTCAGGGTGTTAGGCTTAGAGGGTTGTTGTTGTTGTTGTTATTTGCTGTCGAGTTGGACCCAACTCACAGAGACCCCTCCTTGATTTCTGAGGTGGTATCACTACAGAAGTAGATTGCCCAACCTTCCTTCTGAGGAGTGACTGGTGGGTTTGAACTATCGGCCTTCTGGTTAGCAGTCAAGTGCCTTAGGCATTACGCTACCAGAGCTCCCTAAAGCAGCAGACCAGAGAAATAATGGGAAAGATTCCCACCTATCCATACCAAACACCAAAACAGCCATGTTTTTTATGGAAAATCATAAAAAGTGGTCCATGGTCACAAAACATTTTTAACATTGTTAAATAAAAGTATTATACACTTGAAACAATCAGTAGAGAATATGATGTAATTCTTAAATGCCAAAGTCATCATTGTAATTTTATTTTTTAAAAGTGGGTAGAAGTGTTAATTTCATGAGTACAGCTAAACTAGTGAAAAGCACAGGTACAGCTAAACAAAATTAATGCAATTTTAGCAACATGTGTCAAGTATGGAAAAAAAGTTTTCAAGTTCTAAAGCATTTCAGACCACAGAAAGGGTATGCTCTTTTCTTTGCTTTTCCACTGACTAAAAATAAATCTTTATTATTTTCCAGATTACAAAAAATAACATAAATTCCTTATTAAAACACTCTAACATTACATAAATACATAATATAGAAACTCAACATTCTATATAAGTCTGCCCTTTAGAGGTAACTAACAATCACTTTTTGGTTACCTGAAGCACAGTAATAGGATGGCTGTGCTAAACAAGTTCATACTAATTATTTCAATTTCTCTTTTTGCCTGTAACCTTCCTATTCCACTGTTAAAGAAACAGAAAAGGAGAAAGAAAATCCAAAATACATGCTGATCCTCCAAAGCAGGTGACCAATAAAGGAGATTAACCTTAGGAGGTGGGCAATGGGGGAAATCAAAAGGCCAAATTGTGACAAAGTGGCAAAAACAAATATACTTACTTTGAAAAATTGAGAAGTGGAAAAAATGCTAACATTTCCTTTTTATTATCCTTAACAGTCAAAAAAGGAAGAGCATTTTTTTTTTTTAACTTTCAAAGAACACTTAAGCAGCTCATGCCATTTTTTAGCCTTTAAAACAGAACACCGTACATCATGTAGCATCTTACAGTGCCAAGGTAAAGAACTGCTGGAAAAAAAAAAAATAATAATAACCCACAATGCTGGGGTACATCAGAGAGATGCTGGAGCCAATGGAGAAAGCTTCCAATGGCCAAAGCTGGAACAATCTAAACACCAATCTAAATACTGCATTGGATTAATCCAAAGAATAAAATAAATACCCATGAGACCACACTGAAATAAATAAAGGAATAAATAAGTAAATGGAGGAGGACAGACAAATTTCCCAATCAGAATAATTCCAAACAATTTATGTAGATAATATGCCTTCAAGGAGGTGAGGGATGACTCCCTACTCTAAGTGTGGGTTGTGCATAGTTACTGCCTTCCAAAAACTACAGAATGGAAAGTGGAGGGGGAGAGAAACTTTACAGCAGAGAAACATGAAAGATACTACCTCAGCCAAGTGACCAAAGTCAATATCAACAGATCAGTCATGCTGATAAGTATGTACTCTTGATAGGAGGCTGTGGTAGTTAAATTTGTATGTCAACTTGGCTGGGCCTGGTTGAGTGGCTGGGCAGCTGGTGGGAGTTATTCTCCATGATAAGACTGGCAATCAACTCCATGGTGGGATCTACCACAAGCAGCTGAGTAGCTGCCTTTGGGATGTGGTCTGCTTCCTGCATATAAGAAGCCGTGGGGATAGTCTCTAGCTTATGGTACACTTGGATCCTGCATGTAGCCATGTCGTTCTTTGTTCAGCAGCCTGACATGCTCTGCTGACCTTGGGACTTACAATGGACTTGAATTAATGGCCTGCCGTGTGGTTTGGTAACATCGGGACTGTGCCATTTTATTTGTTGACCTTGGGCTTGTAGCCACTAGCTGCCTGAGAGAAGAGATGCCTCTAGTTTCAGTGGCAAGAGGCAGAGCTGAAGCCCAAGGTCGAGGGGCTATCATCCAGCCCCTAGAGCCTGGCACTTTGAACTTGGACTTCTAATCTCCTGAAATGTAAGAGAATAAAACTGTTTGTTAAGGCTATCCCATTTGTGATATATTCTTGACAGAGTGGCACTAAGTATCCAGAACAGAGGTGATAATAATGGTACTTTACCTTTGTGATGTTTGTCCCCAAAACCCGTAACACCAGTCTAATTATGAGAAAAGCATCAGACAAAAATCCCAATTGAGGGTCATTCTACAAAATACCTGACTAATACGCCTCAAAGTTTTCAAGGTCATCAAAACCAAAGAAACTGAGAAACTGTCAAAGCCAAGAGGAGCCTAATGAGACAATGATGACTAAATGTAATGTAGTGTCCTAGATTGTATCTTGGAACAGAAAAAAAAGTATGTAAAAACTAAGGAAATCTAAATAAAGTATTTCGTTAATAATAATGAATCTATATTGGTTTATTAATTGTGCCAAACGTACCATACTAATACAGTTGGTGCTGTCAGGTGCTGTGGAGGCAGTTCTGCACCAATCTCACAGTTGTAGCTAGGTTTAAGTCCATTGTTGTAGCAAATGTTTCAATCCATCTCCTTGAGGGTCTTCCTCTTTTTCCCTCACCCTTTATTTTACCAAGCATATGCCCTTCTCCAGGGAATGGTCCTTTCTGATAGCATGTCCAAAGTATGCAAGGCAGTTTTGCAATCTTTATTTCTGAGGACATTCTGCCTGTACTTGTAAGACAGATTTGTTCATTCTTCTAGCAGTCCATGGTACATTCTTCCTCCCCACCACCATAACTCAAAAGCATCAATTCTTCTTTGGTTTTTCTTATGTATTGTCCAGCTTTTACATGCATATGAGGTGAATGAAAATACCATGGCTTGGGTCAGGTGCACTTTAGTCCTCAAAGTGCTAACTTTGTTTTGTAACACTTTAAAGAGGTCTCTTGCAGTAGATCTGCCCAATGCAATATGTTGTTTGATTTCTTGCAGCTGGTTCCATGGGTGCTAATTGTGAGTCTAAGTAAAATGAAATCCTTGACAATTTCAATCTTTTCTCCATTTATTGTGATGTTGCTTATTGGGCCAGTTTGAGGATTTTTGTTTTATTTATGTTGATATATAATCCATACTGAAGGTTATAGTCTTTGATCATCATAGTAAGTGCTTCAAGTCCTCTTCAATTTCAGCAAGTAAGGTTGTATCATCTGCATATCACAGGTTATTAATAAGTCTTCCTCCAATCCTGATGTCACATTCATCTTCACATAGTCTAGTTTCTCAGATTATTTGCTCAGCATGTAGACTGAAAAATATGGTGAAAGGATATAACCCTAATGTACACTTTTATGAAAACTCTTTGTACGATCTTTGTAAATTTTCTATAAATGTCATACTATTCCAAACTAAAATATTTATAAAAAAAAAACCAAAAAATTCTTTATTATTTTCCTGGAAGCAATCACCAAGTCTTTTCTCCTGCAGAGCTGCTGGTAGGTTCAAACCGACCTTTCAGGCTTATGCCTTATGCCATCAGGGCTTCTTATGAGGTAGATAGTATTATTATTTCTACTTTACACAAAGGAAACGGAGACTGAGAAAGATTGTTGTTGTTGGTTACTGTCAAGTCTGTTCCGATGGGGATTACTAATATCATAAATTAATTCTTTATAAGTTAAAAAAAAGTAATACCAGTAAAAAGGGATATTGTTTAAATGAGATATAAGAAAATGCTATAGTCTTGAGTGACACAAATACATATCCACCCTCTTTTATTCCTATCTTTTACAACTCATTCTAACTTTCAATCCTCTAACAAGCTTAAGCTTCCAAATAGGCTGTGTAAATGGTTTCTTCATTAGCAAAATATGTAAAAAGAAAAAATGTTATATAATAATTTGAGATTTAAGGTAGATCTCAAGTCAGGATGGCAGTACAGTAGAGTATGGATAAGAGCACAGCTGTGAAATGGACTGCCTGGTTTGAATAGTAATCCTATCACTTATTGTTTGTTTGTTGTTGCTGTTGAGTCGACTCATAGCGACCCCTCCTTGGGTTGCTGAGGCAGTATCATTACGGAAGTAGATTGCCCAACCTTCCTTCTGAGGAGTGGCTGGTGGGTTTGAACCGCCAGCCTTCTGGTTAGCAGTCAAGGGCCTTAGGCACTATGCTACCAGAGCTCCTACCACTTATTAGCCATTGTGAAAAGCTAATATTATATGCACGTGGAAGTTGGACAGTGAATAGGGAAGGTCAAAGAACGACACATTTGCATTATGGTGTTGGCCAACACTATTGAATAAACCATGGGCTGCCAGAGAGTGAAAAAAATCTGTCTTGGAAGAAGTACAGCCAGAATGTTCCTTAGAAGTGAGGAGGGTAAGACTTCGCCTCTCATACTTTGATTATGTTATCAGGAGGGACCTGTCCCTGGAGGAGGATCTCATGCTTAGTAAAGAAACCAGTCAATGAAAAAGAGGATTGACACAGTGGCTACAACAATGGGTTCAAGCACAGCAAAAACTGAGAGGCTGGTGTAGCACCAGGCAACGTTGTGCTCCATTATACATAGGGTTGCTTTGAGTCAGAATGGACTTGACGGCACCTAACAACAATAATCTTTCTCAGTCTTCCTTTGTATAAAGTAGAAATAATAATACTATCTACCTCATAAGAAGCCCTGGTGGGATAAGGCATAAGCCTGAAAGGTCATTTTGAACCTACCAGCAGTTCTGCAGGAGAAAAAACCTGGGGATTGCTTCCACAGAGATTAACTCATGCCATCAAGTTGAATTCCAACTCACTGTGACCTTATGAGACAGAGTAGAACTGCCCCATATGGCTTCAAAGCAAATAAACCTTTATAGAGGCAGATTGTTGCATCTTTCTTCCATGGAGCAGCTGGTGGATTCAAACCATCTACCTTGTAGTAAGCAGCCAAGTGCTTAACCACTGTGCCACCAAGGGCTCTTCCTTAAAGATTACAACCTATCCTACTATAGGATTGATATGAGTTGGAACTGACTCAACAGCACATAACAAAAATCTGCCTCATGGAGTGGTACAGATTGCATGAAGTTTTGTAATATTATAATGGAAATTCTTAGCCCCTAGTAAGAATTCTCACCACTCATCTTTCAGTTTGTCGTACTGTGGTGGCCTGAATGTTGCTGTGAGGAAGGAGGCTATGCCACTGATATTTCAAACACCAGTAGGGTTACCCATGGTGGACAGGTTTTCAGCAGAACTTCCAGACTGAGACAGACTGGGAAGAAAAATGGGGCCATACACTTCTGAAAAAATTGGCCACTGAAAACCTATAAATAGCGGAGAAGCACTGTTTGATATATTACTGGAAAATTTTATGAATAGCAGTGAAACACTCTGATACAGTGCCAGAAGATGAGGCACTCAGGTTGGAAGGTACTCAAATTACAATTGGGGAAGAGCTGCCTCCTCAAAGTAGAGCTGACCTTAATGACATGGATAGAGTAAAGGTTTTGAGACATTCATTTGCTAATGGGAATGACTCAAAATGGGAAGAAACTGCTGCAAACATTCATTAATAATCATAATGTGAAAATACTAAGTATGAATCTAGGAAAATTGGAAGTGGTCAAAAAATTGAATGCATAAAGAGGTCATTTTGAATCAGACAAATGTATGGTCTACTATGCTGGGAACAACAAAGTGAATGGCTTCACATTCATCATCAAACAGAACATTTTAATATCTATCCTGAAGTACAATGCTGTCAGTGACAGGATATTATCTGTACACCTATACAAGGAAGATCAGCTAATATTACTATTATTTAAATTTAGGCACCAACCACTAAAGCCAAATATGAAGAGACAAAGATTATTATCAACTTCTGTGGTCTGAAATTCACACAATCAAGATGATTGATAATTACAGAATGTGAAAGTTGGAAACAAAGAAGAATCATCAGTAGTCAGAAAATATGGCCTTGGTGATAGAAATGATGCCAGAAATCACATGATACAAGTCTGTAGGACCAACAACTTATTCACTGCAAATATCATTTTTCAATGACATAAACAGTGGCTATTCCCCTTGACCTCACCAGATAGAATACACAGGAATCAAATTGACTACATTTGTGGAAAGAGGTGATGGAGAAGCTCAATACCATCAGTCAAAACAAAGTCAGGAGCTGACTGTGGAACAGAAAATCAATCCCTCACATGCAAATTCAAGATGAAGCTGAAGAAAAGTAAAACAAGTCCACAAGAGTCAATATACAACACTGATTATATCCCACCTGAATTTAGAGACCATCTGAAGAACAGATTTGATGCATTGAACACCAATGACTGAAGAATACACAAGTTGTGTGATGACATCAAGAACATGATATGTGAGGAAAGCAAACAGTCATTAAAAAGACTGGAAAAGAAAAAAAGACCAAAATGTATGTCAGGAGAGACTCTGAAACTTGCCCTTGAAAGGACAGTAATGGAAGAAATGATGAAATAAAAAAGCTGAACAGAAGATTTCAAAGGGTGGCTTAAGAAGATAAAGTAAAGTATTATAATGATATGTGCAAAGACCTGGAATTAGATAAACCAAAGGGAAGAACACACTCAGCATCTCTCAAATTGAAAGAACTGAAGAAAATAGCCTTGAGTTGCAATATTCAAAGACTGATTCTATGGGCAAAATATTGAATGATGCAGAGAGCATCAAAGAAGATGGAAGGAATACACAAAGCCACTGTCCAAAAAGAATTAGTCAATGTTCAACCATTTCAGGTTGTAGCATATGACCAAAAACCAATGGTATCAAAGGAAGATGTCCAGGTTGCACTGAATGAATTGGTGAAAACAAGATTCCAGGAATTGACAAAATACTATTGAGATGTTTCAACAAATGGATGAAGCACTGGAGGTGCTTACTTGTTTAGCCAAGAAATTTGGAATATAGCTACCTGGTCAACTGGCTGGAAGAGATTGGTATTTGTGTTCATTCCAAAGAAAGGTGATCCAACAGAATGTGGAAATTATAGAACAGTATCATTAATATCACACACAAAATTTTGTTGTAGAGAATTAAAAGATGGTTGCAGTAGTATACTGACAGGGAACTTCCAGAAATGCAAGCTAGATTCAGAAGAGGACATGGATTTAGTGATATCATTGCTGATTATTAGATGTATCTTGGCTGAAAGCAAAGAATACCAGAAAGATGTTTATCTATGTTTTATTGATTATGCAAAGGCATTCAACTGTGCGGATCATAACAAATTATGGATAATGCTGCAAAGAATGGGATTTCAGAACACTTAACTGTGCTCACACAGAACCTGTACATAGACCAAGATGCCTTCATTTGAATAGAACAAGGGGATACTGAATGGTTTAAAGTCAGAAAAGGTGTGTATCAGGGTTATATCCTTTCACCATACTTATTCAATCTGTATGCTGAGCAATAATCCAAGAAGCTGGACTACATGAAGAAGAAGATGGCATCAGGATTGGAGGAAGATTCATTACCAACCTGCAATATACAGATGACACAACCTTGCTGCTGAAAGTGAAGATGACTTGAGGCACTTACTGATGAAGATCAAAGACTACAGTCTTCAGTATGGATTACACCTCAACATAAAGAAAACGAAAACCCTTACAACTGGACCAATAAGCAACATCATGATAAATGGAAAAAAGATTGAAGTTGTCAGAAATTTCATTTTACTTGGATTCACAATCATCTCCTATGGAAGCAGAGTCAAGAAATCAGACATCATATTGCACTGGGCAAATCTGCAAAAGATTTGCCTTAACTCTTTAAAGTGTTAAGGAGCAAAGATGCCACTTTGAAGACTAAGGTGTGCCTAAAACAAATGAGGGTATTTTCAATAGCTTCATATTCATGTGAAAGCTGGACAATGAATATGGAAGACTAAAAAAGATTGATGCCTTTGAATTGTAGTACTGGCGAAGAATACTGAAAATACCAAACTCACTGCTGTTGAGTTGGATCTGACCCATAGTGACCCCTCCTTGGGTTTCCGAGGCAGTATCAGTATGGAAGTAGATTGCCCAATCTTCCTTCCGAGAAGTGGCTGGTGGGTTTGAACCACCAGCCTTCTCATTAGCAGTCAAATGCCTTAGGCACTACACTACCAGAGCTCCTTACTGAAAATACCATGGACTGCTAAAACAAAGAACAAATCTGTCCTGGAAGAAATCCAGCCAGAATGCTCCTTGGAAGTGTAAATGGCCAGATTTCATCTCACCTACTTTGATCATGTTGTCAGAAAGGACCATGCCCTGATCATGCTTGTTAAGGAGATGGTTAGTGAAAAAGAAGAAGACCTTCAATGAGATGGACTGACTTGTGGCTGCAACAATGGGCTCAAATATAGAAAGGATTTTGAGGATGGTGCAGGACTAGGCAGTGTTTTATTATATATAGTGTTTCAGTATATATAGGGTTGCTATGAGTCGAAGCCGACTCAATGGCACCTAACAACCACAGTGAGAATTCAAAATATGTTATTCCTCTGCTGTGGTACTGAGCTTTTTGGTTCTCCTCTCCATAGTCAATGTTAAGACTGTGAACAAGTTAAAACCATGAACAGAACCTATGGTTAAAGATAGTATTGTGTGTGTGTGTGTGTGTGTTTTGGGGGTAGGGGGAGCAGGAGGACATGCTTTATGTCCACAGCCTGGCATTCTTGCACAAGTAATTCACCTAAGCTAGGATTTAAAGAGAAAGCAGAGTAAGGAAACATAGTATGATATCTGTATTTCATTTTCTCTCTGATCACATGTCAAAGTCATAACCAGGTAATGGACATTGGAATGGAACTTCTAAAACAAAATATTACAAAGCAATTGAGAATTTGTATACTTACATGTTTTCACAACCACAGAATGGCTCTGGCCTGAGATTTTCACTTTCAGGTTTTTATTTTGGTAAAAGACTGATATTGTTACGACATTGTATGTGTACTTTGCAGGGTTATTTTAGTCCATTTGAAGAACTATTGTTTCCATTTACGGTCTAAATTTACACCTAGTCAGATTACTTAAACAGATGAGAACATTTTCAAGAGCTTTTCCTGCCATACATAACATGGATAGATCTTTTTCTACAAAGGGAGATCTATTCTAATTTGAAAACTTCAGTTTAGAATCATTCTATAACTTTACACATACAAGTAATTTCTAGGCATTTCTGGTTAGAAATTTGTTGTACATATGAAGTTGAAGAATGAATCTAAATTGAAGTTTTCCAATTACAAAAAGACAAAGTCTGAGGGAGGAGAAAAATGTTCTTCAGATTAAATTAAATGATATCAGGTCGAATTTGTGATTTCTTTTTTCCATATTAAAGAAATGGTATTTGGTATTATTTAACAAAGATTAAAAGCAATTCTGATACGTGAACCCGCCTAAACATCTCTTCAGATCTTAGTGTGCTTATTATATAACAGGAATATTAGAGATATACGCTTTCTTATCAGACTTAAAAACTGCAGTAAAATTAAAATTATAAACTCTTAAAAGAAGGTCTATGGC
>NW_006921638.1:6057289-6072899 GCF_000298275.1 Orycteropus afer afer | reverse complement strand
ATGGAAACAATCAGTCCTAGCGACTGGTACACCATCTGATCTGCAACCTATACAACTATGAGACCAGAAGAACTAGGTGGTGCCTGGCTACCACTGTCATCCACTTGGAAGGGATGTATGAGATCCTGCATAGAGAGGGAGAACAATGTGGAACAAAACTCAAAATCATTTGGAGGCAAAAAAAAGAAGGTCTAATACCGCTGTGGATTATTGTGGATCTGAAGTAGAAGACAAGCTTACCCATTTTCCATAGGGGTCAAGGGGTATCAATTCTGCTTGTAGGCCCTCTGACTAACTTCATAGCATTAGTGATACTGAGATATTGAGGCCCGCCTAGAACCTTCAGAGGCCTCTCTCAACCTCTTAAACCTGTTCTGATTCCTTTTCTGCTGATGCTGACACAGTACATTCACCTGGTCATAACAAGATTACTGGGAATAGCATTCAGAGTGTCTCATTGACATGCAGCATAAGGTGCCCAGAGGAGAAACAATTTCAGTATCAGAAATAATGATACATTTCCTAAACAATTAGTCTCCATTTAATCTTATGAGTTATGTGAATCCTACAAATCCCTGAATCTTAAGACAGAGTGGAAGTAACTCCTCTCCTGGAAGGTATACCAGAATCAGGTGTGTTCTCAAACTTCTCCATTCTCTAAAGTTCTGCTGTTTCTGCTGTCTACTTATCCCCACCCCACATCTTGAGAATCTCTTTAGATAAAAAAAAGATGTTATGTTTATAATGTGCTTGTAGGGTGCAGTGTAGGTGTAGGAGCTCTGGTAGCATAGTGCCCAAGGCATCTGACTGCTAACCAGAAGGCTGGAAGTTCAAACCCACCAGCCACTCTTCTGAAGGAAGATTGGGCAAACTACTTCTGTAGTGATACTGCCTCGGAAACCCAAGGAGGGGTCGCTATGAGTCGGGTCCGACTTGACGGCACCCAACAACAACAGGGTGCAGTGTAGGAAGAATGATGTGCAGGAGATAAAAAGATAAGCCCACTGATATTAAGTGATCATGTTTTCATCTTCAAGTTTGTTGATAGATTTTGCAGCCAAATTAACAGACCACCAACTTTAAGACTCTTATTTTCCTAAGCTTATTTTTCCTTTGCCTTCTCCTTATTTTAACTACAATTTATTTTTTCTGTATTTTGTACATTATTGTATCTTTTATGAAATAAAGTAGGGAAGAAATAATCTATAAATAAAGAATATCCATTTGGGGGGGAATGAATACCCTAAGTAACTATGTACCCCTTCTAGTATTATCTAGAAAAAAAATGTCAAAATGAATCATTGCAATACAACCTAACATCTGAATGCATCTCAATCAACTGATCTTAATTGAATAGGGAAGACCGAAGAAGAGTTGATGCTTTTGAGTTGTGGTGCTGGCGAAGAATGCTGAAAGTACCGTGGACTGCTAAAAGAACTAACAGATCTGTCCTGGAGGAAGTGCAGCCAGAATGCTCCTTGGAAGCAAGACTGGCCAGACTTCGTCTCACCTATTTTGGTCATGTTGTAAGAAGGGACCATTCCCTGGAGAAGGATGTCATGCTTGGTAGGGTAGAGGGTCGACGAAAGAGGGGGAGGCCTTCAGGGAGATGGATTGATACAGTGGCTGCGATGATGGGCTCGAGTATAGCATGGATTGTGGCGCTGGCGCGGGATCGGGCAGTGTTTCGTTCTGCTGTGCATGGGGTCGCTATGAGTCGGAAACGACTCGACGGCACTTAACAACACAACAACAACAAGAAAAACAAAACCCAGCCTTTACATTAATGAAATGTTTGAAATAGAAACTATTATAAAATAAAAAACTCAGTTGTTTTCAAATAAATATGTTAACACAAAATTAATTCTTAATAAAGTAGTAATTTGGTAATTAATAGTAAAGTAATCATTTTGGTAAGAATAGACAGCTTCAATTAAAAAGTTTAAGTAAATTTACTACTCACTCTGGAATAGCTTATTTTAGTGACTTAACAAATGTATTTTTTTAATTTTTGATTAAAGTGGGAATTATAATTTTATAGGTAAGTGACCACATTCCTGAGGAGGGTGTTTTAAAATACTGTCATAGAAGCAAGGTACACAAAACAATGCTTCACTAAGATAATCTCACCACACCTAGTTATTACACAAACATTTACAGTGACACATCAAGACAGGGAAACAACTTTACATTAAGATTTTGCTAGAGCGATAACAGATACAGGAGCTTGACCACGCTGTTCCTAACAATGCTGTTCTAAGGGAGCTCTGATAGCCTAGTGCCTAAGGCACTGGACTGCTAATCAGAGGGCTGGCGGTTCAAATCCACCAGTAACTCCTCCATAGTGATACTGCCTCGGAAACCCAAGGAGGGGTCACTATGAGTGGGTTCCACTCGACGGCACATAACAACACAACAACAATAGGATACCTGATCACTTGGCTAACGCAATTGGGGAAATTTTGTTTCAAACACTATGGTAAGTATACCTTTCTGAGGCATTTGGAAAGAAAGAGATATGAAGCCAAATTCACTACCAAACCTTTGTTGGCTTCATTCATTTTTCTATTTATTCCCTGAGCACTTCATTGAAAATCTACCTATTTGACAGGAAATCATTCACTTCATTAGCAGTTGATACATGTAAGACCAAACAAACAAGAACCACTCCTTGCATTTTTCAGTGAATTCTGGATTGGTATCCATTAACATCCATTTATTTTCACAGGTCACTTATATCATCTTTGACTAGCCAGATGTAACTATTTTAAAAATAAAAAAATCAAGATTAGATCTACTTTATTTTTCATGCAATACATTTATAGATTAGAGAACTTTTATCAGCCTTAAACAAAAAACAAACTCAGTGTCACAAGTCAATTCTGACTCCAAGTGACCCCCACTGGGTTTCCAAGGCTATAAATCTTTACAGAAGCAGATCATCCCATCTTTCTTCCATGGAGCAGCTAGTGGGTTTGAACCACCGACCTTTCGGTTAGCAGCTAAATGCTTTAACCATCACACCACCAAAACTCCTTTTATCAGCCCTACCTAAAACCTTAATGAAGTATGATTTAAATGCCAATACCACTTAGCTGCCTTAAAAGTCACAGTTTAAGTTTATGATTTCCACTGAATTTTTCCCCTTCAGACCTTAAAGCCTACGAATTCATACTAACAGTTACTTGTCTGGATGATACTTCAAATTCCCTAGGGGAAAAACATTTGATTTTATTGTTTTGATACTCTAGACTCAGGTTTTTCCCAATTAACACTTTCTCCTCGGGCTACTTAACATGATATGTACATTAAAACCTGTTAGAGCCAATGTGGTAGTTCAGTTGGTGTGTCAACTTGGCTGGGCCTGGTTGAGTGGCTGGGCAGCTGGATGTAGCATTCCGCATGTTGAGACTCCATGGTGGAATCAACTCCATGGTGGAGTCCACTGTGAGCAGCTGATTAGCTGCCTTTGGGATGTGGTCTGCTTCCTGGATATAAGCAGAAGCCTTGGGGAATGGTCCCTAGCTTATGGCACTTGGACCCTGCATGTAGCCGTGTCGTTGTTCAGCAGCCTGTCATGCTCTGCTGACCTGGGGACTTACAATGGGCTTGAATTAATGGTCTGCTGTGTGGTTTGGTAACATCGGGACTGTGCCTTTCTACTTGTCAACCTTGGGCTTGGCAGCCACAGCAGCCAGCAGCTGTCTGAGTGAAGAAATGCCTCTAGTTCCAGTGGGCCGGGAGCTGGAGGCAGAGTTTAAGCCCAAGGCTGACAGGCTTTACCCAGCCCCTAGAGCCTGGCACTTTGAATTCGGACTTAAAGCCTCCAAATTGTAAGAAAAAACTCCTGTTTGTTAAAGCCATCCCATTGGTGGTATATTCTTGTCAGAGTAGCACTAGGTAACCAGAACAGCCAAACTCCTAAGACTGTCTTGTTTTCTCTAGTCTTGCAAGTTTTCTACTTTTGACAGGGTGCAGCCTTACCACTTTTCTATAGCTTGTTGTTTTGGTTATCTAGTGCCGCTCTGACAAGAATATACCACCAGTGGGATGGCTTGAACAAACAGTAGTTCATTCTCTAACAGTTTGGAGGCTTTAAGTCTGAGTTCAAAGTGCCAGGCTCTAGGGGCTGGGTGAAAGCTCCTCAACCTTGGGCTTCAGCTCTGCCTCCTTCTCCCTGCCCACTGGAGCTAGAGGCTTCTCTTCACTCAGACAGCTGCTGGCTGCTGAGACTGACAAGCCCAATGTTGACAAATAAAAAGGCACAATCCCGATGTTACCAAAACACATGGCAGGCCAGTAGTTCAAGTCCATTGAAAGTCCCAAGGTCAGGTCGGCAGTGCATGGCAAGCTGCTGAACAATGACACAGCTATACTCAGGGTTCAAGTGTGCCATAAACTAGAGACCATTCTCCAAGGCTTCTCCTTATATACAGGAAGCAGACCACATCCCAAAGGCAGGTACTCAGCTGCTCACAGCATATTCCACCGTGGAGCTGATTACCAATCTCATCATGGGGAATGCTACATCCAGCTGCCCAGCCACTCAACCAAGCCAGCCAAGTTGACACACAAACTTAACCACCAACTTGTTTTAGGGGCAAATATTTGAGTTTTCCTTCTCAAACAGATTTGTACACCTTACACAGGTTCTGGCTTTCACAGGTTTTACTGTATATATTTACGTTACCAGTTGCTGTTGAGTTGATTCTACTTCATGGCAACCCGATGTGTTTCAGAGTAGAACTGCACGCCATAGGGTTTTCAATGCCTGTGATCTTTCAAAAATAGATTGCCAGGCCTTTCTTCCATGGTGCCTCTCAGTGGATTCCAACTGCCAACTTTTTGGTTAGTAACCAAATGCTCAACTTTGCAATGTCCAGGGTATCTGTCTCTCTCTCTCTACATATATTTTTAAAATTCATACTTATGCCATCATAATAGCAATATAAATTTGTGATAATTGTTGAGTATAGAAAAATGACAAGCTTCTATTTTGAAAATGGAAGAAAAGTATCACTCTTAGGACCAAGTTCTAATTCCTTAAAATGTGTTTCATACATAGAGGTGCTGGCAGAACTGGATATCCATTTGCAGAAAAATGTAACATAATCTATACCTCATGCCATACACAAAAACTAAATCCAGATGGATCAAAGACTGAAATGTGAAACCTAAAACTATAAAGTGCCTCAAGGAAAAACTAGGGGCAAATTTAGGGGCCCTGATATATGGCATGGGAGCTCTAGTAGCATAGTACCTAAGGCACTTGACTGCTAACCAGAAGGCTGGTGGTTCAAACCCACCAGCTACTCCTCTGAAGGAAGGTTGAGCAATCTACTTGTGTAGTGATACCACCTCGGAAACTCAAGGAGGGGTCACTATGAGTTGGGTCCGACTTGACGGCACATGACAACAACAACAACAACAATATATGGCATAAATACACTATCAAGCACAACTCAAAATGCACAAACAGCAGAAGAGAAACTAGATGAATGAGACCTTCTAAAAATTAAATTTTTCTGTGCTTCCAAAGACTTCTCCAAAAGAGTCAAAAGAGCACCTACAGATTGAGAAAATATATTTGGCAAATGACATATATGAAAGGGACTTATCTCTAGAATTTATAGAAAACTCCAACACCTCCACAACAAAAAAGACAAATAATCCAATTTAAAAATGGGCAGAAGACATGAATAGATATTTCACCAAAGAGAATATTCAGGCAGTTAACAAACATATGAAGAACTGATCATAATCATTAGCTGTTAGAGAGATGCAAATCAAAACAATAATGAGATACCGTCTGGCCACAGCATTAGTAGCAAAGTTCAACAAGACAGAAAATAACAAATGCTGGTGAGGATGTGGAAAGATTAGGACTCTTATATACTGCTGGTGGCACTGTAAAATGGTAAGCCACTGTGCAATGCAGTATGGCAATTCCCTAAAAAACTGGAATTAGAAATACCATTTGAACCAGCCATTCTATTATGAGGTATATATCCCAAATAAGTGAAAGCCAGGACAAGAACAGACATATGCACACCCATGTCCTAGTAGTACTATTTACAATAGCCAAAAGATGGAAACAACCTAGGTGCCCATCAACTGAGGAATGGATAACTAAACTATGGTACATACACACAGTGGAATACTATGCAACCCTAAAGAATAATGTAGAATCTGCAAAACACTACATAATGTAGATGAACTTGGAGGACATTATGCTGAGTGAAATAAGTCAATCACGAAGGACAAAAATTGTATTAGTCCGTTATTGTAAAAAGTCAAGGAAAGGTTTATATATGGAAGGAAATTTTCTTTGTTGGTTACCAGGGGTGGGAGGAGTGAAGGGAAAACTGTTAGATAGGTAGAGACAAGTATTGATTTGGGTGAAGAGAAGGGCAATGTACCAAATGTGAGTGATCAACTTGGTGGCACTGAGGAAGAAGAAGACAGAGAGAGGTGCATGGGAGGTACAGACAACAAAGATGAACCCTTTTGTACATACAGTACTGTGTTGTCAGTGAAGGCAAACATGGATATATGGGTGGATAGATGGGTAGACAGGCTGAACTATTAGGTATGTCAATGCAGGGAGGGAGTGTGCCCAAGACCACGTATAGGGTCGGCAGACAATGTTTCTATAAGTGTATCGGTATGTTCTGTAAGAATTCCCAGGTATATAGTAGAGCTGACAAGGGACAAGGTTGTAGTAACTTCTTGGCCACAGCTAGCTACCCAGAGGGAGCAAGTAGTTGGACATGTGGGCTTGGGACCATAGTCGAAGGGGACATCAAGTTCAATTGGCATAACACACCACACAAAACACTTTTCCACCTCCTACTTTGGCGAGTAGCAACTGAGATCTTAAAAGCTTGCAAGTGGCCATCTAAATGCAACAATGGGTCTCTCCTCATCCAGAGCAAAGAAGAATGAAGAAAACCAAAGATTCATGGAAACAATTAGTCCAAGAACTGGTACCCCCTGTGACCTCAACCTATATGACTATGAGACCAGAAGAACTAGATGGTGCCTGGCTACCACTGTCAACCACTCAGAGAGGGTTCTATGTAGGAGACCCTGGATAAAGTGGGAGAACAATGGGAACAAAACTCAAAATCATTTGAGGAAAAAAAAAAAAGGAACCAGGTTTGCTGGAGCCTGATGGAACCACTGAGACTATAGTCCCTAGTTGCCCTTCAGGTCTGGAATTGAACCTACTCTTGTGGCTTCTAGCCAAACAAAAGACAGGCATATGAGTTGAACATTTACTTGAGGTAGATACACTCCTTGGATAAAACAATCATGGGAGAAAGAAGGGTTGTGTATGGACAGGGAGACAGCTCAGGGGGCAGGGGTACATGGAGGGATGGACACAGGGAAGAGGTAACTGTGGGGAGAAAGTGGGAGGGGACCTTTTACATTGTGCTAAATTGTAGTCAATATTATGAGACAAAGTGTATATCAACTGCTGCATGGAAAGTGAATTTGCTCTGTAAACTTCACTCAAATCATAATTTAAGAAAACAAAGTGTTTTACACATTTAGTTTTAAAAAATAGATCTTCCAATCAAAGAATCATTAAGTAAACTATTTAACTTCTAAAAATTGCATAGTTTTGTAAAACAGCATGGATGCATTTCTGAGAAATTGTGCTCAGAAATAATGTGACCCCCAGCATCAGCATTACCTGAGTACTTTGTGGAAATGCCAGTTATTAGCTCCACCCCAAATCTTCTGAATCAGGAACCTGGGGGTGAGGCCTGCAATCCCTGTTTTAACAAGCCCTCCAGATGATTCTGATGCACACAAAAATTTGAGAATCATTTTTCTATAGTTTAGCAGAAACATTAGTGCTTAACTTTATAATATTAAAGACTTATTTAAAGTTTATCTTTAAACTTATTTTTTTAAGAAAAGAACTGTATTTAAAAAAAAATAAGATTATCCTGTAAATAGTTTGCAACTTGTCCTTTTTATGCATCATGGACATATTTCTATGTCAGCACCTGTAATTCACCTGATTTATTCAGTTAGCTTCTGAATAGTTTCCAATTTTTGAGATTAACAAAGATACAATAAACATTTTAAAATACCTCTGTACTTGTCAAATATTATGGCAGATTAGATTCCTACAAGTGGGATTGATAAATTACAGTATACTTTGAATAGATATACTGCCAAACTGACTCACCAAAAATCTATACTAACTTACATTCCTGGTTTATAGTATAAGAGAGTGCCTGGCTAATGTGTTCCAGTATATACAATAAGAATGACACAGTTTATAAAACAAAACAAACACTGTATATGCTTAATACATCATTTACTAACACAGTTCAGATAAAACTTTCACTTGAGTGAATTTTCTGGATGTGCAATAAAAGTTTTCAAACCATTTGTGGGGGAATACTTTCCAAAAAGTATAATATTCCTGCCTTCTTAAACAGATTATAACACAGTTTAAGATTTTCTTTGCAATTATAAATTGTCCAAAAATATTACAATTTATCTTCTGAAACAGAATAAACAGAGTTAAAGGTTGTCTTTATGATTACAAACATTAAATATCATACTCTACTCGCTTTAACAAAGTAATAGCCTTTGAGGCTACTGAGCTGTTTGTCCCTTGCTAAATGGATCCAGAAGGCTACAGTTTTTGGCCTCTTACGTCAGCTTTTCTCTTGCTCACCTGTTCAACAGTGTCTTTTCTCTGTTGTAAACCAGCCTGTCTCTAGTAGTCATCCCACCCGTCTACCTCCATCCTATGTACACACACTCAAATTTGCTGATCCTCAGAAAGCTGTGGACTGTAGAACTGTGTATAAACAAGGTAGACAGGTTCTAGGGAAATTCCTGAGAAATTCTCTTTTAAGTTGTGTACTTAGGTTTTGAAGCTAACTAGATCTGCTCTACCATTTATCAGCCTGTGACCTTGAACAAACCGAGACTGTTCCCTCATATATGAAATTAAGATAATGTCAACCTCATAGGATTCTCGAGTACTGAATGCACAGACTAGTCATAGCAGACATCCAATAGCTGGTTATTACTACTATTATTATGTTGCTCACCACTATTACTACTAACATGATTATTACCACCATGAGTTCTGTAGCATTGATTTTTTACTTCATAGACCATTCTTTGTTGCTTGGCTATCCTTCATATGACTCAGGTTGTTGGAAAAGTGCTCTCCATAAAAATATGATGAATTTTTATTTTTCCACTCCTTGGAAGGAAGACTGGGCAATCTACTTCCGTAGAGATACCACCTCAGAAACCCAAGGAGGGGTCGCTATGAATCCCATCAACTCGATGACAGTGAGGCTGGTTTATTTATTTATTTTTTTGGTATTTATATTTTTACTTATTTTCTTTTTGGTTATAAAATTCATATTATGATGCACATTTAAATTTCTTAGATTTTTGTTGCTGACATAAGTCTATTCTTTTAAATTATAATTCTTCTAAAACATAGAATTAAAAGACAAAGACAAATTTCTCTTTTATGACAGAGATGAAGAACCAGTAACATCAAAGGTTTAACTGGTAGAAATGTACTGAATTTATTTTTTAATAGATTTCAATTTCCATGACTACTAGATAATAACAGAAAAAAACACTTCTTACATTTTTTATCTATATCCAAATTTTCCATAATGGGCAGTTTCATTTTGATAATCAGGGGAAAAAAAAACAAAACACTCAAAATAAATGTAAAAATACATGAAAGGGCTAAATACCTTGATGAATATCGACTTTGTGAGAGGAAATGACTTTGAACTGGATCTAAACTGAGGGAATAATCATGATTTCATTTTTCCAGCAAACAATGGCCCAGGGCTACATACACACAAAAGTGCTGAGCATAGTTTACTGTATCTTAGGTTATTTATGGTACTGGAACATTTATAAGAGGTTATGAAAATGAAAAGAAAGAAAGAAAATAACTTGGGTGGCAGAAAAAAATAAGAACTCATTGCCAAGTAAACGCTACTGCCAAATGACCTTTAATGGCTAATGCTCTTGCTTCCATTTTTCTCTCCAAGTAGTAAAACCAACTAAGTGATGGCAATCAAAACAAATTCTGCAGTGTGTCCAGCAAACTGCTTCCTATTCAATCGCCCAAGCATGCAGTAAGAATGGAAGCATTCAGGGCTGATGTCTGGCCATAATTCTTTTAAATTACATTATAAATTTTCATTCTGCTAAAGCCATTTTTACCAATTCTCAGTTATCTACAGAAATAAGGAGCAGAGTTTTGAACAGCTAGAAAGATTAACTAAAACGATTTCGTTTTTTTCCCTATACATCCTTTACCAGAGGAGCTCATGAACAGTGAAATTCAAAAGGCAAGCTGCAAAACGAGGAACAAAAGCATTAGGAGTGAATCATGTGGGGAGGGGAGGAAAGATGAGAGAAAAAATGTAGGATAAGAAGCCTTCCACTTTATATTCTTTTGCCTTCTAAGTGAGAGATTAATATATTGTCCCTGCCCCCCAAGGCAATCCCACATAACCAAATACTAATGATGACTATTTGGTGGGTCATGAGAAAAGCTCATGTTCTTAAAGTGAAAGTTGTGAAAGTAAGTATAAAGTATGAGTCATGGAGAGTTTTAGAATTCCCACTGTGATCATGGTAGGAAAAATAATCAATAAAAGCATCTTTTCACATAAAATTACAGTGAAGGAAGTATTTGATATTGAAAAAAAGAATCCAGTACTTGATACAGAAAGACAGACAATTTGCACTGACATGGTAAAACTCATTCTCGCTCCTGGGCTGAACATGATGATTAGCACAGTCACAAGAGGCAAGACACCACCAACGTCAGTGTGGTAGTCATCAGAGTTGTTCAAAAATACTAATTCCGTACAGGCACATGGCAGGATTGCCTTCCCTGTTTTGTTCTCAGATAGAGCTATGTGAATTGCGTTTGCCAATGAAATATAAGCAGAGGTGAGGTTATCATTTTTGACAGCAGCTTTACCAACCAGTATGCATCTCACCACTCTCTTTTTTCCTCTGTCACGGGTACTGTAAAAATTTCAGAGAGTCAGTATGAGTCCTGGAATGAGGATGACTATGACACACATGACTCACAATGGGCATGCAGCATGAATAAGAAATGATTTTCTGTTTTAAGTTACTGAAATTTTGGAACCACCACTTGGCTGTTAGCTTGTTATACTATGGTGGCTTACGTGGTACTGATGCTGGAAGCTATTTTTAAGCCCCCAATATTTCAAATACCAGCAGGGTCCCCCATGGTGGAGAGGTTTTAGCAGCGCTTCCAGACAAAAACAGACTAGGAAGAAGGACAGGACAATCCATTTCTGAAAAAATTGGCCACTGAAAACCTTATGAATAGCAGTGAACCACTGTCTGATATATTACTGGAAAATTTTATGAGTAGCCCTGAAACAATGTCTGATATAGTACTAGAAAATGAGCTCCTCAGATAGGAAGGTACTCAACTCAACATATAATTGAGGAAGAGCTGTCTTCTCACAGTAGAGTCCCTCTTAATGACATGGATGGAGTAAAGTTTCCTGGACCTTGTTGATGTGGCATGATCCAATATGAGGAGAAACAGCTACAAGCATTCATTACTTAAAACGTGGAATGTACAAAATATGAATCTAGGAAAACTGGATGTTGTCAAAAATGAAATGAAATGCATAAAGATTGATATTCTAGGCATTACTGAGCTGAAATGAACTGGTGTTGGCCATTTTGAATCAGCCAATCATATAATTACTATGCCAGGAATGACAAATTGAAGAGGAAAGGCATTGTCAAATAGAACATTTCAAGATCAGTCCTGAAGTACAATGCTATCAGTGACAGGATAATATCCATATGTCTGCAAAGAAGACTAGTTAATACTATTATTGTTCAAATTTACACACCGACCACTAAAGCCAAAGATGAAGAAATTGAAGATTTTTACCAACTTCTGCAGTCTGAAATTGACCATACGTGCAATCAAGATGTATTGATAATTACTGGTGATTGGAATGCGAAAGCTGGAAACAAAGAAGTAGCACTGATAGCTGGAAATTATGGCTTTGGTGAAAGAAGTGACGCTCGAGATTGCATGCCAGAATTTTGTTAAGACCAATAGCTTATTCATTACAAATACTTTCTTCCAACTACATAAATGGCAACTACACATATGGACCTTGCAGATGGACTACTCAGACTTCAAATCGACTACATCTGTGGAAAGAAGCTACAAGAACGCTCAATAGCATCAGTCAGAACAAGGCAAGGAGCTGACTGTGGAACAGACCATCAATCACTCATATATATGCAAGTTCAAGATGAAGCTGAAGAAAATTAAAACAAGTCCATGAAAGCCATAATATGACCTTGAGTATATCCTACCTGAATTTAGAGACAATATAAAAAACAGCTTTGAAGATTAGCATCAATGACTAAAGACCAGATGAGTTGTAGGATGACACAAAGAGCACATATGAATGTTCATAGCAGCATTATTCATTACAGACAGAAAGTGAAAAGAATCCAAATGGATAAATAAAATGTGGCATCTGTATGTATAAAATGGAATACTATTCAGCCACAAAAAGGAGTAATGTACTGACTCATGCTACCACATGGATGAATTTTGAAAACACTATCCTAAGTGATAGAAGCCAGGCACAAAGGTGATACATTACATGATTTCATTTATATGAAATGTCCAGAATAGGCAAATCTATAGAGACAGAAAGTAGATTAGTAGTTGCCAAGGGCTGCTTGGGAGGAGGAAATGGGGAATGACTTCTAATGGCTACAGAGTTTTTTTGGGGAGGTAGATGAAAATGTTCTGAAATTAGATAGTGTTGATGCTAGCACAACCCTATGAGTATATTAAATACCTCTGAATTGTATACTTTAAAAGAGGTAACAACATTATGGTGTGTGAATTAAATTTCAACACAGTAATTTAAAAAGGAAAACTGTGGACAATAAAGAACTGAGATATAAATTTGTCAAGACCACAATGTATGTCAAAATGAAATTTAATCACGAACTAGAGTTTCCAATTTGGTTTAGTGTATCCTGTAATCATATTTTCAATTATGACATTAGAAACTATAAGATGACCCACTGTTTCAGTGATAACTTTATTATTATTATTGTGATTTGTTTGAAAGTTTACAGAGCAACTTCAATTTCCATACAATACTTGATACACATTTTGTTTTATGACACTGATTGCAATCCCCATAATGTAACAGCTCTCTTTCCACTTCCTCTCTGTGATTATCTTTTCCCTGTGTCCCTCTTTCCTATGCATTCCTGCCCTCTGAGCTATCTCCCTGTGCAAATACTGCCCTTTTGAGCTCCGATGGTTGACTGTTCTAAGGAGTGTACCTACCTGGTGTAAAAGTTCACCTTACATGCCTGTACTGTTTGGCTGGAAGCCACGAGAATGAGTTCAATTCTAGGCACGAAGGGTGACGAGGGGGTTTCACCAGTCTTCATCAGACCAGTAAGACCGGTCATTTTTATGATTTTGAGTTTCGTTTCACATTTTTTCTCCCACTTCATACAGGATCTCCTGCACTGACCCCTTTCTAAGTGGTTGACAGTGGTACCTGGGCACCACCTAGTTCTGGTCTCACAGTCTTGTAGGCTGAGGTTTGCATGTTCCACTAGTTCCTTGGACTAACTGTTTCCAGGAATCTTTGGTTTTCTTCATTTGTCTTTGCTCCAGACGAGGAGAGACCAATTGTTGCATCTTAAATGGCTGCTTGCAAACTTCTAAGACCCCAGTTGCTACTCACCAAAACAGAATGTAGGACAATGTTTTTGTGTAGTATGTTAGGCCAACTGAGCTTGATGTCCCCATGACCATGGTGCTGAGCCCACAGGCCCAACAACTTGCTTCCTCAAAATAGTTAGCTGTGGCTAAGAAGTTTTAACTTAGTAAAAACTTTTAAGCAAAAAAAAAAAAAAAAAAGCATATTTTTTTAGTCACCAGCTAAACCACGTATTTATCTTTACCATTCCATACCAAATTCTTTTTTCAGAATCACAATTAGCATTTAAATATAAACCTTCATATTTAAGTCTAAAGGCTCCTCTGAATCATTTTTGGCTGTGGCAGTTGTACAAATCCTCAGAGTGACATGTGACACACCATTCTCCTTATTCTCCTTAGAACTTACATTCTTCATCTTTACTTTTGTAGCACTTTTAGGAAAAATGGCATGACTCCAAAACAGACTGAATACTGCGGTTGTATCTGTATCTTGGAGTACCTGGGTGGAACAAATAGTTAACCCATCCAGCTGCTAACCAAAAGGTTGGAGGTTCAAGTCTGCCCAGAAGCACTTTGGAAAAAAGATCTGGTAATCTATTTCTGAGAAATCAGTCACTGAAAACCCCACAGAGCACAGTTCTACCCTGACGCACATGGAGTTGCCATGAGTCAATGGTGGTTCAATGACTACTGAAACTATTACCTGGATCTCACTACTGCTTTTTTCTTCTTTGAATTATGCCTTTCTGGAAGTTATTTAACTTCTCTCGAATGCCTATGGGAAGTTTTGGTATTAAAGTTTTCAGTCTGAATTACAGCTTTTTAAAATGCAAAGCTCAGTCACAACCACCTCTCCTTTGCTTTAAAATTCCGAACCTTAGTCTGAGAAATGTGTCAATTTATACTGCCTTTTACTACACTGTCAGAAAAACCTTCAGAAAATATATAAAGTTAAGATTTAGCTTATAACTGAACAGTGTACAAAGCTGCCAATACAACTAACTCAACTGAGGTGATGTGTGGATCAACAGATACATGTTGTATGGTTAAATTTGCACATGCCCAGTCAACAGCAACCACCAAGTCTATGCCTTACATGGTGGCTGCCAAGTTTCTTTCGACATTAATTATGAGACATACTTTGACTTCAGAAATATTAAAATATAAAAAGCTGCATATGAAAACTGAAAAAACACAAAATTCACAACTAAAACTTGCTCCTTAATCTCCATCACCCTTAAACTGGCTCTGGGGCTCTGAGATATGTGATCATGGTGCTACTCCCTAAATGATGAATATAAAAGGCTCCTTTCTCATTAATGAGCTTACAGAAAACAAAGTTGGGTATATAATTAACTAGTAACGGAAAAGATCCAAGATGAATCTGTAACAAATTATGCAAATATAGTTCACTGAAAAACAGAGATTTGTACATTATTTCACACAAAAAATCTGGAAAGATTAAAAACACTCAAGATTTACAGACTGGAGTTCCTAATCTTTCCTTTATGTATGCTTATAGGCAACTGTATTAAGAGAGAAAGAGGACAAATAAGACAGTCAAGAATATTTCCTTTCTTGAATCATTTTATCATTGTTAAGAAATTTTAAAAACTTCTTTGATCTAAAAAATAGAGACAAATGGAAAAAAAAAAAAGCCCAGCCCTCTTCGTGTAGCACACTGATGGCATTATTTAGATGTACCTGAATAGTTGAACCAATCATCAAATAATCAGGAGCTCTGGTAGCATAGTGGCTAAGGCACTTGACTGCTAACCAGAAGGCTGGCGGTTCAAACCCACCAGCCACTCCTCGGAA
>NW_006921638.1:6042975-6056999 GCF_000298275.1 Orycteropus afer afer | reverse complement strand
CTTCATACACTATAGGTGAGTGTATAAATTACTACAATAATTTTGGAAAGTATTTTGGCAATATGTAGTGAGACTTCTAAAAATATTCATACTGTTTGACTCAAGAGTTCAAATTCTGGGATATTCTAAAGAAGCAATTTGAAATATACATGGAGATCTTTCTCAAAGCTTACCACAGTGAAAAATGGGAAACCTAATGTGCTCAACAACAGGGAAATGAGTAAAAATTGTGGTACATCTACTGGATATTGAGTATCACATAGTTATTTTTAAGTATTTGTCAGTAATGCCTCTTAACTTTTTTCTTTTCCTTGTAGTGGTTTATCTGTTTAAAATAATAAATGCTTATAGTTAAAGAAACTCAAAAGAAAAATAAAAAACCCTCTCACTCTTATACTCCCTTGGCAAGTCGCAAAGATAAGTTTGTGTGTGTGTGTAAGCTTCCAGAAATTTTTAAGGAATATATAAACTTATCTAACAAATATTTACCTACATCTGAATAATCTTTTGTTTTGTTTTTAGAACAAGTACGGCCCATGGTGTTCTTCAACTTGCTTTTTACATGTAATATATTTTGGCCTGCTTGCTAAAAGTAAAGATGACTTGAAGCATTACTGATAAAGATCAAAGATTACACCTATGCATGAAGAAAACATAAATCCTCACAACTGGACCAATAGGCTATATCACAATAAATCGAGGGAGAGAAGATTGACATCGTCAGGGATTTTATTTCACTTGGATCCACAGTCAACACCCATGGAAGCAGCAGTCAGGAAATCAGATGTCGTATTGTACTGGGTAAATATGCAGAGAAAGAATTCTTTAAAGTGTCAAGGAATTCAGATGTCACTTTGAAGACTAAGGTGTGCCTAACCCAAGTCATGGTATTTTCAGTAGCCTCATATGCATGTGGAAGCTGGACACTGAATAAGGAAGACCAAAGAAGAGCTGATGCCTCTGCATTGTGGTGCTGGCCAAGAATACTGACAATACCGTGGGTTGCCAGAAAATGAACAAACCTATCTTGGAAGAAATATAGCCAGAATGTTCCCTGGAAGCAAGAATGGCCAGACTTCCCCTCACCTACACTGGTCATGTCAGAAGGGACCATTCCTTGGAGAAGGATGTCATGCTTGGTAAAGGAGAGCGTCAGTGAAAAAGGTGAAGATCCTCAAGGAAATGGATTGACACAGTGGCTGTAACGACGGGCTCAAGCAGAGAAAGGACTATGAGGATGGCACAAGATCAGGCAGTGTTTCATTCTGTTGTATGTAGGGTTGTTAGGAGTTGGCGCCAACTCAATGGCACCTAGTAGCAAACATATTTTCGCTACTATTCCACTTCAGCACATACAGATCTACCTCATTCATTTAGACAGATGTTTCAATAATATATCAGGCCCTGGACTGAAAGATATTTAGGTTGTTTACATTTTTCTGCTTACATATAATGTTGTAATTAACATACATGGATACATAACTTTATGTACTAATGTGGGTAGATTGCAGTCTTCCCTCCGAGGAGTGGCTGGTGGGTTTGAATCATCAGCCTTCTGGATAGCAGTCAAATGCCTTAGGTACTATGCCACCAGAGCTCCCGTAAATCTATTAGTTCCTACAAATAGAATTTCAGCATTTTAGATGTTGAAAATTATACTCAAATCATCCACCAAAAATACTGATACCCTCCTTACCTATCTAGTGTTGTTGTTGTTGTTATGTGCCGTCGAGTTGGACCCGACTCATAGCGACCCTGACTCATAGCGACCCCTCCTTGGGTTTCCGAGGCAGTATCACTACGGAAGTAGATTGCCCCATCTTCTTTCCGAGGAGTGGCTGGTGGGTTTGAACCACCAGCCTTCTGGTTAGCAGTCAAGTGCCTTAGGCACTATGCTATCAGAGCTCCCTATCTAGTACTAACTTTAATTCTCAATCAAGTAATTATTTAGGCACCTGAGTTTTGTGTTTTCTTTTTAACTCCCCTGACCTGGATGGCATAACAGGAAAAATTTAAAAACTGTCAGATAAGGTTCTGGGGAAAGCAAGAATCAGAGTTTCATCTGCAAAGTAATTATAATAATGGAAAACCAGTTGCTATGGAGTTGAGTCCACCTCCTAGAGACCCCATATGTGTCAAAGTAGAACTGTAGTCCACAGGGTTTTCAATTGCTGGTTTGTCTAAAGTAGACCAGGCTTTTCTTCTGAGGCACCCATGGATGGACTTGAACCTCCAACCTTTGCATTAGCAGGCTAAAGTGTTAACCATTTGCACCACCCAAGGACTCCCAATCATAATAATAGTTACATCTATGAAGTGATGCTGGAGGAAGTATTAACTAGACCATCTTCAACATTTTGCTTTCTCTAAAAACATTAATCAAATTTGGGCTATATACTCTGAAAAAGTAAATTGTTAGTGCTGTGTGACAAACAAATAGAAAACTTTTTATTTCTAACAGACTGAATTGGGACCTTTTCAGAATGAGCACTTCTAATCCTGAGTGCTACCAAGCATAAATTACAAGAATTTCATGCTTTTTTTTTTTTTTTCTGGCAGTGCCTATGCCAGTATTACTACTGCCTTAACCTAAGTGTCCAACAGTACATGAATGGATAAACAAATTGTGGTACATACATACAGAATACTACACAACAATAAAGAATAATGATGAATCTGTGAAACATCTCACAACATGGATTAATCTGGAGGACATTATCTTGAATGAAATAAGTCAATCACAAAACAACAAATACTGTATGAGACCACTTTTACAAAAAGTCAAGAACAGGTTTACATACAGAAGGAAACATTCTTTGATGGTTACCAGGATGGAAGGAGGAGGGAGGGAGAATCATTAATCAGATAGCAGATATATGTTAATTCTGGTGAAGGGAAAAGCAATACACAATATGGGGGAAGTCAAAACAACATGACCAAGCAAAAGAAGATACTGAGAGGTACAGAGAATAAAAGGCAACAATAGTAAATAGTATAACATATACAATTCTGCAACAACAGTAATTGTAAACAATAATTTCTGAGTAGATACAAAGGTAGATGTATATGTTAAGTAGCTGTTGGAGGTTGTATAGGAGTATACTTACATATGTAAGTTATTGTTGTTGTTGTTGTTATGTGCCGTCAAGCTGGACCCGACTCATAGCAACCCCTCCTTGGGTTTCTGAGGCGGAATCACTACAGAAGTAGATTGCCCAACCTTCCTTCTGAGGAGTGGCTGGTGGGTTTGAACTGCCAGCCTTCTGATTAGCAGTCAAGTGCCTTAGGCCCTACATTACCAGAGCTCCTCATATATAAGTATAATTATGGAGATTTATACATACATATTTGCATATGATGCATGTATATTCACATATATAACAGAAGACACAGTTAGGAAAACTTCTTAGACATAACCAAACACTTCACAGGACTGAGTTACTGGGCTTGAAGGCTAAGGACCATAGTCCTGGGGGACATCTAGTTAAATTTGTATAACAGTTCTTATAATGTTTACATGCTAGTTTGGCAAGTAGCAGCTCTTAAAAGGGGTCTTAAATCTTGCACACAACCTTCTATGATATAACTACTGCTCTCCTCCGATCTGGAACAAAGGATAGTGAAGAAAACCAAATACTCAAGGAAACAATTAGTCCAAAGGACTAATGGCCCACATGAAGCACAGCTTCCATAGCCTGAGACCAGAAGAACTAGACAGTGCCCAACTACCACTACTGACTGCTCTGACCAGAAACATGATAGAGGGTCCTGGTTAGAATGGGAGAAAAATATAGAACAAAAATGAAATTAATTAAAAGGTTCAACTTACTGATCTGATAGAGACTGGAGGAAATCTGGGTCTATTGCCCTAAGACCTTTCAAACTTGTAACTGAAGCTATTTTGAGAAGTCACCTTTCAATCAAATAAATACACTGGCCTATAAAATACATAGTAACACCCACAAGGAATGTGCTCCTTAGAACTACCAACTATACAAGACCAAAGATCAACATTTGCCCAAAAGCAAAGATGAGAAGTCAGGAATTGGCAGGGAAGGCAAAATGAACAGAAATGGGAAGCCCAGAATAGAAACAGAGGGAGTGCTGACATACTGCAGGAATTGTAATCAATGTCACAGAACAATTTGTGTATGAATTATTAAATGAAAAACTAATTTACCTAAAGCACAATAAAATGTTCCCCCCAAAAGAGGCTCTTCACTAAAACTATCTATATGACATCAAACTATCAATAATTACTTTAAAACAAAGATCTGAATGTAAGGTGGCATGGAAACTAGATTAATGGGAACAGAACAACCAGAATGAAAATAATGTGAATGCTCATGCACTGTGAAAAACTAAACAATGTCACTGAACAATCTGTGCAGAAATTGTTGAATAGGAATCTAAACTGCTGTATAAACCTTCACCAAAAACACAATAAATTATTATTTAAAAAAAAATCACTGCCTCAAAAGCTGTTTCAAGTACATTGTTGTTGTTGTTGTTATATGCCTTTGAGTCGGCCCCGACTCATAGCGACCCCTCCTTGCGTTTCCGAGGCATTAGCACTACGGAAGTAGGATTGCCCAACCTTCCTTCCGAGGAGTGGCTGGTGGGTTTGAACCGCCAGCCTTCTGGTTAGCAGTCAAGTGCTTTAGCCACTATGCTACCAGAGGGAGACAAAAATATTTTCAATATTCTTTTTCAATTTTTTTTTTTAAATAAGGATTGAAAGATAAATACTTGATCATAAATATGTAGGCACAAGCTTAAAGGAAAGGAATATAAAAAAATTCTTGTAAGATTTTGTCCTTTGTCAGTATTTCTAAGTTTCTCTGAGTATAAACGGCCAAAATGAACAAGTAACATCTCTGAAAAAAAGTTTTATGTCATTGGCAATTTTTAAGAAATAAATGTTCAGTTACAAAGGAATAGCCACAGATTGCCAATGATAAGGGTCAGGAGCCTTATAGCCTGGAGCTCACTACAATGTAATTTTGATTTCCAACTGCTTTCAAAAGACTTAGTATAGAAAACAGCCTCGATTTTCTAATCTGTAAAGTAAGAATGAAATTGACTGGTCACTGTTGCTACAATATTTTGATTAGAAACTAGCAGGACTTTTACAAATTGATAAAACAAACGATTAAAGAAGAAAAACTGTTTAGGTTAATTTATTAATATACTATGTTTGTAAAACAATTGTGAGTAATGAGTGATTAATAGCTCTTGATTGTTCATGTTGGTAATTTTCTAATAAAAAGATGTGGCCCACAGGAAAAAGGTAGAGTAACTCTAAAGAGACAGCAGAAACCTAGTAAAACATTACCTAGAGGTATACAAAAGGGCTGAATCAGCCCTTCATAACACAAACTTCCTTTTAATCTCTCAGTTTTGCCTGGCCTTCAAGATCCAGAGAGATAAAAGAGTGAACCCTGGATGAACTGTTGGTCACTACGGTACCTTTAGAAACTTAATTTTAGAGAAAGAAAAAATGGGATGTGAACAGCCCCAAGGAAGATCACAAATGGGAACAATAATTATTTCCAGGTATTTGGAATAACAAAATAAAAATTTTACTTACAACTTGAGATTCACGAGCTTTAGGAAACATCTTGGCAACATTGAGCCCATCGATGACAATATCAAAAGGAGGACAGTACTTTACGAAGTTCTGAAATCTCTTAAGTTCCTACGAAAGAAAAGTTAAAACATTAACAAGAAATTTCATAAGGACTTTATTATAAACACATTGCTATGATTTTTATTATTATTTCTGTAATTCACCATACTTACCCATGAAAAACACACACATAAAGATATTCTCAAAATGAAATCTGAAAAGGTCAGCTTAATGAATGCAACTGAATATAATTATCACATAAACCAAAACAAACCCACTGCCATCAGGTTGATTACAACTCATAGTGACTCCTTAGGACAGGGTGGAATTGCCCCACAGAGTATCCAAGGCTGTAAATCTTTACAGAAGCGAATCCCTCAATTTTCTCCTGTGAAGCAGCTGATGGGTTTGAACCACCAGTCTTTTTGTTAGCAGCCGAATGTATTAACCACTATGCCACCAGGGCTTCCTTAATGATCACATATACCTTATAATTTTATATTTGTTTATAGTTTACAAAGTACTTTCATATGTTATCATATTTTAACTGTACCCAGTCTACCTGCATTGCTAAACTGACCCATGTCTTATCATGACATAATAGTCATGATAAGAATGAAATGTCATCTCTAGAATTTACAGAACACTCCAACACCTCAATAACAAAAAGACAAACAATCCAATTAAAAAATGGGCAGAAGACATGAATAGACACTTCACCAAGGAGGATATTCAAGCGGCCAACAAACATATGAAGAAATGCTCATGATCATTAGCTATTAGAGAGATGCAAATCAAAACAACAATGAGATACCATCTTGCTCCAGCACTAGTAGCAAAGTTCAACAAGACAGAAAATAACAAATGCTGGCGAGGTTGTGGAGAGATTGGGACTCTCATACACTGCTGGTGGGACTATAAAATGGTACAACCATTGTGGAAAGCAGTATGGTGATTCCTTCAAAAGTTGGAAATACAAATACCATTTGACCCAGCCATCCCATTACTAGGTATATACCCTAAAGAAGTGAGAGCCATAACAAGAACAGATATATGCACACCAATGTTCATCGCAGCACTATTTACAATAGCCAAAACTTGGAAACAACCTAGATGTCCAACAACTGAGGAATGGATAACCAAACTTTGGTACATGCACACAATGGAATACTATGCAACGCTAAAGAATAATGTAGAATCTGCAAAACACCGCATAATGTGGATGAACTTGGAGGACATTATGCTGAGTGAAGTAAGTCAGTCACAAAAGGACAAATATTGTATTAGTCCGTTATTGTAAAAGTTAAGGAAAGGTTTATATATTGGAGGACATTTTCTTTGTTGGTTACCAGGGGTGGGAGGGGAGGGGAGGGAATGCTGTTAGATAGATAGAGATAAATATTGATTTGGGTGAAGAGAAGGGCAATGTACCAAATGTGAGTGACCAATATGGCAGCATTGAGGATGAGAAAGACATAGAGAGTTACATGGGCAGTACAGACAACAAATATGAACCCTTTTGCATATACAGTACTGAGTTGTCAGTGAAAGCAAACATGGGTATAGGGACGGATAGATAGGTGAACAAGCTAAACAATTAGGTATGTCTAAATGGAGAGTGTATCCAAGACCATATATAGGGTTGGCAGACAATGGGCCTATAAGTTCATGTGAATGATCAGAATTCCCAGGTGTATAGTAGTGCTGACAAGGGGCAAGGTTATGGTCATTACTTGGTCACAGCCAGCTACCCAGAGGGACCGAGTAGTTGATCCTGCGGGCTTGGGACCATAGTTGCAGGGGACATCAAGCTCAATTGTCATGACATACTATACAAAACATTGTTCCACCTACTACTTTGGCGAGTAGCGACTGGGACCTTAAAAGCTAGGAAGCTGCCATCTAGATGCAACAACGGGTCTCTCCTCGTCAAGAAGAAAGAAGAAAACCAAAATTAATGGAAACAATCAGTCCTAGCGACTGGTACACCATCCGATCTGCAACCTATACAACTATGAGACCAGAAGAACTAGATGGTGCCCAGCTACCACTGCCATCCACTTGGAAGGGATGTAGGAGATCCTGCATAAAGAGGGAGAACAATGTGGAACAAAACTCAAAATCATTTGGAGGCAAATAAAAAAGGTGGGGACCAGGTTTGCTGGTCCAATAGAGCCTGGTGGAACCACTGAGACTATGGCCCCTAGCTGCCCTGCAGGTCTGGAATTGAACCCACAACTGTGGTTTCCAGCCAAACAAAGTACAGGCATGTGAGTTAAACATTTACCTCAAGTAGACACACGCCCTGGAGAGAACAATCATGGGAGAAGGAAGGGCTGCTTATGCACAGGGAGATAGCTCAGGGTGCAGAAGAGTATGAAGGGATGGACACTGGGAGGAGGTAACTATGGGGAGGAAGTGGGAGGGGAGCTGCTGCATTGTAAATTTTGGTCAATGACATGAGATAAAGTATATGTGAACTGCTGTATGAAAAGTGAATTTACTCTGTAAATCTTCACCCAAATCCTAATAATAATAAAAAAAAAAGAATGAAATGTCAGAATCTTTTTTGTTTACATTTTTTTTTTTTTTAAATGTCAGAATCTTGAAGTCCGATTCTGTAAGTTACGGAAAAATGAACCTCAACTATGGCAGTCTACTAGTGCAATATGTTGAAAGAACAATGTTCTATAATTGCAGCTCCTCTTTTTGTTATCAAGGGATTTATTTTGTTTGTTGATGGCTGTTTTGAAGAGCTGAAGATTTAATCATTCATTCAACAAATATTTGTTGAATGTCTAATGATGTGCCAGGTATTATTTTGGGCACTAGGATTTTACCAAAGAGACAAAAACTGTGACTTTACAGAGTTTGCATTTTAATGGAGGAGACAAAAATATACACCAAATAATTAAATAAATAATATTAAATATCAAGTGTAATGAGTGTGATGGAAAAATAACAGAGGAGGACAAAAGGTTTTACCTCTAGTAATGACAGAGTAGTTGGTATGGGCTATCAGATAATGGGAGCTCTGGTGGCATAGTACCTAAGGCACTTGACTGCTAACCAGAGAGCTGGCGGTTCAAACCCACCAGCCACTCCTCAGAAGGAAGATGGGGCAATCTACTTCCGTAGTGATACTGCCTCGGAAACCCAAGGAGGGGTTGCTATGAATCGGGTCTGACTCGATGGCACATAACAACAACAACAACAACATCAGATAATTACATATATTCTAGATTTTAAAAAAAGAGAAAGAACTAGTTTAAGGTACTAGACAATGACCAAAGCAGGCACAAACTGGAGGGACTGCATTTGTAGAAAGGTTTGGTTGTTTACAAATAAGTTTGCAAATTCTTTGGTACTCCTCCTATCAAAAAGTGGAGTTTCAATTTTCTCTTCTTAAATAAGAGTTGTCTTTTGTGACTGCCTCAATGACTGGACTGTGGCAGAAGCAACACTGGGTGACTTCTAAGGTTAGGTAATAAAAGATAATATAGCTTCCACCTGCCTCTAGCTCACAGGATGCTTGCTCTTAGAACCTAGCCACTATACAGTGAGACAGCCCAGGCCAAAGCCATGTGTAGGCATTTCACCTGACAGTCCAACTGTCAGCCAATATCCAGCACCAACCACCAGAGACAAAAATATAAATTAAATAAATTATATTTACTTTCAAAGGCAATGATTATGATGGAAAACTGGTATTCAAATAAAAAGTTATACATAAATGTCCACAGCAGCAAATAACCCAAATGTCTATCAACTAATGAATAAATAAAAGGTGGTGTGCAATGGAATATTATTTAGCCATAAAAAGGGATAAAGTACTGATTCATGCTACCAGATAAATTTTGAAAACATTGTGCTAAGTGAAAGAAGGCAGACACAAAAAGGGATATTACATGATTCCATTGATGTGAAATGTCCAAAAGAGGTAAATCCATAGAGACAGAAAGTAGACTCGTGGTTTGCCAGGGGCTACAGGGAAAGAGGGAATGGAGAATGACTGCTAATGGTTACAGGGTTTCTTTTTGGGGACATGAAAATGTTCTGGAATTAGATAATATTTTAATGGAATTCAAGTATGCTTGCATGATCTTGAGAACATACTAAATACCACTGTATAGTTAAAAACTGTATACTTAAGAAGAGTGACTATTATGGTCTGTGAACTAAATCTCAATAATAAAAAAAGAAAAAAAAAACATGAAGACAATACAGAACTGATATGACTTGTTCAAGAACCCCCAAAAATGCCAAAGTAAAATCTAATCAGAACTCTAAATTCCCCAATGCTGCTTAGTATATCCTGTAATTTTATTTCCTCGCTATTAAGATACCATAAATGATAAGATGAACCACTAATTTAGTAATAACTTTAAGCAAAAAAAAACAATTTTTAAAAGTATACACTTTCAGTTACCAACAAAACCACACATTTATCCATACAGTTCCATACCCTATACTATTTCTGAAACCAGAATTAGCATTTAGATATAAACCTTCATATGTGAGTCTGCAGGCTTTTCTTAATCACTTTTGGCTGTAGCAATTGTGCACATCCTGTGACATGTGATATACCACTCTCCTTAAAACCTGTGTTCTTCATCTTTTTTTCTATAGCACTTTTAGACCAACAGCATGACTCCAAGATAGACTGAAGAATACTATGGTTTGGCCTATACCTTGGAGTCCCTAAAATAACCAAACCCACTGCCATCAAGTCAACTCTGACTCACAGTGAACCCCCCCCCCACTGGGTTTCCAAGGTGGTAAATCTTTACGGAAGTAGACTGCCCCATCTAGGTAGGGTAAACAATTAACATGTTTAGCTGCTAACCAAAAGGCTGGAGGTTAGAGTCCACTCAAAGGCCTGGAAGAAAGGCCTGGTGACCTACTTCCAAAAAATCAGGCTTGAAAATCCTATGTAGCTCAATTAGCATATGAGCCAACAATTTCACTCTTAAATATATACCCAAAAGAACTGAAAGCAGGAACTCAAACAGATACTTAGATACCAACATTCAGTGCAGCACTATTCACAATAACCAAAAAGGTGAAAACAACCCAAGTGTCATTCAACAAATGAGTGAATAAATAAAATGTGGTATATGCATACAATAGAACTATTCAAGAAAAACTATTTCTATAAACAACAATATAAATAAATCTCAGAAGTATGCTAAATGAAAAAAAAAAAAACTCCAACATAAAAGGCTACTTACATACTGCATAATTCCATTTACATGAAATTCTAAAAAAGGCAAAATTATAGTGAAAGAAGGAAGATTAATGGCTCCAGGGACTAGGAAGAGAGAAGTGACTACAATGAAACACATGGGAATTTTTTGATCAATGTAAATGTTCCATCTCTTGACTATGATAGTGATTATACAATATACATGTGTCAAAACTTACTGAATTGTACATTGATAAATTTTATTGTTCAATCTGTATGCAGAGCAACTAATGTGAGAAGCTGGATTATACTAAGCCGAATGCAGCACCAGGACTGGAGAAGACTCATTAACAACCTACAATATGCAGATAATACAACCTTACTTGCTGAAAGTGAAGAGGACTTGAAGCACTTACTATGAAGATCAAAGACTACAGCCTTCAGTATGGATTACACCTAACAAAGAAAACAAAACTCCTCGCAACTAGACCAATAAGCAACATCATGATAAACACAGAAAATGTTGTCAAGGATCACATTTTACTTGGATCCACAATCAACACCCATGGAAGCAGCAGTCAAGAAATCAAATAATGTATTGCATTGGGCAAATGTGCTGCAAAAGACATCTCTGAAGTGTTAGAAAGCAAAAATATCACTTTGAGGACTAAGGGGCACCTGACTGAAGCCATGGTATTTCCAATCACCTCATAACCCTGCGAAAGCTATGCAATAAATAAGGAAGACCAAAGAAGAATTGATGCATTTCAATTATGGTGTTGGCAAAAAATAATGGATATACCGTGGACTGCCAGAAGAATGAACAAATCTGTTTTGGAAGTACAGCCGGAATGCTCTTTAGAAAGGAGGATGGTGAGACTTCATCTCACATATTTTGGACATGTTATCAGAAATGACGAGTCCCTGGAAAAGGACATCATGCCTGGTAACACAGAGGGTCAATGAAAAAGAGGAAGACCCTCTACAAGATAGACTGACATAGTGGCTGTAACAATGGGCTCAATGTGGCAACAACTGTGAGGATGGGGCATGATCGGGCAGTGTTTCGTTCTGTTATACAGAGTCACTATAAGTTAGAACTGACTTCATGGCACCTAAAAACAACAATAGATTTTGTTATATGTAAATTATACCTCAATAAAGTTGATTCAAAACCAAAAGTCAGAAAATTCTAAACCAATACAAAACATATTGCATTATTAAAATAATCACTGACTCATATGCATGTTTTCATTTCTCATTTGACTTCTTTTGATCTTCTATCTCTGACAATTCAGGCTGAGTGGGATCATCCTTCCTTTCTGCTCACCAAAACATTTCTTGTTTCAAAATTTCTCTGATCAAGTACACTTCATACAAAATATTTAGAAAGTTCCAATTAATATCACATTAATTACTTGATGAAATAGGTTTTTTTAAAAATATATAAATGAAAATAAAACTATCAAGGAGAATTAAAACAGTCTACATACAATAGGACCATTTTTTTGTTTCAGTCTGTAAATCCGCATGAACCAAGGGAAATAAAACACATGCATTGATTTCTAAATTCAAGTTTTACTAATAATTAACATAGAAATTATTTCCTACTACACTTCCAATTTCTCATTTACTACATTATATTCATCTCAAGAGTAATGACAAACTAAGTTAGGTCAATATTACTGGCAAAGAAGGGACATCTGTAAAAATCAACAAACTACATAACTTACAAAATCCCCTTCTAGTTCTAACATTCTATGCTGTTAACAAGACTTGGAAATCCCTTAAAATCACAGAATGGAAACAGTATACTTGAGAATGATTTATTTGAAAGGTGAGTCTCCGAAGCCTCTATATAATTAACAGGATGTGTCATAAAATTCCAGTCTAAAGATTATTCTCGTGATCCATGTTTTCCAATACAGAAATAAATAATTCCAAGAGGTTTTCTGTTTGTTTTGTTTTAAATCAGACTTCTACTTACTAAGTATATTACTAGTCAGAGAATCTGTGTAATACTTACAGTGGGCCCCCAAAGAGCTCAGTTTTCAAACTAAAATTTATATCACTATATTCAAAAGCTACTAGGTAGACCATGTTGATCCTCAAGGAATGACAAAGAATTGACTTACAGAGATAGCATACTAAATGTGGCATAGAGCATTACAAATCTGCAAGCTTAGCTCTTCTAATAGAAGATAAATTAAAACAAAGCACAATTATTTCCTTCTAAGTTTACTGCCAGGATTCTGACTGTAGATTGGCTAATGATCTGGGGTATGAAAATCCACCAATATTGGATCACTTGTTTCTTGGCTGTCAATAAAGGAAGTCTTTAAAAAAAAAGAAAGAAAGAAAAGGCTTTGAGATACAATTCCTATATAAGTCACCTACTGAAAATATATAGTTCAGTGATTTTTAATCTATTAGCACATATGTGCAACCACCATCACAATCAACTTTAGAACACTTTTATCTATCATAAAAATAACTTTGTACCCATTAATAGCTGATTCTCATTTCTTCTCAACCTCCCCTAGCCCTAGGCAACTACTAATCTACTTACTGTTTCTAGAGATTAGTGTTTTCTAGACATTTCATATAAATGGAATCATATATATTTTGTGTTGGTGTCTTTCACTTAACATTATGTTTTCAAAATTCATCCATGTTGTAGCATGAATCAGTACTTCAATTTTTTTTTTATTGCCAAGTATTTCATAGTAAAGATATGGTAGATTTTACTTAACCACTCATCAATTGATAGACATTTTGCTTGTTTCTACTTTTTGGTTATTAGAAAAAATGGTGCTGCGCCAGCTACCCAGAGGCAGTGAGTAGTTGGACCTGTGGGCTTGGTATCACAGTCACAGGGGACAACTCAACTGGCATAACATACCACCCAAAACACTGTTCCACATTCTACTTTGGTGAGTAGTGACTGGGATCTTAAAAGCTTGCAAGCAGCCATCTAGATGCAACAATGGGTCTCTCCTAGTCCAGAGCAAAGAAGAATGAAGAAAACTAAAGACACATGGAAACAATTAGTCCAAGGGACTGGTACACCATGTGATCCTCAGCCTATATAACTATGAGACCAGAAGAACTAGATGGTGCCGGGCTACCACTGTCAACCACTCAGAGGGGGATCTCCATAGGAGATCCTGGACAGAGTGAGAGAACAATGTGGAACAAAACTCAAAATCA
>NW_006921638.1:6039949-6042875 GCF_000298275.1 Orycteropus afer afer | reverse complement strand
AAAAAAGGGGGGGGGGGACACCAGGTTTGCTGGTCTGATGAAGCCTGGTGCAACCACTGAGACTATGGTCCCGAGCTGCCCTTCAGGTCTGGAATTGAACCCACTCCTGTGGCTTCTAGCCAAACAAAAGACAGGCATATGAGCTGAACATTTACACTAGGTAGATACACTCCTAGAAGAGAAATCATGGGAGAATAGAAGGGCTGTTTATGCACAGGGAGACAGTTCAAGGGGGCAGGAGTACATGGGAGGGAAGGACACAGAGAAGAGGTAACTATGGGAAGAAGTGGGAGGGGAGCTGCTGCATTGTGGTAAATTGTAGTCAATGCCATGAGACAAAATGTATGTGAACTGCTGATGGAAAGTGAATTTGGTCTGTAAACTTTCATCCAAATCACAATAAAAATTAAAAAAAAAAAAAAAGGTGCTGTGACCATTCATATACAAGTTTTTGTGAGGGTATATGTCATTATTTCTCTTTAGTATATATTTAGCAGTGGAATTGCTTGCTCATATGATGATTCCATATAACTTTTTGAACTGTCAAACAATTTTCCTAAATAGCTGCACTGTCTTATATTCCAATTCATGAGGGTTCCAATTTCTCTGCACCTGGCCAACACCTTCCCTAAGGACTAATGATGTTGAACATCTTACGTGCTCATTAGTCTAAAAGGAGCTCTTCCTCTTTGTAACATATACCAATTAACTGCTGTTGAGTTCAACTCCAACTCATGGCGACCCATGTGTGTCAGAGTAGAACAGTGCTCCATAAGAGTTTTCAATGGCTGTGACCTTTTGGCAGATGATCACCAGGAGTTTCTTCTAAGCCAAACTTTCAGTTAGAGGCAGGCACTTAACTGATTGTGCCACCTATGGGCTCCAGTGTAGATGCATAGGAATTGTAAATATCGTGACTTACAACACTAATTGTTATTAATTCATATGCCTACAGATGCCAGCTGGCAACAAGTAAGTAAAATGGCCCAAGTCTAGGAAAATATAATAGAGCAGGCAAAATGATAAATGGCAACTGATCTGAGCCTCGGTGTCTAAGATTCAATAGGAAAAGATGAAGACTGTGGCAAACTGGTGATTGCAGGTCTGTTATAAAGGAGCAGCTGGAAGGCTCCGCCTCACCTGATTGTTGCCACAAAAATTAAAGGCCAAGGGTCAGCAGATGTAATTGTCAAGCAAAGTAAAAAAATCTGGCATGTTGATATCTCTCAGACACTAGAAAGATGAAACAAAACACAAACTCAAACAAAACACTTACATGTACCAGATTCCATCCTTAGGCCATAAGGTCATTGTACATTTACTTTGTCAACTGACAAGATTTTCAAAGAGCACCTATTATATGCTGAACAATTTTCCTTCGAGTGAGAAAAGTTCCTACCCTCAAGGAGTTTATATCCTAGTAGGGAAGACAAACGGAGCCTGGTAGAATAGTTGTTAAGTGCCTGGCTGCTAACCAAAAGGTCAGCACTTTGAACTCACCAGCCACTCTGCAGGAGAAAGATGGGGCAACCTACTTCCAGAAATATTACAGCCTTGGCAACCCTATGGGGCAGCTCTACTCTGCCCTGTTGGGTTGCTCTAAGTTGGAATCAACTCAACGATAATGAGGTTTTTTTAGGGGAGACAAGTAAGACATAAGATAATAGGTACATAAATAATATAATTTCAGGTAGAGAAAGGTGCCTTGGAGAAATATTAAGCAGGATAAGATACTAATACCACTCTCTATTTTAGGTATGGTAAACAGGGAAAGGCCTTCCTGATGAAGTGACATTTGAATCAAAGAAGGGATGAAGTGAGGGAGTAAACCATGCCCCCTCTGGGAGAAGACCATTCTAACAGAGAAAACAATTGCCAAAGCACTTACTAAGCACAAAAGAGCTTTGCATGTTTGAGGATTAAAACTAGGCAATTTGGCAGTTGAAAGAATAAAGTCTATTCAATTATTCATTGAGTTCAATGAGTTAAAATTTTATAAAACTTTAAAGAATCAACTCTTGTTTGTAGCTATATTATGGGAAAGAATAAATAAATGTAAAGCAATTCTAAAACTATTAATCAAAAGTCTTAAATACTTTACCTTACCTAACTTCTTACGAGAAACAGTGAAGCAAAACTAGTATTTTTACTTTTCTTACCAAATCACAAATAAATGGTATCACTTTATAGAAAAGGATGATACAACTTATATAGTATAGATGGCACAATCACCTGTAGAATAGAGAGGACTTTCTCACCTGCCCTCAAGGAGCTGCCTTCATAACTATAAATGACCCTCACTACACACCTGACAGTAGAACTTGACCCTTTTATTTATTATTTCATCTACACCACGGATAAGAAAACCAGCAGGTTAACAAGTGATGCTTCTCAATAAATGATATGCAAAGAGATGCTAAAAGTTCTTTTTCATTAGTCAAAAGAAGTTAAAACTCTTCAACTTTTTGGAATGATAGTCCTTGCACTATGTTGTTGGTAGAGCCAACGAGTTGGTTCCAACTCATAGTGACTCCCTGTGTAATAGAACAAAACACTGCCTGACCTTGTGTAATAGAACAAAACACTGCCTGATTCTGCACTATCCTTACAATTGTCATTTGTTGTTGTCAATTGTTGTCATCTGTTGCAGTCACTTTGTCAATCTATCTCATTGATGGTCTTCCTCTTTTTCACTGACTCTCTACTTTGCCAAATATGATGTCCTTTTCCAGGGTCTGGTCCTTCCTGATAACATGTCCAAAACATGTGAGACGAAGTCCTACCATGCTGCCTTCTAAGGAACATTCTGGGTGTTCTTCGAACAAAACAGATTTGTTCATTCTGGCAGTCCATAGTATATTTAGCATTCTTTGTCAACACCATAATTCAAATGCATTAATTCTTCTTTGGTCTTCCTTATTCATCG
>NW_006921638.1:6031393-6039669 GCF_000298275.1 Orycteropus afer afer | reverse complement strand
AACCAGAAGGCTGGTGGTTCAAACCCACCAGCCACTCCTTGGAAGGAAGGTTGGGCAATCTACTTCCGTAGTGATACTGCCTTGGAAACCCAAGGAGTGGTCACTATGAGTCGGGGCCAACTTGATGGCACATAATAACAACAACAAGCTTATTGATCCGACCGTGACAATTTTTGTTTTATGTTAAGTGTAATCCATACTGAAAGCTGCAGTCTTTGATCTTCATCAGTAAGTGCTTCAAGTCCTCTTCACTTTCAGCAAGTAAGGTTGTGTCATCTGCATACTGCAGGTTGTTAATGAGTCTTCCTCCAATCCCGATGGTGTGTTCTTCACATGCTCCAGCTTCTCAAAATAACTTTTCAGCATACAGATACAGTATGTGAAAGGTTTTGACCCTGAAACACACCTTTCCTGATTTTAAACAAGCAATATCTCCCTGTTCTGTTCAAATTACTGCCTCTTGTTCTATGTACAGGTTCTTCGTGAGCACAAATTAAGTGTTCTGGAATTCCCATTCTTCGCAATGTTATCCATAATTTGTTATGATCAATGTGACATTTTTGATGTCAAATGCCTCTGCATAACTAATAAAACACTGGTAATAAAACATTTTTCTGGTATTCTCTACTTTTAGCCAAGGTCAGTAATGATATCCCTTGTTCCATGTCCTCTTCTGAGTACATCTTGAATTTCTGGCAGTTCCCTGTATATGTCATGTTTATGATAGTTTACTTCTATTCTGAGACTGTGATAGAAATCTCACCAAGAAATTCAAAACTGGTTTCTCATTTATTCTATTTAGTTAATGTCTTACTTTAGAATAGCAACTAAGGGGAAAAAGAACACAATAATACATACTCAAAAATATATATCTCTTAAGATAAATAAATGATCTTAACATATTAACCATATTCAATGTATTGCAGACATCAGATTAATATTATCTAAAGACACACACACACACACACACACACAAACACCAGGAGTATTTAAACAACTGGCTTTAGTCATAGTAGATATGGAAAAATAGGGGAATACCAGGTATTTTGATTGGAAGCATTGCTCTTCCAACCAAAATAGCTAGTATTCATGGGAACAAAAATAAAAAATGTGTTTCAATATGTAATGGCTAAACATGCCTTCTTAAAACATGGGATTCAAATAAGTCTTAAATAAAAAGAACACTAACATGACTGCTTTAATACAGCAAAGGGAAAAATGAAGTCACCTGTCTGGAAAATGTGACTGTAACTTCACAAGTAACATAAAGGCTAGAGATTTTAAATACTTTTCAAATCTTGTTCAACTACTTACCATTAGGAAGTTATACTCATTTAATACAAAATTATGTTGTTGTAGTTGTTGTTAGGTGCTGTCTAGTCATCTTCGACTCATAGCGACCTTACACACAGCAGAATGAAACACCACCCGGTCCTGCGCCAGCTCCACGATCCCTGCTATACTTGAGCCCATTGCCACAGCCACTGTGTCAATCCATCTCGTTGAGGGCCTTCCCCTCTTCTGTTGACCCTCCACCTTACCAAGCATGACATCTTTCTCCAGGGAATGGTCCCTTCTAATAACATGACCAAAGTAGGTCAGATGAAGTCTGGCCATTCTTGCTTCCAAGGAGCATTCTGGCTGCCCTTCCTCCAGGACAGATTTGTTAGTTCTTCTGTCAGTCCATGATACTTTCCATAATCTTCACCAGCACCACATCTCAAAAGTATAAGTTTTTCTTCGGTCTTCTTTATTCATTGTCCAGCTCTCACATGCAGATGAGGCGACTGAAAATATTATAGCTTGTATCAGATGCATCCTAGTCCTCAAGGAGACATCTTTGCTTTGCTCTTCAGCACTTGCAGCCGACTTGCCAAGTACTATATGTTGTCTGATGTCCTGACTGCTGCTTCCATTGGTGTCGATTATAGAACCAAGCAATGTGAAGTCTTTGACAACCTCAATCTTTACTCTATTTATCGTGATGCTGCTTATAGGTCCAGTTGTGAGGACTTTTGTTTTCTTTCTATTGACGTGTAATCCATACTGCAGACTGTATTCTTGAATCTTCATCAGTAAGTGCTTCAGATCATCCTCAATTTCAGCAAGCAAAGTTGTGTCATCAACGTATCACAGGTTGTTAATGATTCTTCCTCCAATCTTGGTGCCACGTTCTTCTTCATATAGTCCAGCTTCTCAGATTATTTGCTCAGCATATATACTGAATAAGTATCGTGAGAGGACAACCCCAACACACTCCCTTCTTGACTTTAAACCATGCAGTGTCCCTTTGTTCCATTCAAATGACAGCCTCCTGGTCTATGTACAGGTTCCTTATGGGTACAATTAAGTGTTCTGGAATTCCCATTCTTCTCAATGTTATTCACAATTTGTTATCGTCCACACAATCAAATGCTTTTGCATAGTCAATAAAACACAAGTAAACATCTTTCTGCAATTCTTTGCTTTGAGCCAAGATCCATCTGACATCAGCAGTGATATCTCTTATTCCACATCCTCTTCTGAATTCAGCTTGCATCTCTGGAAGTTCTCTGTCAATATACTGTTGCAATCATTTTTGAATTATCTTCAGTAAGATTTTACTTACATGCGATATGAATGATATTATTCGGTGATTTCCACATTCTGTGGGATCACCTTTCTTTGAAATGGGTAAAAATATGGATCTCTTCCAGTTAGTTGGCCAGGTAGCTGTCTTCCAACTCTCTTGGCATAACTGAGTGAGTGCCTCCAGTGGGGCATCTGTTTGTTGAAACATCTCAATGGGTATTCCATCAATTCCTGGAGCCTTGTTCTCTGGCAATTGCTTCAAGGCAGCTTCAACTTCTTCCTTCAGTATCATTGGTTCTTGATCATATGCCGCCTCCTGAAATGGATGAAGTTCTACCAGTTCTTTTTGGTACAGTGACTCTGTATTCCTTCCATCTTCTTTTGATGCTTCTTGAATCATTCAATATTTTGCTCATAGGATCTTTCAATATTACTACTCAAGGCTTAAATTTTTTCCTCAGTTCTTTCAGCTTGAGAAATGCTGAGCATGTTCTTCCCTTCTGGTTTTCTAACTCCAAGTCTTTGCACATTTTGTTACAGTAATTGGCTTTGTTTGCTCAAGTTGCTCTTTGAAATCTTCTGTTCAGCTTTTTTATCTTGTCAGTTCTTCCACTTGGTTTAGCTACTCTCCGCTCAAGGGCAAGCTTCAGAGTCTCTTCTGTCATCCATTTTGGTCTTTTCTTTTTTTTTCTTGTCTTTTTAATGACCTCTTGTTTTCTTCATGGATGATGTTCTTGATGTCATTCCATAATTCTTCTGGTTTTTGGTCACTGGTGTTCAACACATCAAATCTATTCTTTAGATGTTCTCTAAATTCAGGAGAGATATATTCAAGGTCATATTTTGGCTCTGTGGATTTGTTTTAATTGTCTTCAACTTCAAGTTGAACTTGCATATGAGCAGTTGATGTTCTGTTCTACAATTAGCTCCTGGCCTGGTTTTGGCTGAAGATATTGAGCTTTTCCATTGCTTCTTACCACAGATGTAGTCTACCTTATTCCTACGTATTGCATCTGGTGAAGTACATGTGTATAGCTGCCATTTGTGTTGTTGAAGTAAGGTATTTGCAATGAAAAAGTCATTGGTCTTGTAAAATTCTATCATGCTATCTCTAGCATATTTCTGTCACCAAGGCCAAATTTTCCAACTACCAGTAATTCTTCTGTGTTTCCAACTTTTGCATTCCAGTCACCAGTGATAATTAACACATCTTGATTGCATGTTTGGTCAATTTTATACTGCAGAAGTTGATAAAAATCTTCAATTTCCTCATCTTTGGCTTTGGTGGTTGGTGCATAAATTTGAACAATAGTCGTGTTAACTCATCTTCCTTGTAGATGTATGGATATTATCCTATCACTGACAGCATTGTACTTCAGGACAGATCTTGAAATATCATTTGTGATGACAAATGCCACACCATTCCTCTTCAAATTGTCATTCCTGGGATAGTAGATCATATGGTTGTCTGATTCAAAATGGCCAAAACCAGTCCACTTCAGCTCACTAATGCCTAGGATATCAATCTTTATGCATTCCATTTCATTTTTCACAACTTCCAATTTTCCTAGATTCATGCTTTGTACATTCCACATTCCGATTATTAATGGATCTTTGCAGCTGTTTCTCCTCAATTTGAGTTGTGTCATATAAGCAAATGGAGGTCTCAAAAGCTTTACTTTATCCATATCAATCAGTAAGGTTGGTTCTACTCTGATGATGCAACACTTTCCCAGTCCTATTTTGAGAGCCTTCCAATCTAAGTGGCTTGTCGTCCTACACCATATCAGATAGTGTTTCCAGGCTATTCATATAGTTGCCTAGTAATGTAACAGATGGTGTTTTCTCTGCTATTCATAAGGTTTTCCCTGGCCAATTCTTTGAGAAGTGGAAGGCCTCCTCCTTCATCCTAGTCTGTCTCAGTTTGCAAGCCGCCCTGTAACTGGTGTACCATGTGCAATCCTGCTGGCATTTGAAACACCAATGGCACAGCCTAAAGCCTCACAGCAACACGCCACCAGAGCAAGACAAACTGACAGACAAATTTGTCTCCCTTAGCTGTTTGAAACCTCTTCACCCTCCCTTTACCAGGATCCCTGCTTTTCCTTTCCCCTTTGCTTTTCCTGCCGCTTGGGGGTTGGGGCCTGGGTCCTTCCCCTTACCTAAATCCCTCTTCCACTTGCTTGCTCAGTCCTGGATGCCCTGGCTTTCCTTTCCCCTCCGCTTGGGGTTGGGGCCTGGGTCCCTCCCCTTACTTGGATGTCTCTGTCACTTGCTCTCTCTCTCCTGGACACCCTGGCTTTCCCTTCCTTTCCCCTCTGCTTTTCCTGCCACTTTGGGGGTTGGGCCTGGGTCCCTTCCCTTACCTGGATACCTCTGCCACTTGCTTGCTCTGTCCTGGATGCCCTGGCTTTCCTTTTCTTTCCCCTCTACAAGTTATGTTGTAGGAAATAGTTTTCATTTAATAGCTAGTTTTAAGACTGTAGCATCCTATTAAAAAATATTTATAATCTTATCTGACTTTTCTGATTCCAGTTATATTTAAAAAAACAAAAACAAACAAACAAAAACCCTGCTAGAAATGCTGGATAAAATACAACAATTTTTTTTTTTTAATTTATTTTATTGTTGTGAGAAAATACACAGCAAAACATATACCAGTTCAATAGTGTCCACATGTACCATTTAGTGCCATGAATTACATTCTTCAAGCTGTGCAACCATTCTCACCCTGCTTTTCTGGTTGTTTCTCCCTCATTAACATAAATTCACTGCCTGCTAAGGTTCCTATCTAAGGAGCTCTGGTGACATAGTGCCTAAGGCATGTGACTGCTAACCAGAAGGTTGGCAGTTCAAAGCCACCAGCCACTCCACAGAAGGAAGACTGGGGAATCTACTTCTGTAAAGATTTACTGCCTCAGAAACCCAAAGAGGGTTGCTATGAGTCAAAATGAACTCAATGGCAGTGAATTTAAGTGGTTTTTTGTTTTTTGTTTTTTTTTTTTGGTTTAAGGTTCCTATCTAATCTTTTGAGTTCCTGTTATCAATTCAACAAAACTTTTCATGCATGGTTGAGTTTGCAAGAAAGAAAAAGAAATAAATCTCCAAGTCCCAGAGATGAAGTAAAATCTGAAAATCAGATTAGTAACAAAAAAGTTGACTCTAAGATTGTCTAGGGGGAGAAGTGTAGAGGAGAAATGGAATGGGTACTACCAAATAGGGGCTTGGCTTTTAATATCCCCCTGGCAACTGGAGATCAATCCATGGGCCCGAACACATGAAGAAATGCTCGAGACCATTAGCCATTAGAAATGCAAATCAAAACAACAATGAGGTATCATCTCACCACAGTACTCATAGCAAATTAAAAAAAAAAAAAAAACAGAAACAAATGCTGGCGAAGGTGTAGAGACACTTGTTGTGTGCCACTGGCTGAGTTGGACCCAACTCATAGTGACCCCTCTTTGGGTTTCTGGGGCAGTATCACTACAGAAGTAGATTGTCCAACCTTCCTTCTGAGGAGTGGCTATAGGTTTGAACCTCCAGCCTTCTGATTAGCAGTCAAGTGCCTTAGGTACTACGTTACCAGAGCTCCCTAGAACCTTTATATGCTGCTGGACCGTAAAATGGTACAAGCACTGGAGAAAACAGAATGGTGCTTCCTTAAAAAGTTAGAAATGGAAATACCACAGTATTGAGCAATCTCACTGCTAGGTATATATCCTAGAGGAATAACCGCTGGGACACAAACAGATATACGCAGACCCATGAACATGCAGCATTGTTCACAAAACAATGTAAGTGCCCATCAACAGATGAATGGATAAACAAATCATGGTACACGCACATAATGGCATACTATGCAACATTAAAGAATAATGATGAATCTATGAAATACCTCATGACACAGGTGAATTTATAAGGCATTATGCTGAGTGGAATTTGTCAATCACAAAAGGACAAATGCGATATGAGACCACTATTGTAAAAAGTCAAGAAATGGTTTACACATAGAAAAAAATAATTTTTTGAAGGTTACCAGGGATGGAAGGGGAAGGGAATATAAATCACTACCTAGAGGGTAGACATGTATTAACTTGGGGGAAGGGAAAAGTAAATTAAAAAAAAAAAAAAGATTTTGTTTTTATTCTTTTGCTGTTTCACTATACAGGTATGTGTTAACACCCACAACACATTTGGTGAAATAGTCTACCCATCTGCCTACTGACAAATGCTGAGCATTAATGGACATTTTTGCATTTAAGGATGACTCAAGGGGGGGGGGGGGGGGGGGGGGAGAATTCATGACAAGCTACTATTGCAAGATGTTAGAGAAGGATTTTTGCTTTAAAGATTCGGTAAGAGGGCATAGTTCTGAAACTCAAAGAAAATGTAGAAGATCTCTGCCTGAAATCCTCAAAAAAGAGGACAAACTTGGTTCTATGTAGAAAAGTAAGAGAAACAGGTTTCAAGGAGAGAACAGAAAGCAATGTAAAGGGATCTGACAGAAATAAAGTGGAAATGCAAGAAAAAATAAAATGCAACATGAAAATTAAAATCTGCATTAAAGACAGTAAAGATCAGAACTGAAATACTAGAATGTGGACTTTGTGAAATACAGTACGAACTTTGAGAAATTCTACTAGAATTCAGGGGAAAAGAACAAAAAGAAAATGTTAGGAGAACATTATGATAGCTATGAAGGGCACAGAATGACAATCCAACTTCAGCATTACATGGATATTCCCAAGGAATAAATCAGAACAAAAAGATAGGAACCAATCATTCAAAAAACAAATAAAACTTTCCTCAGATTAAAAAATACCTGTCTTTAAGAACTCATGAGATTCAGGGAAATCCCACAAAATTTTTAATTTTGAAGTTAAAAAAAAAAAAAAATCCTGTATGTATCCAAGGCAGATAATGACAATAACACAAATACTTATACGTACTTTCCATGTGCCATGCAATGTTCTAAGTGCTTTACACATATTAACTCTTTTATTTCTCTATCAATGGTATGAAGTAGGTATCATCGTTCTCCCCACTTAAATTAGGAGACTGAGGCACAGGGACGTTACATAATTTTCATAAGATCTCATAATAGTAAGTGGTAGACTTGAGATTTGAAACCTAGAAGGCTAATTCTAGTCTAGTCTAACTCTAGTTCATGCTCTTACCTGTTCCACTGTTATCTCTGAGCAACAGAAATCAAGCAAGGAACCCCAAAAATCAGAAGACAACATAACAACTATGTTTGAAGATCATGGAGTAATCCTCACATGGGGCCTAAACCTCTTGGGGCCTGCCTTCTAACAGTTTTGCCTTCTTCCTGGACAGTACAATATGAGTAAGTTGTGGCCTATGCTCTTGCCAGTCAAGACTACTAGTTCTCCAGTAAGGTACCTGTGATAGTTAAAATTGTATGTCAACTTGGCTGGGCCTGTTTTGAGTGGCTGGGCAGCTGGATATAGTTGTTCCCCATGATGAAACTGGTAATCAACTCCATGGTAGAATCTACTGTGAGCAGCCTTAAGGATATGGTCTGCTTCCAATATATAACCAGTAGCTTTGAAGAAGGTTTCTAGCTTTTGGCACATCTGGATCCTGCATTTGGCCTAGTCTTCATTTCAGTGGCCTGTCATGTTGTCTGCTGATCTTGGGACTGTTAATAGACTTGAAATGGTGGCCTGCTGTGTTGCTTG
>NW_006921638.1:6029950-6030878 GCF_000298275.1 Orycteropus afer afer | reverse complement strand
GAAACTAAGAAGGATTAACAAGATTTCACCTGAATAGAGATCTAATGAAGTGTTTTATAGCTGCAGGTCACAACTGAGCCATGAAATCAATTTAACAGTTCACAACAAGCATTTTTAAAAGGAAATAAAGTATCAGGATGCATCACTATTACAAGAGTATGTAAAATGGGTTGTTAGAGAAAATGTATTTCTTATTTGAGTTGTGGTCAAAAACTTTAAAAAGTCACTGGAAATAGGACTCTTTCACATAGACAAAATATTATTTTGCCCTATGTTGTTGTTGTTATGTGCCTTTGAGTTGGACCCAACTCATAGCGACCCCTCCTTGGGTTTCCGAGGCAGTATCACTACGGAAGTAGAACATTTTAAATACATTTGATCATGCTGTTGTTGTGTGCCACTACGTTGATTCCAACTCATAGCGACCTTATGGGACAAAGCAGAACTGCCCCCATGGGGTTTCCTGGGCTGCAATTTTTACAGAAGCAGATCACTAGATCTTTTCTCCTGAGGAGCCACTAGTAGGTTTGAACTGGTGACCTTGTGGTTAACAGCTGGGTGCTTACATTGTGCTATATTTGCTCTGGAAAGTTTATAAAGAAAGGGTTAAGAACTATAACCCTATTGATTAACTCTACTAGAGATTAAGACATTATAAAACTGTAGTATTGTCATATACACAGATTAATGAAACTGAATAAAAGTCCAGAAATAGACCCAAATATAGATGAGAATTTAATGTATATTAAAAGTAGTATCCCAACATAGTTAGAGAAAAGATGAGTTGTTAAATAGATTGTGTTAGTTGGTACAACTGGGTAATCAGATGGAAAAAATAAATCAAGTTGAAACTATGGCTCACTTAAACCAGAAAGAATTCCAAATGGATCAAATATTTAAAGGAAAAACAACAAAAGGACTAGAAGGA
>NW_006921638.1:6020936-6027256 GCF_000298275.1 Orycteropus afer afer | reverse complement strand
AAAATAAGATAATTTTTTTTTTAAATAAAAAATGATAGCCTAGTATCAACTACATAAAGGACTGAAAAGGTTTCTAAAGCGTTCTGATCCATTTAGAATCACAAGTTAAAAACACATGTTCTCTACCAAAAAAACCCAAACTCACGGCCGTTGATCAGATCCAACTCACAACGACCCCTCCTTGGGTTTCCGAGGTGGTATCTCTACAGAAGTAGACTGCACAATCTTCCTTCCGAAGAGTGGCTGGTGGGTGTGGAACCGCCAGCCTTCTGGTTAGCAGCCAAATGCCTCAGGCACTATGCCATCCTTCTAAATAGGATTTTTCTATTAAACGCCCCAGACAGGACAGAATTTACTCATACATATAGTTATTTCTGAAATTTTGCCTGGGCTTTGGGGAAACAGACATTTCTAACTCAGTTTGTAAAGACAGTTTAGAAATTAAATTTCAATGTGGAACAAAAAGCATATTCTTTATAATCCTACTCTCCTCTTCTTTTATATCATACCCTAAAAGATTTACACAGAATTAAAAAAAAAAAAGACAGACAAAAAGACAATATATTTTTAACTGCCCAATCTTGCTTCCAAATTAAAAAGAAGTATATCAGGCAAAGAAAGACAAGAGAAATAACATGGCCTGGATCCTGCAAACCCAAATATGCTGTTAACCACTTTTTTTAAAATTCAGCTTTCAGTTCATTCAGTTTCAAGGAGTTCATTCATGTTTACATACTCTGGAAATCCCCTCAGCCTCACAACCAATCAAGAACCTGATCTAAAGCACCAGGGTAATGTCATACTTCCCTCCTTCCTTGGAAAGAAACAAGCAGAATATTCAAGCCTCTTCACTTGGTGATCCCAAAACAAAACAAAATTAAAATATTGCCCAGATAAGACTCACTGAGAACTTTTCAAAAAGAAACCAGAAAGGAAATACTTTATAAATAAGGGAGACAAAGGACTTAACAAAAAATTGAGCACTATAAAAAGAGAGAACCTGAGCCAGAGTACAGGAGGAGAGTTCCCAGGAGGCTCCCTTTAAGAATCTTTATATTTTCATTGTTCATCATATAAAACTGACTAAACTCAAAACTTTCCCTTTAACAGTAACATTTGTACACCATAACATTATTATCCTACTCAAGGTATACACGTAAGTCTTCAGCAGAGCTGTGAAGATACTGAAAGGGCCCTGTTGTGTGCCTTCAACATGATTCCGACTCACAGCGACCCTATATGACAGAGTAGAACTTCCCTATAGGGTTTTTCCAGGATGTGATCTTTATGGGAGCAGATCACCAGGTCTTCTCTCCCACAGAGCCTGCTGGTAGGTTCAAACCACCTACCTTTCAGTTAGCAGCCGACTGCCTAACAGCCAGAGCTCCTTGAAAGAGCCCTGGACTAGCAATAAGCTGATCTGTATTTGCATCTTCTCTACTGGGCCATTTATTAGTTACATGATTTTGTTCAAGTCACTTCACCTCTCTGGGCCTCAGGTTCCTCAGGTATAAACTGGGATTAATAATACCTATTTTAAAAGGCATCTGACTGCTAACCAGAAGGCTGGCAGTTCAAAGCCACCAGCCACTCCTCGGAAGGAAGGTTGGGCAATCTTATTTCCGTAGTGATACCGCCTCAGACCCAAGGAGGGGTCGCTATGAGTCAGGTCTAACTCAACAGCAGGGAGTTTGGCTTTGGTTTTTATTTTAAGGACTAAGTAAAATTAAATAGTTTGAGGACAAAAAAATCTTAGCCCCCACATGTACTTTACATAAGAAGTAATAGTGCAAGTTTTACTGTAGCTGTAAAGATGGCTACTATTTATAACTCTTTGAATTTTAATACAAGATACCAGGAAAATAACTTCACCTGCTTCCTGTTTTTTTTTTCCCCCTCTTGCTTCCTATGCTTGACTGAGAAGTTGGCTCTAGTACTCATACTGGAGCAGAATAAATGGATCTCTACAAGGACTAAACTGCCTTCACATTTAGAAAAACAACATGAGTACATTCCAGTTGTGTTCAGGTGTTGTGATTCAGAAGGCAAAAAGACTGACCATTCAGCCTGTCCCTTTCAGGGACTCTATACTGAGACTGGATCCATCCCCCTTGCAGTACCCATGTACAGATGGCTCATAAACCCTGTGTTCTCTGCTCAGGGTAGCCTGTTACTACAAGTAATTCTTGTAGATTACTTTATGCTTTACAATGTGCTCTCTCTTCTGATTCTATACTCAAAACAATCCTGTGAGAATACTGAGAACACTGAGACACAGGACAGAAGTTCCATTTCTGACTCCCAGTTTACTCATTACTGCACCGAGCTGAATGAGCTATTTCTTTCGTTTATAAAACAAAAACAACAATTTTTCAGTCAAATATCTACAAAAGCCATTAAATTTAAAATTTTCTCATGGCAATGAAGCAGAATTCACTATCTTTTATACACAATTTTACTGCAGCTATAAAGCTGGCTACCATTTACAACTCTTTGAATTTTAATACAAGATACCAGGAAAATAACTTTACCTGCTTCCTGTCCCCTCCCCTTGCTTCCTGTATACACAATTCTATTGCTAATTAAAAAAAAAAGAATATGGTTTGGGTTATCTTTGGGTCCTCTTATAATGAAAAAACAAAATTAAGTGGGAATAGAGAAAGGAGAATGGCTCTTAATTTTTAAGTTCCTGGAATGTCTAGTGTCTAAGTTAAATATGGTATTGCTATGAATTGAAATTGACTCAACAGCACCCAATAACAAATCAAACAACACTATGACCGGTAAGCATACAATAAACTCTTGTGCACCACAATGGTTAAGAAAGTAGCCAAGAGATGTTTGTCATGTGGAGGGTAGAAAGAAAATGGGAAGAGATTTTACCCTGAAAGAAAACAAAAAGGTGAAAGAGTCATACAGTAAATGAGAAAGACAAGAATACTCAGGTAGAAATCTGGGGGCTATCCCGGGAACACTTATTATCTCAAATGACGTGTCTTGTACATCTCATCAGTGGTTTTCCCTCCCATGTCTAACTTATACAAATATCTGAATAACTCAACTGGAAGATGAGTCATTGCACCAGTAATCAATGAGATTGAGGGAAATTCTATTTTCCTGTGAACTCTGACACAATTTGAATGTTTCATTGTTCCTGCTAGCCTAGTACTGCTAATCCATGTTTGCAAACCTTTCCTTCTGCTACTATTATGTAAGTAATAGCAAAGTGTTAAGCACTTTTCTCCTCTCAAAAAACATTTGTCAGAGTAAAAGGGAACAGAAGTATTGGTATAGTATAAACAGCATGTATTTCTGAGCCCAAAGATCTGGGTTTGAATCCTGGCTTCAGAACTTACTAGCTCATGTGGCTTTGGCAAGTTACTGAACCTTTCTGAACCTATATTTTCTCATTCTATAAAATGGAGATAACATTCCTTCCCTCACAAAGTTAACATAAAGATTAAATGATAGTATAAAAGGGGAATGGGGGCAGCTTCTGATTTCCTCCAACTTCACCGGGGGAATCAGCACAAGGCTGATTCCTATGAGGCAGAAGTCAGACATGGCATCACCATCCAACCTTTTTATCAATCGTGACACCAACTGTCCTTAACACCACTCTCAACTTCTCTACTGGGTTTGACAATTCATTGCAACGGCCACACACAACTCACAGGCAATACTCACAAAAATGAAATTTATAAGCAAAGTGACAGGTTACTTCTTCTCAGCCATGCTGCCGGCATGCTTCTCTCTGGCCTCAGCCTCTTGGCCTTGTGGCCCCTTAGTCTCTGCCCTGCTTAGGCAAGTATCACAAAGCTCTTTTAGCTCTGAAACGAGGTGCCCAGAGAGGCACCCCACTCCACCAGCAAGGCTTGTGCCCGAAAGCAATGAGCTTTCTCACTCACTCTGTGGGCCAGGAGGCCCACTGCTCTGTCTCATGACAGTCTCTTGGTTCTGCTGCCTCTGCTGCTGTCATTTGTCTGCTGCCATCTCTCTCCATCTCTCACTATCTCAGTAAAGTGTTACAGCCCTATCTGTCTCCTGGGTCCAGGAGGTTCAGTGCAAGGATCTCAGATTCAAAGGATCCACTCCACTACTAGCTCTTCTTTCTTGATGGTAGTAAGATCCTCCTTTCTGCCTCTGACATGGTGCACTTTAAACCTAGTGACATGGCAAAACTGACCAATCCCAGCGGACTTCTGGTATAATGGAGTAATAGGCAGAAAGACTGTAAAACCTTCTTTAACAAAGAAAAGGGGAACCAATTAACACAGATACAGAAGATAATCCTGGACCCCTGAGCCTTGAAGTGAAGGATACAGAAGTGGACCAAACTCCAACTAGCAGAAAAATTTGCATGAAAACACTAAAAAAGGAGACATATGGAGCTGCGGCCTGGCAGCAATCCTGATGGCACAGACAGCTTAGAGACTGTCGAGTGGTGGCAGGACCTAAGAATTAATGTAAAAATCGGCCCTGCTAGCCAGGGACTGGCTCTGGTGGCTGGGGAATAAAAGGAGAAGCAGCGAAGAGAAAAACGGCTGAGCTGTGGACTCTTCTATGTCCGGAGGGCACAGCCATTTTGAATGTTTACAAGCAGCTTGACCATTTTGGATATTTAAAGTGACAGTGTTCTCCCAGATTCCAGGGACTTCAGGACAGGCTCCACTTGCCAGGAACCCCAAGGACGTTCCAGACACGGATGACTGGAAAAGTATGACATTCCCCTTGTTACTCTTATACCCCACACCCTCTTGGTGAATGGAGGTGCCACCATCCCTCACTCCCACCCACTTTCTAGGCCGGCAGGAATTCCATTCCAGTCTATGTGCTTGGATGGAGCCTGGTGCCCTACCAAGCTGGGCCCCAATTTTTTTTTTTCTGTTTTTTAGTTTGTTTGTTTTTGTCTGTTTTAAAACTATTATTATTACTACTTTTGTCCTTTTTATTATCATTCTTTATTCTTCCCCTCCCAGGGTCTAGTTTTCAGCTTCTGCAATTTATTTTTTCTTTCTTGTAGTTAACCCCATTCCTTGTTTTTCTTTTTGCATTTTTCCTATCTTTTTCTTCATTATTCTGCTTCTCTACTTTTTTCTCTTATTGCCCTCTCCCCAGAAATTGCAGGTTTTTTTTTTTTTTAATTCTTTTTCCCTTTCTTCTTTTTTTTTTGGTTACTGTTCCTGTGTGATTACACGGTGTATTTTTTTGTCCATTAGCTTTTACTTTTTTGATGGTTATTCAATTGTTATTTTTGTCTAACTGAGTGGAAGATAGCAACAGTCTCCATATGACACAACTACACCCACACCTCCTGCAGCTTCACTTACTGAGTGAGAGCTAACACTTCTTTCTCCATCAACACGCCAACGATAAGCAACCACCAAAAAGAGCCTGACTCACCCTTGGCTGCTCTTCACAACCATCTAAATACAATAACACCACAATGTCTCGGAAACAAACAGTCCATAAAAGTCCAGACAAAGAAGCAAGATAAAGTGGTAGAAACAAGGGAGCAGGATACAGATCCAGAACACATCCCTAAGGAAGATGCAGCACTGGACCTCTCTGATAAGGAATTCAAAAGAATTATATTTAGGTATCTTCAAAGGATCGGAAGAAAGACCAAGGAAGACATAGACAAAACCAAAACCAACGCTTTAAACCAACATCTCCAACAATTAGAAAAACAACAGCAAAAAAAAGCCTGCAGTCACCAGAGGAAAGGAAATAATCAAGATTTGATCAGAAATCAATGAAACAGAAAATAGAAGCACAATAGAAAAAATCAACAAGACCAGAAGTTGGTTTTTTGAAAAGATCAGTAAAATGGACAAACCAGTGGCAAATTTAACAAAGAAAAAGAGGCAGAGAATACAAATAACACAACGAAATGGGTAACATCATAGCAGAACCAACTGAAATAAAAAGGATAGTATCAGGATACTATGAAGAATTATACTCCAACTAATTTGAAAATCTGGAAGAAATGGACAGATCTCTAGAAACACACCACTTATCTAAACTAGCACAGACTGATGCGGAAAAGTTGAATAGATTCATAACAAAAGAAGAAACTGAACAGGTCATCAAAAAATTATCAACAAAAAAAAGTCCTAGCCCAGTTTCACTGGAGAATTCTACCAAACATTTGGAGAAGAACTGACACCATTCCTACTCAAACTATTCCAAAACATGAAAAGGATGGAATCCTCCCTAACTCCTTTTATGAAGCAAGCATAACCTTGATATCAAAACCAGGAAAAGACATCACTCAAAAGGAAAACTACAGACCAATATCCCTCATGAATATAGATGCA
>NW_006921638.1:5998629-6000995 GCF_000298275.1 Orycteropus afer afer | reverse complement strand
CCATCAGGGTCACTATGAGTCCTCTCACAAGAAATATATGCCCTCATTACAGGGAAATGGCCTTCCTACCAAGCTGGGCAGAGACTGGGTGTTCTCCTTCCAGGGAGGAGAGGACATAGTCTGGCTTTAAAAATCAAGAGAGCCCAATACTCATAAAAAATCCTCTTTAAAGAGCCATGAGATTGTGAGATTGTGCAGTAAGTTTCTGTGAAGTGGCATAAGCCAGGGCATGTTGAGATGCACCACGAACTTAGTAGGGAAGATCCTTCCTCGGGTGGACAGTGTGACCGGCAGCTGCTGAGCTCCATGGGAGAAAGATGTGGCAGTCTGCTTCTGTAAAGACATACAACCCTGGAAAAGGTACAAGGCAGTTCTACTCTGTCCTATGGGGTGGCTATGAGTTAGACTTGACTTGATAGCAGTAGGTTTGGTTTTGGTTGGAGAGACTAAGGACTGCAGAAAAGATATGAATTTATGATAAGGCTTTTCGCCTTTCAACTTTTCACATGAACATATATATCCCACTGACAAAGCATCTGGGCAAAGTACTTGATATGACCTTATAATATTTTCCTAAAAAATATCCTTTGCTCATTTTTCTCATTTTGGAGAATTTCACAGGTTAAATAATCTGTTCATCCAAAAAAATAAGAATTTATACAATATGAATCTGCAAAGGAACTACAGTCTTTTAATTAATATGGCAGAATCCAATTTGCCATTAGTATTTTTTCAGTCTGCATGCACAAAATCATGTTGCTAATTAAAGCAGTGGCCTGTCAAGAGTGATGCCAGCCTTCGGTACAACCTGAGTTATCTGCTAATGCAAATCATCTGAGCAAATCCACCACTGGCACAAACAGGAGAACTAATTCAAAACAACAAACAGTATTTAATTCAGCTGTGTAGGTAGCTCAATCCACACACACTCCACTCTCCAATTATAAGTCTCCAAAAGAAAAGCCAGCACTCCTAAGTACTTGCAGGAAATCACATTTTACTTCCCTGCAGCTATTTAACCTGAGGAAAATGCAAAAACAAAGAGGAAATGCGCCTGCAGAGCTTATTAACAAAGAGTGGAAATCCCCTTACTCCACATCTCCAATTAGCACCACCAAGGACATAAACTCTCAGGTTCAAACTTCCCTTCAAGGAAGGCCTAACCACACCAGAACTAATCAGCAGTTGCCACCTGCGCTAAAGGCAAGGGTAGACGCACACTGGAGCAGTCCAGAATGCTACCTGAGGTGTAGTTTTCACTACATAATGAATTAACACGAACAGGACTTTTTTAAAAGAAAAATTCCGAGTAAACATTAATAACCCTTTTGCAAAGGAAAAAACAGTGCAGTACATTAGGTAGGAAACCGAGTTTCAAACTGCTTCATTCTGGTTTTAAGATAAAGCATACTGGCCCTATAAGATAAGCAGAACAGCTAAGTGAGGCAAACCCTTCCCCTTATCCTATTTACCCCAACCTCCCTGAGCTAGCCAAAACCAGCCTGAGTCAATTTGGGAGCCATCTTAGTATCCCAGGTGACCTTGAGGTCATTAAGTGACTCATGAATATTAACCTTTCCATCTCTGGATGGAGTTTAGTAGCCATTTTCTATACATGCAATGTATGCAGAAGTATGTAACCCTAACTGTGCCTGCACAGAATATAGGAATATATATATCTATGATTTTATGATGTCCTGTTTTATAAACTATATGTGAAAGAAGCTTGAAGAAACCTTCCTTGAAGCAGTCTTGGAGGCACTAGCCCCAGCTATTCCTTCCTTGGCCAAAGAAATAAAAGTGCTTCTCTGTTCTTCTACCTCGGTCTTTTATTTATTGACTACAATAAACACATGAACAGACTCTGGATTTTACACACCAGCAGTTTGACTCCATGCTGAAAATCTGCATTTCCACCCTAAATGTACTGACTGAGAACTTACATTTTAACAAGATCACCTGGTAATTCTTATAGACCTCCAGGTAATTTATTATTATTATTGTGATTTGGGTGAACATTTAAGAGCAAATTCATCTTCCATACATCAGTTCACATACACTTTGTCTCATGACATTGACTATAATCTCCTACAAGGCAACAGCTCTCCTCCCACCTCCTCTCCACAGCCACCTCTTCCCTGAGTCCTTCACTTCCATGCACTCCTGCCTTCCCCCTGCCCCCAGCTGTCTCCCTGTGTTTCTATTTTCCCATGACTGATCTCTCCAAGGAGTTTACCTGTTGTTGTTGTTGTTATGTGCCGTCGATCAGCCCTGACTCATAGCAACCCCTCCTTGGGTTTCCAAGGCAGTATCACTATGGAAGTAGGATTGCCCAACCTTCCTTCCAAGGAGTGGCTGGTGGGTTT
>NW_006921638.1:5996387-5998478 GCF_000298275.1 Orycteropus afer afer | reverse complement strand
GGTTTTTTTTTTTTTTTTTTCCGTTTTTTTATGATTTTAAATTTTGTTCCACATTGTTCTCCCATTCTATCAGGATCTCTTACACAGATCCCCCTGTGAGTGGTTGACAGTGGTAGCCAGGTACCATCTAGTTCTTCTAGTCTCATAGTTGTACGTACTAAGGATCTCATAGTGTACTAGTAACTTGGACTAATTGTTTCCACGCATCTTTGCTTTTCTTCATTCTTCTTTGCTCTAGACATGGAGAGACCCATCATTGCATCTAGATGGCTGCTTGCAAGCTTTTAAGATCTCAGTCGCTACTTGCCAAAGTATGTTATGCCAATTGAGCTTGATGCCCCCTGCAACCATGGTCCCAAGCCCACAAGAGTGACTACAACTTTGTCCCTTGGCAACTCTACTATGTACCTGGGAATCCTTACAGAACATACAAATACACTTGTAGAAACATTGTCTGCCAACCCTATACATAGTCATGGGCACACTCCCCCCTACATAGACATACCTGACCGTTCAGCCTGTCCACCCATCTACCAATCTCAGGTGATTCTTATGTATATACCTGGGGATCTTGTTAAAATATAGATTCAGATTCAGTATTACCTGGGATTAAAAAAAAAAAAAAATCACTGCTGTCAAGTCAATTCAACTCATAGTGACCCCTCCATGAGTTTCTGAGGTGGTATCTCTACAGAAGTAGATTGCCCAATCTTCCTTCCGAAGAGTGGCTGGTGGGTTTGAACCGCCACCCTTCTGGCTGGCAGTCAAATGCCTTAGGCACTACACCACCAGAGCTCCCATTATCCGGGATAGAAATGTAAATTTGAAAGAGGAGGTTGAACTCAAACCAACCAAGCCGTGGTAGGAAAATTGCTCCCTGTATAGTTGATTTTGAATCTAAATTAAGTGCTCTACTTTATCAAGAAATTTTATCTCTTTTGGAAAGGGAGAAAGGGATATATTACCAAATGTGCAAATGACATGACAATTTTCAGTATTTTTAAAATATTATTTGCTTAAAGAAGGGAATTTTCACTTTCTATAGTGACATTTCATCTTTTATAATGAATAGTGGGTGGTGCAAATGGGTTGCTCTCAGTTACTAACCAAAAAATTAGAGTTCAAACCCACCCAGCAGCACCACAGAAGAAAGGCCTGGTGGTCTGGTTCTATAAATATTACAGCCAAAAACACACTACGGAGCTCAATTCTACTCTGTAACACATGGGGTTGCCATTGAGTAGAAACCAACTCAACAGCAACAGGTTTGGTTTTTTATGTTTTTATACAGTGAAAGCCAGAACTCAACAGGACTGTCCTGTTTTTCTGGGTCTTGCAAATTTCTTGCCTTTAGCAGGGTGCAGTCTTGCCACTTTTCTACCACTCATTTTAGTGGAAAATATTGGCATTTTCCTTCTCTGACAGGTTACTGCTTTACACAGGTTCCAACTTTCACAGGTTTTACTGTACTATGATTGCTTGGAAAAAAATAGAATAGAAAGATGTTGCCTCTGCATGAAATTCACAAGGGTGCTTTGTTTTATCACCTTGCTACATTACTTCCATCCTAAAAACATGTGTATTTATTTAATGTAACAGTTTTTTTTTTTTTAAATATTTTTGCAATGGAAAATTTCAAACATACAAAAATATCCCATATAAAGAATTCCCATGAATCCATAAGTTAACTTTATCAACTTACTTCCAATTGTGGTAGTGAAGGCTATGCCTCAGTTTGGCTAGGCCATGATTTTGAGTGTCTTGGCAGCTGGATATAGTTATTCCTCATGATAAGACTGGATGTGGTGTAATCATTTCCATGGTGGAATCTGCTATGAGCAGCTAATTAGTTGGGGGGGAGCTGCCTTCAAGGTATGGCCTGCTTCCTTGGGAAAGGTCTCTGGCTTTTTGGCTCATTTTGCATCTTGCATTTGGTCTGTCATCATCTCTAGTTCCTGGATTTGAACCAATGGCCTGCTGATCTTAAGATTGTTTCCTGTACAGCCTGTGAACCAACAATCTGACATTTTACCAGCTGATCTGGATTCTTGAGCCTCAGCAGCCAGCAGCTGTGTCAATCAGGAGAAGACT
>NW_006921638.1:5994033-5995682 GCF_000298275.1 Orycteropus afer afer | reverse complement strand
TCCTGTGCACTGGATTTGGTGACTAGAACCTTGTAAAATTTCACATGTTCTTTGTCCCCTATATTTCTTGTAAATTAGTAGGTAGATCTAGACGCTTATTGAATTCAAGTTTGATATTTTCATGTACTAGATTCTTAACCCTTCTACTTCCTGTTTCTTAAAAGCTTAGGAGAGAAGAAACTCACTGGCCAAGCTTCAACCTACAGCTAAATAGTAGTGCTAGGAAATAAGGAGATGTCATGTTCTTTTCTCAAGCTATAACTTGGAATTTCTATCTTAAAATATAATGGAAAGCCAGCTAGATAGTCCTTTAGGAACTTCATAGATCAAAAGGTCAACAATCTACTTTCATACTGATACTGCCTCGGAAGCCCAAGGAGGGGTTACTATGAGTCGGGTCTGACTCGACAGCACATAACAACAACAACAACAAATTCTTCCCTCCAAGGAGCTCAGGTGGCATAGTGTCTAAGGCATTTCACTGCTAACAAGAAGGTTGGCGGTTCAAACCTACCAGCCACTCTGGAGAAGGAACACTGGACAATCTACTTCTATAAAGATTTACTGCCTTGGAAACCCAAAGGGATCATGATGAGCTGGAATCAACTCAATGGCAGTGAGTGGTTTTGGTTTGGTTTTCTTCCTTCCCAGAATGACAATGTGCTGCAAAAGGCTCTGCACTTTTACTCGCCTAAATCACAACTTTCTATTCTACTCTGCATTATCTTCAGGGCTTATTATTCATCTCTGCTCCTACTAGGAAAAGCTGATCTTTATTTTACTTTACTTAACACATAACTAGGCTGTTTGGCAATAGTCAGAAAGTCTTAACATTTTGGAGCTGAGAGGAATCTTGCAAATGATCTAATCCAACCATCTCTTTTTAAAGATCACAAAATAGAGAACTAGAGTGGTGAAGTAATTTTCCCACGGTTGTTATAAAAATGATGTTAAATGAGTTAATATTTGTAAAGTACTTGTATAAAGTTACTGGCATATAAGCAGCCTCATAATATAAATGTTTGCTTTTAAAAAAGCATAATTAAAACTAAGTAAGAAGTAGGAGAAGCCAAGGTGGCAGCTTAGTAAGACAAACCATGCTGTTCCTCTACAGCAAAAACCCTAAACATGAAGGGAAATATATGCAGATGACAATTCTGGAAGGAAAAGAACTGAATCGATTGGCAGGAGAAAGTGAATGAACACAGCAAATAAGGAAAGACATGGAGCAGAGGAACTCTGTAAGCTATCCCAGCTCTGCGTGACCATCTTGAGACAAAGCCAGTAGCAATCCTGCAAGAGCACAGGAAGGTAACTTCATAGCATTTCCAATAAGAAACAGAGAAACTGAGTAGACACACATGGAGGAAACAAGGTGAGCACAATCCTGATCTAAGGCAGAAAAGCACAGGAAGGAGAAATGAGTGTTCCAGAGATAGGTTTACTCAAGAGCAGTGGTCCCTGATCATTAGGGTAGGTGGTGCACACAAAGCAATAGTTTCTCACCTGACAGGACTACAACTGGACTAAAAAGAGTACCCCACACACACACTTGAGCAGGGCTAGGTCCTAATAAATAATCAGAACATGGAATGTACGAAGTATGAATCTAGGAAAATTGGAAGTTGTCAAAAATGAAATGGAATGCA
>NW_006921638.1:5985327-5991746 GCF_000298275.1 Orycteropus afer afer | reverse complement strand
TATGCATGTGAGAGCTGGACAATGAATAAGGAAGACCAAAGAAGAGTTAATGCTTTTGAGTTACGGTGCTGACGAAGAATGCTGAAGGTACCATGCACTGCCAAAAGAACTAAGAGATCTGTCCTGGAGGAAGGGCAGCCAAGATGCTCCTTGGAAGTGAGGATAGCCAGACTTCGTCTTACCTACTTTGGTCATGTTGTCAGAGGGGATCATTCCCTGGAGAAGGATATCATGCTTGTTAAGGTGGAGGGTCGACGAAGCAGGGGAAGACCATCGACGAGGTGGATTGACATGGTGGCTGCGACAATGGGCTCAAGTATAGCAAGGATAATGGAGCTGGCGTGGGATTGGGCAGTGTTTCGTTCTGCTGTGCATGGGGTTGCTATGAGTCAGATAACGACTCAACGGCACTTAACAACAACAACAGGTCCTAATTGCTGACTGCAGCCAATGGAAAGCAGCCAGACAACCTCACTTGGTGACCTGAGGTCACCTTCCCACCCACACTCCTGGTGACTAGAGGCATAAGCGCCCCCCATCCCAACATCCCTGACCACAGGGTCAGTTTGAGCTCCTCCTTCATTCCTTCCAAATCCTGTCCACCATCCCCCTCCTTGCCCACTCACTGAGAAGTGGTGGCTACAGTGCCCCTTCCTGCTCAATCCCAACCCCTGCCCAGGAATCTGCCCTTCCAAGTGGCACAGGGCCACTCCAATGACCCCCACCCACCCAATCCCAACCCCTGCCAAGTGGCCTGTCCCCCTGAGTGGTGTGGTGCCATTTCAGCAAACCCACCCACCTAGTTACCCACCCCCTTAAGTAGCAGGGGATTGCTCCAGCAACCCCACCTGCACAAGTCCTGCAGCAGCACAAGACTGTTCCAGCAACCCCAGCCCCACCATCACACCTGCTGACCCACTTCCTCTCAGCAGCATGACAGTGCTCCAGCTACCCAGGCCACCTACCACCCCACCCAGCTGGTAAGCAGTGATAAGAGTGTGCTCCTATACCTCTGCTCATTCAACACATCCACACCTACCTCATTCACTTGATTAGTGCCATCAACCACTTCTATGCCAGTGGACTGATGACAGTTGGTGGTCAACACCCACCCAGTCTGCTCTCAGTCACCCAGCAAGACAGTGAACAGACTTGTGATCATACTAACAGCTGCTGCCCTGCCTGCTCAGAGATAGGTGGCAAGGGTTTCAGCACTGCCAGATTACCAAACAGCATAGCATGCTGCCCTACCCACCCAGAAACATCAAGAAAAAAGAAAAAAATCAGGATGAAGCAAACAAACATGTAATCAATAAACAGATAACATCTTAATGTGTTGAAAACAGGCAACAATATGAAATCACATAAAGAAGCAGGACAAGATAGTTTAAGCAAATGACCAAAATAAAGGGCCAGAAAATCTTCCTGGAGAAGATACGGTAATGGAACTAACCAACAAGGATTCCAAAAGACTTATATAAAGAATCCTCAAGAGATAAACACAAAGTTTAAGAAGAATTCAGGAATAGAAGACAAGAACAAAATGACAAACAGACAGAAATCATACAAAAAAAGCAACTAGAAATCTAGAAGATTTACAATAAAATATCAGAAATAGATTAACTCAACAGGACAGAGAAGTAGAATTGAATTAATGGAAGAAAAGATTAGCAAAACAGAAGACAAGTCCCTTGATACTAATTTGAGGAGGAATTACAAAAAGAATGAAGAAAGCCTGAGACTATCAAAAGGAATAATCTATCCCTGATGGGAATTCTGTGATAGGAGGATATAAACATAGAAGAATCCTTGAAAATTTGCTCGCAGAAAACTTCCCTAATATCATAAAAGAAGAGATTTACATTCAAGAAGTTCAACAAATTGTTTATAGGATAGGCCCCAAAAGGAAATCACCAAGACATATCATAATCAAACTTTCTAAAACCAAACAATTCTGAAAGTAGCTTGTGAAAAACAAAATATCACCTACACAGGGGCACCAATAAGACTAAGCTCTGACTTCTCAGCAGAAACCATGAAGACAAGAAAGCAATGGGATGACATATATAACACCCTGAAAGATATGAATTGCTAACCAAGAATCATCTATCCAGCAAAACTGTCTCTCAAAGACTATAAAGCTATCAGGATATTCCAAGATAAATAGAAATTAAGAGAATCTGTAAAATAAGAGACCAACCCTACAAGAAATATAAAAGGAAGCCCTTTTGACAGACAACCGGTCCCAGGCAACACAACAGTATATCATCCAGACACCAACCCAGATAAAAATTCTCAAAAGTAAAACTAAACTACAAAAATGAAAACAGGGAAACAGAGATATCAATCTGTAATCGATAGCAACTTCAAAGCAAAAAGGGGAAATGAATGGTATAATAACAGAACATCACATGGAGAATAAGTCAAGGTGATATCAAGAAATAACATTGCTTTAAACTTAGGAAGATAAACATAAATCTTAGACTAACCACAAAGAGAATTAATAAACATACTCATCAAAATAAAAAAATAAAAAGACTCAGTAAACAAAATCAACAAAAACTAAGGAAATGAAAGAACAATCGATAAACAAAAAGAACTCAGCACAAGTAATTAATGGAACAAAGAAATTGTCCATACCACAAAAAAAACAACAAAATGACAGCAGTAAATTCTTATCTATTGATAATCACACAAAATGTACATAGTTTAAATGTGCCAGCCAAAAGATAGGCAGTGGTGGAATGCATATAAGGAAGAAAAAAAATCCATCATTATATTGCCTACAAGAAGCATGCCTTACACACAAGGACATAAATAGGTTAAATATCAAAGGCAGAAAAAATATGTCAAATAATAATCAAAAAAGAACACGAGTGGCAATATTAATCTCTGATAAACTTTAAATCAAACTCCTTCATCAACTCCATCATGAGTACTATATAATGACTAAGGGATTGATCCCTCAAAATTGACATAATCATAATCATAATAAATATTTACACACCCAATGACAAAGCTCCAAAACACATAAAACAAACTCTAACAAAATTTGAAAAAAAAACACACAATTCTACAATAATAGTATCAGCTTTAACATACCACTTTCAACAACAGATAAAACAACTACAAAGAAACTCAACAATGATGCAGAAGAGCTGAACAACATAATCCACCAATTTGACCTTATAGACATCTACAGAGCACTTCACCCAACAGCAAAACAATACACATTTTTCTTCATGTACACATGGATCATATAGCAATAAACGGACAGAAGAAAGGCCAAAGTCAATACCTTAATCCTACAACTCAAACAACAAAGAAAGAATGCCAAAAGAAGCCCACAGTTACTAGAAGAAAGGAAATAAAGATTAGAACAGAAATAAATGAAGCACAAAACAGAAAAACAACAGAAAGAATCAATAAAACTAGAAGTTTATTAAGAGGATCAATAAAAGAGATAAATCACTGACCAAATTGACAAAGGAAAATAAGACAATGCAAATAACCAAAATAATAAATGACACAGACAACAATTCCGCAGAATCAACTGAGATTAAAAAAAAGAAGAAATACAACTTAACAGAATATTATGGAAAACTGTACTCCAATAAATTTGAAAACCTAGAAGAAATGGACAAATTTCTATCAACACACTACCTACCTAAACTAACACAAACTGAGGCAGAAAAATGCCCCAGCACAGATGGGTTAAGTGGAGAATTCTACCAAATATTCAGAAAAGAGCTGACATCACTCTTACTCAAACTATTCCATAACCCTGATAACAAAGCCAGGCAAAGACAATACTAAAAAAGAAAATTATAGACAAATATCCCTCATGAATATGTTTTTGTTGTTGTCATTGTTGTTGGTGTTATGTGCTGTTATGTCGGACCCAACTCATAGCGACCCCTCCTTGGGTTTCTGAGGCGTTATCACTACGGAAGTAGATGCCCAACCTTCCTTCCGAGGAGCGGCTGGTGGGTTTGAACTGCCAGTCTTCTGGTTAGCAGTCAAGTGCCTTAGGCACTATGCTACCAGAGCTCCCCTCATGAATATAGAGGTAAATGCAAAAATTCTGAACAAAATCCTAACCCAGAGAATTCAACAACACATCAAAAAATAATACATCATGACCAAGTGAGATTTATACCACGTATGCAAGGATGGTTCACCATTAGAAAATCAATGAACATAATCTACCACATAAATAAAACAAAAGAAAATAAACATCATGGTCATCTCAATCAATGTAAAAAAGGCACTTGATAAGATCTAACACTCATTTCTGATTTAAAAACAAAAACACTCTCAGCAAAATAGGAATAGAAGGGAAATTCCCCAACATAAAAAAGGGCATTTATACAAAACCAATAGCAACGTTATTCTCGATGGAGAGAGACTAAAAGAATTCCTCCTCGAGAATGGAAACTTGACAAGGATACACACTATTGCCACTTTTGTTCACTATTGTACTGGAAGTCCTAGCTAGAATAGTAAGCAAGAAAAAGTCATCCATGTTGATATGGAAGAAGTAAAATTATCCATATTTGCAGATGACATGATTCTGTACATAGAAAACCTCAGAAACTATACCAAAAAAAAAAAAATCTACTAGAACTAATAGAAGGATTCAATAAAGTAGTACAGTACAAGATCAACATACAAAAATCAGTCAGATTCCTCAATGCTAGCAAAGAGAACTCTGAAAAGGATCAGTAAAACAATACCATTTATAATAGCCCACCCAAAAAAGATACAGTCATTAGGAATAAACCTAACTAGAGATGTAAAAGACTTGTACAAAGAAAACTACAAAATACTAGTTTTGTGTAGACACCTACATAAATGGGGAAACATACCATACTCATGGATAGGAAGATTTAACATTGTGAAAATGTCCAAACTACCCAAAGCAAACTATAGATAAAATGCAATCCCTAATTCAAGTTCCAACAACATTTTTTAATGAGATAGAAAAACTAACCACCAATCTTATGTGGAAAGGAAAGAGGACATGGATAAGTAAAGCATTACTGATAAAGGAAAACAAAGTACAAGTCCTCACATCTCCCAATCTGAGATCCTACTAAACAGCCACGGTATCAAAACTGTCCAGTATTGATACAATGATAGACACATAGACCAATGGAACAGAACTGAAAATACAGGAATTAATCCATCTACCTATAGACAGTTGATCTTTTGCAAGAGATGAAAACCTATTAAATGGGGAAGAGGCAGTCTCTTTAACAAATGGTTCTGGCAAAACTGGATTTGCAGGAAAACTAAACAGAATCCATACCTCACACAAAACACAAAACTAACCCAAGATGGATCAAAGACTTAAATGTAAAACCTAAAACTATGAAAAAACAGAGGCAAATGTAGAGGTTCTAATTAACAGCATAAATAGACTACAAATTTTATCATAAATAAACTAGATGATTGAGAACTCCTAAAAATCAAATACTTATGCTCATCAAAAGACATCTCCAAAAGAGTACAAAGAGAACCTACAAACTGGGAAAAAATTGTTGTAGATGACATATCTTACAAAGGTCTAATCTAAAATTTACAGAAAACTCCAAAACTTCAACAACAAAAAGACAAACAATCCAATTAAAAAAGGGCAAAGGACATGAACAGACACATCACAAAAGAAGACATTCATGGGCAACACATACAAGAAGAAATGCTCACCATCATAAGCCATTAGACAGATGCAAATCAAAACTATAATGAAAGATCATCTCAACCCTGCAAAAATGGCACTGATTTAAAATATAGTAAATAACAAATGCTGGTGAGTTGTGAGGAGATTGGAATTCTGACACACTGCTGCTAGGAATGTACAATGGTACAACCACTATGGAAAATGGTAAGGCGCTTCCTCCAAAAGCTAGAAATAGAAACATTGTATCTAGCAATCTCACCTCTAGGCATATACCCCAGAGAAATAAGAGCCACAACATGAATGGACATATGCACCCATCTTCACTGCAGCATCATTCACAATAGCAAAAAGATTTCACCACCAGATGAAAGGATAAACAAAATGTGGTATGTATATACAACGGAATACCACACAATGATAAACAATAACGATGAGTACGTGAAACATAACAAGGATGAATCTGGAGGTCATAACGCTGAGTGAAGTCAGTCAGTCTCAAAAGGACAAATATTGTATGATACCACTCACATAAAAAAGTCAAGGTTCACACACGGAAAGAAACATTCTTTTATGATTACTAGGGATGGGAAGGGGAAGAAGGGAGAATCACGTACTAGATTGTAGACGTGTTAATTTTGATGAAGGGAAAGACAGGCAATTCATAATACAGGGGATGTCAGCATGGGAACAAGGCACATGAAGACACTGAGAGGTACACAAGAATAAAGGACAACTA
>NW_006921638.1:5978885-5980307 GCF_000298275.1 Orycteropus afer afer | reverse complement strand
TTGAACCGCCAGCCTTCTGGTTAGCAGTCAAGTGCCTTAGGCACTATGCTGGAAGGCACTAAAAATATGACTGGGGAAGAGCTGCCTCCTCAAAGTAGAGTCAACCTTAATGGTGTGGCTCGAGTAAAACTTTAGGAACCTCTCCATTTGCTGATGTGGCTCGATTCAAAATGAGGGAAAAAAGCTGCAAACATCCATTAATAATAAGAATGTGGAATGTACTAAGTATGAATCTAGGAAAATTGGAAGTTGTCAAAAATAAAACAGAATGCAGAAAGATCAATATCCAAGGCTGAAATTAGGTGAAATGGCCATTTTGAATCAGACAATCATATGGTCTACTATTTTCAGAATGACAGGTTGAAGAGGAATGGCAACAAATTCATCATCAAAAAGAATATTTCAAGACCCATCATAAAGTATAATGCTGCCAGTGACAGCATCATATCCATACACCTACAAAGAAGACTAACTAATACTACTATATTCTAATTTACCTACCAACCACTAAAGCCAAAGATGAAGAACTTGAAGATTTTACCACCATCTGCAGTCTGAAACTGATCAAACATGCAATTAAGATACACTGAAAATTATTGGTGATTGCAATGAGAAAGCTGGTAACAAATAAGAAGCATAGTCAGAAAATATGGCTTTGGTGTTAAATATGATGCCAAAGATCACGAGATAGAATTCTGCATGACCAACAACTTATTCATTGCAAACTGTCCTTTAAACAACATAAATGGTGACTACACGCGTGGACCTTGCCAGATGGAATACACAGGAATCAAACTGACTACATCTGGGAAAGAGATGATGGAGAAGCTCAACATCATCAGTGAGAACAAGGCCAAGGGTCAACTGTGAAACAAACCTTTCATTGCTCATATGCAAATTTAAATCGAAGCTTAAGAAAATTAAAGCAAGTCCACAAGAGCCCAATACTACCTTGAGTACATCCCACCTGAATTTAGAGACCATCTGAAGAACAGATATGACACACCAAACACCAGTGACCAAAGACCAGAAAAGTTGTGAGATGACATCATGAACATCTTATGTGAAGAAAGCAAAGTCATTATAAAGAAAAGGAGAGGAAGGGAAGACCAAAATGGATGTCAGAGGAGACTCTGAAACTTGCTCTTGACCATAGAGTAGCTAAAGTGAATCGCAGAAATGAAGTATAAGGGCTGAATAGATTTCAAAGGGTAGCTTGAGAGGACAAATAAAGCATTATAATGAAATCTGCAAAGATCTGGAGTTGGAAAATCAAAGGGAAAGAACATGCTCAGCATTCCTCAAGCTTAAACAACTGAAGAAAAAATTCAAGTCTTGAGCAGCAATATTGAAAAATTCTATGGACAAAATATTAAATAATGCAGGAAGCATCAAAAGGTGGAAGGAATACACAGAGTCACT
>NW_006921638.1:5976716-5977775 GCF_000298275.1 Orycteropus afer afer | reverse complement strand
AGCCCAAGGCCTATTCCTGCGAGGCCAGACATGCTGCCTCCCTCCAGCCCTTTCACCAACCCTGACACCAACCATTCCTCCCACAGCACCCACCACCTCTCGGCTGGGTTAGATAATTCATTGCAGTGATTACACAGAACTCATAGATTATGGGGTTTATTAGGGAAGCAACAGTCTACAACTCAAGTTCAGGAACACACTCAGTGTCTCTCAGCCCGCTGTCTCTCAGCTGACAGTCTCTCTCAGTCTCCCTCCCAGCAGTGCATGTCTCTCAGTGTCTCTCTCCCAGCAGTGCATGTCTCTCAGTCTCTATCTCAGCAGCATGTGCCTCTCGCATCTCTCTCTCTCAGCAATACGTGTCTCTCACGTCTCCCAACTGGCTGTGAGAGATTCTGTCTGCCTCCAAGAGGGCTCCTTTTGACCTTGGTGGAGTGGCCAAACTAACCAATCACAACATCAGAATTTTATACACCTGAGAGAGAGAAAGAGAAAGAGAGAACTTCCCAGAAGATTTCTTCGTGCCGCTCTCAACAGAAATACCCGAGGTGGATAACTTTAATAATCAGGAGCTACCCAGTTACTCATGGCAAATTCCACTAGGGAGTTGACAAAGACTTATGGCTAAAAAAGCCACACTATGTAATTTACTACATTGCAACAATCAATGCCCATGGAAGCAGCAGGCAAGAAATCAAATCCCATATAGCAAAGATGACACTTTGAAGACAGTGTGCCTGACTCAAGCCATAGTATTTTCAATAGCCTCATGTGCATGTCAAGAAATCAAACTATGAGATCAACATACAAAAGATCAGCTGGATTCCTTTATGCAAATGAAGAGAACTCTGAAAAATAAAACAGAAAAACAATCCCATTTACAATAACCATTGAAAAGATGAAGTACTTAGCAATAAATCTAACCAAAGACACAAAAGACTTATAGAAAAATACAAAACACAATTACAAGAAACCAAAAGAGACCTACATAAATAGAAGACTATACTATAATCATGAATAGGAAGACTTAACATTTTCACTAAAATATCAATACTACACAAA
>NW_006921638.1:5966918-5969622 GCF_000298275.1 Orycteropus afer afer | reverse complement strand
TAGAAATTCAAGACAAACTCACAATAAGACATGGAACCAGGGATATTTTTGCTGATGTCACATGGATCTTGTTACAAAACAGAGAATACCAGAAAGATGTTTACCTGTATTTTATTGACTACACAAAGGCATTCAACTGTATGGATCTTAACAAATTACGGATAACATTATGAAGAACAAGAATTACAGGACACCAACTGTGCTCATCTGGAACCTGTACCGAGACCAAGAGGCAGTCCTCCCAACATAACAAGGGGATACTCTGAGGTATATAATCAGGAAAAGTATGCATCAGGACTGAATCCTTTCACCATACCTATTCTATCTGTATGCTGAACAAATAATTTGACAAATTAGACGAGATGAAGAAGATCACAATATCAGAAATGGAGGAAGATTTTTTAACAACTTATGATATGCAAATGGCACAACCATGCTTGCTGAAAGCAGAAAGGACTTGACACGATTACTGATGAAGCTTTCAGTATGGATTACACCTCATCACAAAGAAAAAAACAAATCCTCACAACTGGACCAATAAGGAATATATCACAATAAACGGAGAAAAGATTGAAGTTGTTAAAGATTTCATTTTACTTGGCTCCAAAATCAACACATATGGAAGAAGCAGTCAAATGAGTCCAGAGCAAAGAAGAATAAAGAAAATTAAAGTCCCAAGGAAAGAATTAGTCCAAAGGACTAATGGACCACATTAACCACAGCTTCTGTTAGTGTGGGTCCAGATGAACTAGTTGGTGTCTGGCGAGCACTACTGACCACTGATTGGGATCACAATAGAAGGTCCTGGACAGAGGAGGAGAAAAATGTAGGACAACATTCAACATCATAAAAATGGGCGTACTGGTCTGATAAAGACTGGTGGAACCCCCAAGACTACACCCCTTACTCACCCTTCAAACCTGGAACTGAACCCATTCCTGAGATCAACTTTCACCAAATAAACTTACTGCCAATGAATTGATTCCGACTCATAGAGACCCTCTTTGGGTTTCCAAGGTGGTAAATATTTACAGAAGTAGATTGCCCAATCTTCCTTCCATGGAGTAGCTGGTGGGTTTGAACCACCAACCTTCTGGTTAGCAGTCAAATGCCTTAGGCATTACATCACCAGAGCTCCTTCGCTAAATAATAGGCCTATAAATTACACAGTAACACCCATGAACAACGTGCTCCTCAGTACAATCAACCATATGAGACCAAAAAGGCAGCATTTGCCCAAAAAGAAAGTTCAGAAGGCAGGAAAGGGTACGAAAAATGTGTGGATGGAAACGGGGAACCAGGGAAGAAGTAAAGAATTCTGTTACATTGAGGGGACTGAAACTATCATGAAACAAAATGTGTATAAACTGTTGAATTGGAAACTAATTTGCTTTGTCAACTTTTATCCAAACTAAAATAAAATGTTTTAAAAAAGAAAATCAAATGACGTATTGTATTGGACAAATTTGCTGCAAAAGACCTTTTTAAAATGTTTAAAAAGCAAAAATGCCACTGTGAGGACCAAGGTTTGCATGACCCAAGCCATGGTATTTTCAATCACCTCATATGCATGCAAAAGCTGGACAATAAATAAGGAAGATGAAATAATCAATCCCTTTGAATTATGGTATTGGCAAAGAACACTGAATATACCATGACCTGCCAGAAGAAGGAGCAAATGTTTTAGAAGAAGTACAACCAAAATGTTCCTTAGCGGCAAATATGGTTAGACTTCATCTTACATACTTTAGACACAATATCAGGAGGGACCAATCCCTAGAGAAGAACATCACACTTGGTAAAGTAGAGGGTCCACAAAAAATAGGAAAATCCTCAACAACATGGATTGACACAGTGGCTGGAACATGGCTCAAATTGCCACGATTGTGAGGATGGTGGAGAACTGGGGAGTATTTTGTTCTGATGTACAAAGAGTCACTGTGAGTCAGAACCAACTCAACAGCACTTAACATGAGTGAATAACCACAGGAGTTGGGGATTTATTATACCAGTCTCTCCATTTTTGCATATGTTTAATTTTTGTCCCCTATTAAAAAAATTAAAAAATTGAATGTGAGAAAAAGAAAATCAGATTGCAATTTAACATGTAAGAACAAAGGAAAATAAGGAGGAAAGAACTAAATAAATTATTAAGTTACTTAATTATGCAGCTAATTAAAATTAAATTATTAAAATATGATGGGGCAGTCATTAAAGCGGTAGGCTGCTAACTGAAAGGTTTGTAGTTCAAACCTTCCAGCCACTCCACAGGAGAAAGTTGCGGCAGTCTATTTTCATAAAGATTTACAGACTTAGATACCTTATAGGGTCGCTATGAGTGGGAATAATTCAACAACAAGAAGTTTGGTTTTTGGCTTTAAGTTATTAAACTAATACTATCTATGAGGAGCTCTGGTGACACAGTGCCTAAGGCATTTAGCTGCTAACCAGAAGTTTGGTGGTTCAGACCCACCAGCTGCTCAGTGGAAGAAAGATGGGGCAATATCCTTCCATAATGATTTGTAGCCTTGGAGACCCAATGGGGCTTACTATGAGTCAGAATCAACTTGATGGCAGTGAATTTGGTTTTTAACTAATACTATGCACATAACTACAAATTCACTTATTTACTTATTTATTTTTATTGTGATTTGGGTGAAGGTTTACAGAGAAAATTCACTTTTCCATACACTTTGTCTCATGA
>NW_006921638.1:5963546-5966188 GCF_000298275.1 Orycteropus afer afer | reverse complement strand
TCTCACAGGTTTCACTGTATTTTCATACACAGTATGCATCACTTAATGTCCAGTGCAACGTTCTATGCAATAGCAAGTTACGCAATTTGGATATTGTGTTAAGTCCATATTAAAACATATGGGAGTCCACTTCCAGTCATCCTGGTCACTCCTGCTGCTGAAGTCCCCAGTGGAGGCCAAAGGAACTGGGGCAGCATTGAGCAGCAGTAGGAGCAGGTGCTACTAACTGCCCACCAGACAAAGCCCAAGAGCCCACAGCTAGAGCTATGTCCTCTACCTCACCTGCCGGAATCTTACCTGTGGTCAGTGCTACAAGAGTCTGAGTCTGAGGTCTTTAAAACCAATAGGGGTAAATAATAAACAAAAGGAGAGTTGTTTTCCTTTAGAGGGAAAAAAAACCATATAGGACCATACAGAAAAAAGAAACCATTATATGTAGTTGGATGCTCAAAATAAGCAGTAAAGGATGCATACCTATTGTTAAATTGTTGTATGTACATTTGTTCTGTTTTGTTCATATATAAACCAAACCAAACTCACTGCCATTGAGTCTATTTAGACTCACAGTGACCCCCTTTGGGTTTCTGAGGCAGTAAATCTTTATGGAAATAGATTGCCCAGTCTTCCTTCTGCAGAGTGGTTGGTGGGTTTGAATTGCCAACCTTCTGGTTAGCAGTCAAATGCCTTAGACACTATGCCGTAGCTTAAAATTCATATATACAGCTTTCATCTTACATCTATTATCACTGTAATTGTTGTTATGTGCCATTGAGTCAGATTCTACTTATAGCAACCCCTCCTTGGGTTTCAGAGGCAGTATCACTATGGAAGTAGATTGCCCAATCTTCCTTCCGAGGAGTGGCTGGTGGTTTTGAATCCCCAGCCTTCCCCTATTATCACTGGTCTGACTTAAACAAGAAAGACACAGATACTTTTCAGCCTGATATTAAAAGCAGCTCACCAAATCCTTTAACTTGATTGACCTTACTGGAACAGAAAAATTTTTAGATGTTACGCCATTGCCATCTGCTGGCTGTATTGTCTAAGTACAAGAAACAAATGAAACAAAAAAGCTAAAAATTAACCTTATATGACTGAGCTTTTCTTCCACATTATCCCACAGAAAAGGAGTCTGTTACGCATAAAAAAAGCAAAACAAACCCACTGCCACCAAGTTGATTCTGACTTATGACAGCCCCATATACTACACAGGAGAACTGCTCCATAGGGTTTTCTCAGCTGTAATTTTTTTTTTCTCAGCTGTAATCTTATCAGCTAATTACTTGGCCTTTCTTTCACGGTACCATTGAGTGGGTTTGAACTATCAACCTTTAGGTTAGTTGTTGAGTGCAAATTGCTCATGCCAACAGATATGCCATACATTAGGGTTCCTCCAAATTTCACATTAGAAGCAATGGTTCTCAACCCTACCTGAACTTTGTAATCTTCTGGGAGCTTTTAAAAATCCTGATGCCCAAGTGCCAAGACAGAGCAATTAAATCAGAATCTTTAGGTTACAAAAATGAAAATCAAGCCTTGGGAGAAAGTATTTGCAAAACATATATCCAACAGAGAGCTTGTATCTAGAATGCATAAAATCTGACAACACAATAGTAAGAAAATCTAATTTTAAAACTGAGCAAGAGATCTGAACACTTCACCAAAAAAGATTCATAAATGGATGTCAATTTGGCACATAAAAAGATGCTGCACATTATTAGTCATTAGGAAAATATAAATTAACACCACAACGAAGTACTACTTCACATCTATTAGTATGACTGGGAGCTCTGGTGGTGTAGTGACTAAGGCATTTGACTGCCAACCAGAAGGCTGGCGGTTCAAACCCACCATCCACTCCTCTGAAGGAAGGTTGGGCAATCTACTTCTGTAGTGATACCGCCTCGGAAACCCAAGGAGAGCTCACTATGAGTTGGGTCCAACTCGATGGCAGTGAGTTTGGTTTTTTTTATTAGTATGACTAAAAGTACAGAAACATACCAAATGTTGCAGAGGATGCAGTTAAATGTAACCCTCACACATTTGTTGGTGGAAGTATAAAATGGTACAACAGTTTCTTAAAAAACTATACACACACCTACCATAAAACCCAGCCATTCGACTCGTAGTTACCCAAGAGAAAGAAAAGCTGTAGTGGGTTGAATAGTATCCCCCAAAATTCAAGTCTACTGGAACTTCAGAAGGTGGCCTTATTTGGAAAAATGGTCTTTGCAGACATAATTAGTTATGATGAGGTCACACCAGATTAGTGTGGGACTGACTGCTGTTCTTTTAAGAAGAGGACAGATACACCAGAGATGACAGATACACAAAGATGACCACATGAGGACAGAGGCAGAGAGTGGAGTGGAGTGGAGTGATGTAACTACAAACCAAGGAACACCAAGGACTTCTGGCAGCCACCTAAAGCTAGGAAGAGGCAGCGAAGGCTTCCTCCCTAGAGCTCTCAGAGTAAGCTCAACTCTGCCAACACCTTGATTTTGGACTTCTAAGTCTAGAACTGGGAGATAATAAATTACTGTTTGTTAAGCCACCCAGTTTGTAGTAATTTGTTACAGCTGCCCCAGGAAACTAACACATACAACACAGATCAAATCTCAAAATAATTATGCTGAGTAAAA
>NW_006921638.1:5960844-5962513 GCF_000298275.1 Orycteropus afer afer | reverse complement strand
CATTCTTGCTTCCAAGGAGCATTCTGGCTGCACTTCCTCCAGGACAGCTCTGTTACTTCTTTTAGCAATGCACGGTACTTTCTGCATTCTTCGCCAGCACCACATCTCAAAAGCATCCATTCTTCTTCGGTCTTCTTTATTCACTGTCCAGCTCTCACATGCATATGAGGCAATTGGAAATAGCATGGCTTTTGTCAGGCACACCTTAGTCCTCAAGGAGACATCTTTGCTCCTCGATTTAGTTATTACTCCTTAGTTTATATCTGACAATCCCAAATTGTAAGCAAGCTTTAGAAAGCAATACTGAAGTCAATTCCAGCAATTTGTTAGACTGTTCATTATGCTCCCAGTGCAACATAATTTAAAATGCTGAATATAATATAGTTTTAATACATATTTGCAAAGAATAGTGAGCCAAAAAACCACAAGAAGAAAAATCTTTGGGAAAGGACACTCCCAAGTTGAACTTTGTCTTTGGGCACATGCCAATCCTTAATGGCCCAACCCTGGATCCCACCAGGACCTAGAATAGCTCCACCTCTGAAATCTTAACCTGAAACACCCCAACCATTCTATGACTCCAGCCTTCCTGTTTTCATTCCCTCCTACTCCAAATCAAAATTACCAGTCCTTCTAATCTTCTTGACAGTGCTGTGTGGCCTTTCTTCTTTCCCTATCTAGTCTAAGCCCCATGGTTCATCATGTGAGCTAGTCTGTCAGAAGTACCTTCCCTTGTTCCCTAACATGTTGCCTCATGTAACCAACAAAACCCAAACTCTGTTCAATGTTACATTTTGTCTTTACCACTACTGTACTTGGTGAGCCATGGTTTGTTGAAAAAATATCAAATCTCACATTTACACAGAATAATGTTTGCAAATTCACTGATTCAAACCTCAGTACCAATCTGGCTGCAATCCTTCTAACTTGAGTTAGCATCTTCCCTGTTCCCCCTAAGGACCACTCTATATTTTCATCTCTCTCTTCTAACCCTCCATTTGACTCCCATATCTCTCACCTTGCTTCTCATTTAACACAGCAGGTGTCACTTCCTGCAACCTTCTCTCCTACTATTCTCCTCAACTCCTATTCTCCTGTACTAGACTAGCAAAATCCAGTATCTTTCTATATCATCTCAACCATCTGACTTCTCTGTCCCTACACAGAGATAGCCCTGAACTGCTGAAAATGGCTCCCCAGAACAGACCAAGGCACTTACTGATGAAGACTGAAGAACAGTCTGCAGTATGAATTACATCTCAATATAAAGAAAACAATAATCCTCACAACTGGACCAATAAGCAGCATCACAATAAATGAAGAAAAGATTGAGGTTGTCAAAGAATTCATGTTGCTTGGTTCTACAATCGATGCCAATGGAAGCAGCAGTCAGGACGTTAGACAATGTGTAGCACTGGGCAGGTCAGCTATGAAGGAACTCTTTCAAGTGCTAAGGAGCAAGGATGTCTCCTTGAGGACTACAGTGCGCCTGACACAGGCCATGATATTTCCAATTGCCTCGTATGCATGTGAGAACTGGACAATGAATAAGGAAGACCGAAGAAGAGTTGATGCTTTTTGAGTTGTGGTGCTGGCGAAGAAAGCTGAAAGTACCAGGGACTGCTAAAAGAACTAACAGATCTGTTCTGGAGGAAGTGCAGCCAGAATG
>NW_006921638.1:5959393-5960614 GCF_000298275.1 Orycteropus afer afer | reverse complement strand
ACTCGACGGCACCTAACAGCAACAACAAACAGATCGATGTCATTGCAAAGGCATGGTTTCCAGCCCCAGGTGGGGCTTCAGCATCACCCTGCATTACTTTCCCCAATCCTCACAAAAATCCAAAATTTTAACATTCTCTGCAAGCTCCCTTCTGTTACCATACCTCTTCTCACTCCCAAGCAACCAACTTGTCCTCTGCTCTTCAGAGAAATTAGAGGATTGAATATATGTTCTTTTTGCCACCACTATTCACTTAATTATATCTACTATCCTCATTTCTTCCCTCTAGTCTCAGAAATGGGGTCACCATGAGTCAGAATCAACTCCATGGCACCTGGTTTAATCTTGCTTTTAGTCTCAGAAAAAAGAGAACTGGTTCTACCCCTATCCACCAGAAACGGCTCTGGTTCCGTCCCTGTACTTCTGTGTTACCAGCTCTGTGAAAACTAAACCCTGAAATCAATCCGGTCATGTCCCTTCAAAGCTCTCATACCATGGTCATGTTTCTCATTCAGACCTTCCTCGTCTTCAAAATGGTGATACCCTTGCAAGATTGTTATAAAAGGCCTAGTAGTGCCTGGCAAATGCTAATCATGCTATTATCATTATTTAAGGAGCTCCAGTTGTGTAGTAGTTAAAGCATTCTGCTACTAACCAAGGTTGGCAATTTGAATCCACCAGCTGCTCCACAGAAAGATGAGGCAGTCTGCTTCCATAAGATTTACAACTTTGGACCCCCCTATGGGGCAGTTCTATTCTGTCCTATTAACTAACTATGAGTTAAAATGACTTGATGGCAGTAAGTTTGGTTTTGGTTTGGGGTAATACAATTATTATGTTGTTGTTGCGGCTGTCAGGTGCCACTGAGTTGTCTCCTACTCACAGAAACCGTATGTACAACAGAATGGAACACTGCCTGGTCCTAATATATCACACAATATTTCACTGCTATTCATAAGGTTTTCAGTGGCCAATTTTTTTCAGAAGTGGATGGCTCTGTCCTTCTTCCCATTCTATCCCAGTCTGGAAGCTCTACTGAAATCTGTCCATCATGGGTGAGCCTGCTGGTATTTGAAATACCAGTGGCATAGCTTCCAGTCTCACAGCTACACGTAAGCCACTGCAGAAGGACAAACTGACAGATAAGTGGTGGATTATTATGTTACTATTATGTTAATAGTTATTATGTTACTACATTTCTGCAGTCTGAAATTGACCGAA
>NW_006921638.1:5956714-5957538 GCF_000298275.1 Orycteropus afer afer | reverse complement strand
GGGTGGTGATTTGAATTATACCCTCCAGCAAGGCAGGACTCAAGATACATTCCACCTGTGTTGACCCAACAGAATTAACCTAAATCCCATCACAGAGTCGATTGCCAGTCATTATAGGGAATGACTGACTACTAACAGCTGCCCAGCCAAGTTGATACCTGTCCTTAACTACCACACTACCCCAAATACACACAGATAATGACATTTACAAAACATCACAGAATGGAAAATGGCTAGAATGGCCACATCAAGCAATTCACTGAAGATGTTTACTAGTGCTTTATTGACTATGCAAAGGCATTTGATTGTGCAGATCATAACAAATTGTGGATTACATTGAGAAGAATGGGAATTCCAGAACACATTTGATTGTGCTCATGAGGAACCTGTACATAGACCAGGAGGCTGACGTTCGAACAGAACAAGGGGACACTGTATGGTTTAAAATCAAGAAGGGAGTGCATCAGGGTTGTATCCTTTCCCCATACTTATTCAATCTGTATGCTGAGCAGATAATCTGAGAAGCTGGACTATATTAAGAAGAACGTGGCATCAAGATTAGAGGAAGAATCATTAACAACCTATAATATGCAGACGACACAACTTTGCTTGCTGAAAGTGAGGATGACTTGAGGTACTTACTGATGAAGACTGAAGAATATAGTCTGCAGTATGGATACAATCTCAATATAAAGAAAACAAAAATTCTCACAACTGGACCTATAAACAGCGTCACAATAAATGAAGAAAAGATTGAAGTTCTCAAAGACTTCACATTGTTTGGTTCTACAACTGATGTCAATGGAAGTAGTAGTCAGGAAGTC
>NW_006921638.1:5950346-5955999 GCF_000298275.1 Orycteropus afer afer | reverse complement strand
GACTACCCTTTGCTATTGTCACCATAATCTGGAGTCTAGAATTCCTCCTGCAGTTTAACACTATCCAAGGGGAAGATGTGCTCTGGGTTCTAAGCCTTTGCCAGCAGAGAAAACTAACATCTCCGTTCTATTAACCTAGAATTCATGAAAAATGAAGTTTATAAGTTGCTGGGTCTGGGGGTTCAGGACCACTGGCACAACACAGTCCTCAAAGAAAATATTCTACATTCTACTTTGGTGAGTAGCAACTGGGGCCTTAAAAGCTTATGAGCAGCTAGCTATCTAAGGTGCAACTATTAGTCCTTCCCCATCCAGAACACAGAAGAGTGAAGAAAATCAAAGACACATGGAAGCAATTAGTCCAAATGACTAATGGACCATGTGAACCTCAGCCTCCATGAGTCTGAGCACAGAAGAACTAGATGGTACCCAGCTACCACTACTGGCTCCTCTGAAAGGGATCACATTAGAAGGTCCTGAATAGAGTGAGAGAAAAATGTGGAGCAAAAACGCAAAATAATAAAAAAGAACAGTCTTACTAGCTGGAAAAAGACTGGTGGAACCTCCAAGACTATGACCATTAGTCACCCTGCAAATGAATTCTCCCCATGGGTCAGTTTTCAGACAAAAAAATTGACACTTTTTAAGGTGAACAATAAGATTAGGGAAGTATGCATTCCTTAGAGCAATCAATCATTCAAGATCAAAAGGGCCGCATTTGCTCAAGGTCAATGTTCAGAAAGCAGGAAGGGGTAGGAAAGAAGGAAGAATGAAAATGCAAAACACAGGGAGGAAACGGGATGACTGATGTCACATTGTGGAGACTGCAATCGATGACATGAAATAAAACGTGTATGAATTGTTTAATGGGAAACTGATTTGTTCTGTAAACCTCCACCCAAATCACAATTAAAAAAAGGAATTCTAACATTGTTTAACTATTGAGAGTATTAAATAAAATAATTTAATTAGTGATTCCATGACTGGAATCAGGACACTTTAAGGTGAGAGCCTGGAACATTTTGTTGTCCCAAAAAAAGGTGCTCAAAAATTGATGGGAGTGAAACTGTGTATGAATTGTTATACAGAAAAAGAATTTGCTCTGTAAACTTTCACCCAAAACACACACACACACACAAATTGATGGGAGGACGTCAAAAAGACATAGGTGCTGGCTTAAAGGGGCTCCCTCTAGTCAAATATGAGAAAATTTAAGCATCAAATTTCATAATGTATAATAACATAATGAATAAAAAGACTTGTGTCCATACCAATAATTATAAAAAATAAAAAGAAAGAGGGAAAAAGAGAAAAATTTTCTTGATAGAATAATGCCAGCTGATAAATGTAGAAAAAATGAAAAATTACAAAATCACCACTTTGCAACTTCCAAAGGCAGGGTCACATCCATAATGCTAAAAACAATGGATGAAAAGTTAATGGATGACAGGATATCACATGGTCTCAAAGTATTACTCCAGAGATTACTTACATTTACAATGGAAAGATCAGGCAGCTACCTTTTTAAGCTAGTGAATATACTAGCATCAGCAATAATGGGAACCACCTGGTATTATTTACCTGCTGTGATGCAGTAAGAACTACAGAGCATTACCCACAAAGTATGGCCAAAAGCATTTACACTGAATCTAATAAAGGGGAAACAATCAGGCAATTAGACATTCCAAAATCTTCCTACTCAAAATGTGGTCCAAACACTAGAAGCACATCAACTGCAAGTTTGTCCCACTTCAGACAGCTCAATCAGAATCTGCATTTTAACAACATTATCAGGTGTACCTACCACTTGATGTTTTCTACTTAGAAAACGGAAAGTAATGTGGCTTAATGTTAACAACTACTTTAGAGGAAGGATATATAGCGATCATTGTGCTACCTTTTCCATTGTTTCTCTAGGACGGAAAAAAAATTTCTTCAATAAAAAGGTGGGACTAGGAAGACTATTCAGTTTGCTTAGGTGCCCTCAAGTTGGTTTCACAGCAGAATAAAACACTGGCCAACCCATCACTGTTATTGCTATGTTTGAGCCCACTGTTGCAGCCACATGTCAATCCATCTTATGAGGTCTTCCCCTTTTTCTCTGACCCTCTACTCTACCAAGCATGATATCCTTCCCAAGGCACTGGTCCCTCCTGATTAAGTACTGGAAATGAACTCTGGCCATTCTTGATTCTAACAAACATTACAGCTATAGTTCTTCCAAGACAGACTGGTTTGCTTTTCCAGCAGTCCATGATATACACAATATGCTTCTCCAACACAGCAATTCAAATGGACTGATTCTTCTTCACACTTCTTTATTTATTGTCCAGTTCTCACATGATTATGAGGTTAATGAAAAGACAATGGCTTGGGTGAGGTATATCTTAGTCACCAAAGTGACAGTTTTGCTCTTTAATGTTTTAAAGGTCTTTGCAGCAGATCTGCTCAATGCACTCTGTCATTTGATGTCCTAACTGCTACTCCAATGGGTGTTGATTATGGATCCAAGTAAAATAAAATCCTTGACAACTTGAATCTTTTGTCTATTTACCATGATGTTGCTTATTGGTGCAGTTGTGAGTTTTGTTTTCTTTATGCTGAGGTATAATCCATACTGAAGGCTGTAGTCTCTGATCTTTAACAGTAAGTGCTTCAAGATTTCACTTTCAGCAAGCAAGGTTGTGTCATCTGCATATGACAGGTTATTAATGAGTCTTCCCCTAATCCTGATGCCACATTCTTGTTTAATAGTCTAGTTTCTTGGTATCCGTAATTTGTTGTGATACACAGTTGAATGGCTTTGTATAGTCAATAAAACACAGCTAAACATCTTTTTGGGATTCTCTGCTTTCAGCCAAGATTTGTATAATATCAGCAATGTCATTCCATGTCCTCTTCTGAATCCAGCCTGAATTTCTGGAAATTCCTTGTCTATGTACTGCTGCAACTGTTTTTTAATCATTTTCAGCAAAATTTTACTTGTATGTGCTATTAGTGATATTGTTCAATAATTTCCACATTCTTTTGGATCACCTTTCTTTGGAATAGGTACAAATATGGATCTCTTCCAGTATGTTGGTCAGGTAGCTGTCTTCCAAAGTTCTTGGCATAAACAAGTGAACACTTCCAGCATCGCATTCATTTGCTGAAACATCTCAATGGGTATCTGTCAATTCCTAGATCCTTGTTTCTTGCTAATGCCTTCAGTGTTGCTTGGACTTCTTCCTTCAATATCATTGGTTCTTAATCATATGCCACCTCCTGAAATATGGGAACATCGACCAATTCTTTTCAGTACAGTGACTCTGCATTCCATCCATCTTCTTTTGATGTTTCCTGCATCATTTAATATTTTGCCCATAGAATCCTTCAATATTGCAACTCAATGCTTCAATTTTTCTTCAGTTCTTTCAGCTTGAAAAATGCTGAACATGTTCTTCCCTTTCAATTTTCTAAGTTCAGGTCTTTCCACATGTCATTATAACACTTTACTTTTTCTTCTTGAGCTGCCCTTTGAAATTTTCTGTTCAGATCTTTGACTTCTTCATTTCTTCCATTCACTTTAGCTACTTTCCATTCAAAAGCAAGTTTCAAAGTCTCTTCTGACATCCATTTTTGTCTTTTCTTCCTTTTCTGTCTTTTTAATGATCTTATGCTTTCTTCATGCATGATGTTCCAGATGTCATCCCACAACATTTTTTGTCTTTGGTCACTGACGTTCAATGCATCAAACCTATTCTTCAGACAGTCTCTAAATTCAAATGGGATATACTAACAGTCGTATTTTGGCTCTTGTGGACTTGTGTTAATTTTCCGCACCTTCAACTTAAACTTGCATCTGAGCAATTCACAGTCAGCCCCTGGTCTTGTTCTGACTGATGACCTTGAGCTTCTCCATCATCTCTTTCCACAGATGTTGTCAGTTTGATTCTGTGTATTCCATCTGACCAGGTCCATATGTATAGTCACCATTTACATTTTTGAAAAAACTGCAATGAATATGCTGTTGGTCTCACAAAATTCTATTATGCAATCTCAGAAGTCATTTCTATTTCCAAGGTCATATTTTCTAACTACCAACAGTTCTTGTTTCCAACTTTGCATTCCAATTACCAGTAATTATCAATGCATCTTGATTGCCAAAAAGGAAAAAAAAAAAACCCATGCCATCAGTTGATTCTGACTCATAGAGACCCCCATTGGGTTTCCAAGGCTATAATCTACAGGAGCTCTGGTGGTGCAGTGCCTAAAGCATTGATTACTAACCAGAAGTTTGGCTGTTCAAACCCACCAGCCACTCCATGGAAGGAAGATGGGGCAATCTACTTGGGGGAAACCCAATGGGGGTCGCTATGAATCAGAATTGACTCAATGGCAGTGGGTTTGGTTTTTAATCTACAGAAGTAGATTGTCTCATCTTCCTCCCAAGAAGCAGTTGGTGGGTTTGAACCATCAACCTTCTGGTTTGCAGCCAAATGCCTTACCCATTCTGCTACCAGAGCTCCTTATCTTGATTGCATGTTTGGTCAATTTCAGACTGCAAAAGTTGGTAACAACCTTCAATTTCTTCATCTTTGGCTTTAGTGGTTGATGCACAAATTTGAATAATAGTAGTATTAATTAGTATTCCTTGTAAGTGTATGGATATTACCCTATCACTGACAGCATTGTACTTCAGGATAGATCTTGAAATGTTCTATTTGACAATAAATGTGATGCCATTCCTCTTCAATTTGTCATTCCTGGCCATATGATGTCTGATTCAAAATGCCCAATACGAGTCCATGTCAGCTGATTAATGCCTAGGATATCAATCTTTACATGTTCCATTTTAGTTTTGAAAACTTCCAATTTTCCTAGACTCATACTTATTGTTGTTGTTGTTGTTGTTTTGTGCCGTCGAGTCAAACCCGACTCATAGCGACCCCTCCTTGGGTTTCTGACTCACACTTAGTACATTCCAATTATTAGTGGATGTTTGCAGCTTTTTCTTCTAATTTTGAGTTATGCCACATCACCAAATGAAGGTCCAAAAAGCTTTACTCCATCCATGTCATTAAGATTTATTCTGCTTTGAGAAGGCAGCTCTTCCCCACTCTTCCCCAGAGTGCGTTCCAAACTGAGGAGCCCATCTTCAGTGTATCAGACAATGTTTCACTGCTATTCATAAGGTTTTCAGTGGCTAATATTTTCACAAGTGGACTGCCTTGTCCTTCTTCCTAGTCTGTCTTAGTCTGGAAGCTCTTTTGAAACCTTTCCACCCTGGGTGACCCTGCTGGTATTTGAAATAGTGGTGGCATAGTTTCCAGCATCATGGCAACACACAATCCACCACAGTAGGACAAACAGACAGATGAGTGGTGGGACTATTTAATTAGCACACAAACAATAATGGTCAGTCTTTGGTAGCAAATATGTTTCACAAAACCTTGCATCTAGATGCAGTGCTGGAGTTCCGGCAAGATGGTGGACTAGGCAGAAAGACTGCACAGACCCTCTTCAACAAAGAAAAGGAAAAACAATTAACACAGACACAGAAGATAATCTTGGACCCCTGAGCCTTGAAGGAGAGGATACAGAAGTGGACTAAACCCCAACTAGCAGAAGAATTTGCATGAAAATACCAAAAAAGGAGACATACGGAGCTGCA
>NW_006921638.1:5946350-5950011 GCF_000298275.1 Orycteropus afer afer | reverse complement strand
AACGGAGATGCGGCCATCCTCCACTCCCACCTACCTTCTGAGCCCACAGGAACTTCATCACAGATGCTAAAGGGAGTCCTTTGAACAGAGAACCAAAAAGAGCAAATAACAACTGACCATTAATACACAAGATGACATAACCCAGAAACCACAGCTATAAGACTGTGATGAAGTTCCTGTGTTAAGTCTTAAGTGTTAACTGTCATTTTATCAATAAAACCAGTTCAAAGGTATTCTATGAAATGGGAGCATTGTTTTTATAGACCAGAGTTTGACTTTATTCTGAAGTCAGATGTCTTCATAAAATGTAAGGGGTTTTCTGAAACTTTTAAGTGAAAATGAAAGAGTAGAACAATTTTCCCTTCTCATTTTTATCTAGTATCTTGGAAAAAAATTCATAAAGATCATGGACAACCTTTCCCCAAGGACAACCAACTAGAAGCATTCTACCTCTTTACCTACTCTCAGCAAGCCAGCATATAGTATTGAATATTAGCAAAACAAAGCTACTATAAATGACCTAAAACATTCAAATTCAGTACTGAGCAAACATAATTTTGTCAAGTTACCCTAAACTCCCATGATTACAAAAGTTGTGAGATACCAGAATGTTTTTATGGAAGTTTACTGAGCACAGTTTTCTGGAAGCACTTAGAATAAGCATCTATTTTTCAGTTTAAGTATATTTTTGCCCAGATGTAGGAGGATTGATGTACACGGACTAGTGACTCAACATATGGATGACAGTCTAACCCAATCATTCTATGAAATGCTAAAGCAAAGCACTTTTCTAAAGCTTGGCAAAGAATGGCCTGGCTGCTCGTTTTTATAAATAAAGTTTAAAGGAACAAAGTCACACCCATTCATTTATGTATATTGTTTAGGCTGTTTTTGCTACAACAGCAGAGGTTCAATAGAAATTATATGGTCCACAAAGCCTAATATATTTACTATTTACATTTTATATTTTTTTACAAAAAAGGTTTATTGAAACCTGCTGTAGCCAAGTGATTCAATAAAACCTGTTTCAGACTCACCTCAGGCGTTGTCTTTTTGTATTGGTCACCTCCATCTATCACATTGCTCATGACATTTTCCTTGAGAAGTTCATACTCTTCTGGACTCAGGTAAATAGACTCGAGGGTTTTTCCACACCCCAAACATTGACCACTGTAATTATAATTGTTTATGTTAAATAATGTTCTGCAAAGGAACTTCTTATAAAATTAATAATCCCAACACACAGGAAATTGAAAGGTAATAAAAAAAGAATATTAAAGATGAGGGATCCAGAGCCCATCTAACCTAACAGGTTAGGCTAATATGGCGATTCTTGGGTTGGAGGGGGAGGGGGTATGATCACCTACTGATATCAACTGACCCCAGGGGAAAGGGGTTGGAGTTTGAATTATATAATAGATCTCTGGACATGGAAGTTCCATTGGCTTCCTGGTTGGTGAAGAACATTGATTCACATGGCGGGTGGGAAGGAACACATTTCTTTTAGGGACTGGAAGCTCCACATTGGGAACCCTCCTAGGTGCAAACCTGCACATCTCTTCATTTGTATCTTTTTTGTTGGAATAAAACTATAATTGTAAGAAAAAAAAAATCAAAAATTTTATAATCATCTGTCAGGTAAGGACCCTCAATAGGCGAGTAGTAGTATCAGGTCTCCCACCCCGCTTCCGCTGCAAATATGCTAAGTCATAGTAATGTAACATTGCCGCTATATTAGAATGATGCAATCTTATGTGACACACACTTGGGTACTGTGCCACCATTGTGTACTTAGGCTATAAAAAGAAAAGGGAACTTTCTTAAGCAGCCGCGGAAGCAGCAGCAGCAGTGTCCTGCAAGATGCTGTGTGAATAAAAGGTATGTCTCAAGTACCCCTGGCTCCATCATTCTTCTTCTGTCTGCCCCAATCTAGAGTGAATCTTCCAGGCATCGAACGCCTGCAGTACAACTGGCATAGTCTGCAGAATTCGTTGCAGAAAGGTATGGAATCCCCAGAGGAACCCACTGTCCCCTGTGAGCCCCTCACAAGCATGTGGTATTTGGTGGTGGAGGTGTTACTGCTTGGGCGCCTCCCCAGGAATGGCCAGGGATGGACGGTACCCCAGCGGCAGTGGAAAGAGCCCTGCATGTGGTGGAGAAGTCTTTAGAAAAGTGCCCTAGCAGCAGCTGGGGCTGTGGGTTGGGTTTTCCTAACCACCCTGCATGCTGAGACTGAGAAGGAACTGACACTAACTGCACAGCTTCGGGATCATGAAGAGGAAGCTGCATCATTGCAGCAGCAAAAGGAGGCATTACAGGTGACAAAGCCTGTCCTGGAAGAAAATAGGGCCAATACTGGCTCCTCTGGGGAAGAGGAGGTGGAAGGTTCAGGAAGGCTTGTCTTCCAGGCAGTTACTAAGAAAATGAAATCCCAGCAACCCATGGCAGCAGGAGGACAATCCGCTGGCCCTGCCCAAATGACGGAATTTACTACATATTATCCCTATACCCGGGCAGAATTAAAGGACCTGGGAAAGCAGTTCAGGCAGCATTCCGCTAAGCTGCTGCCTGCCTGGTTGCTACAATTACGGGACGGAGGGGTGGATGGCGTAGTGTGTACCAGATGTGAAATGGAGAAGTTGGCATCAGTAATAGTGAACCCCTCCCTGTGCCAGTGCTTGCAAAACAGTACCTGCCACGCTCGGCGTGGCAGTAACCTTAACGGACTGGATCATAGCCACTATGAGAATAGTGTGGGAGGATATAAGCAATCTGCCAGGCATAATGAGCAAATGGCAGTCATATACAGAATTAGTGCAAGTACTCCGGGAGCTAGGTATATGAGGCAGATAATTTTCAACTTAAATACACATGGCCCTGATGAGGAGCACTTTACAGGAGGCATGCAAGACTTAATACTGCAGAATGCCCGCTCAGCATCATTTGGTTCCTTAATGGCCATATTGAGTCCCTGTATGTTGGGCGCCCAGCTGATGAGGTAACTACAATGGCTGCCAGCCTAGGAGAAACAGAGAACTGTCAGAGTGTAAAGCGGGTACATGCACCTGCCCAACAAAAATGTGGTGCACCTAAGGGGACCAAGACAATAAAGGTCACCCATGCCCAAATGTGGATGGACCTCCTGGCAGCCAGAGTCAATCAAGAAAAGACAGACAGACAGCCAAGTGCCCAGCTACTGTAACTGTGGCAGCAGCTATAGGAGGAACAAAGGTTCACGAAACAGGCAGGACACACCTAAAAGGGCCCTGTACAGACCAGAGATGTGTGACTGGAGGATTATATGGCTGAAATGAAAGGGTCAGCAGAGGCTCTCTTTTCCTTTGAATAGGCCCAAGGCCAAGGCACCCATCTTGAAGGGACAGGTGGGGCTTGGGGGCTCCATGTGGAAGTTGCCATACATTGGTCCTCCTCCAATGTACAGGAACCCTGACTGGTTCGCCGGCCCACCCTTGTACATTGACAGCCATGGTGGAGGCCAGAATGTAAAAGCGAAGGCAATCACTGTAACCTTGGTCATAGGATGGTGCCTGAGGAATACAAAGTCTATGTATCCTCAATTCCTGAATATATATTAGGGATAAACGTGTTGCAAGGCTTGTGGCTGAAAACTACCGCAGGAGTATTTAGGTTGCGGGTGTAG
>NW_006921638.1:5932534-5946250 GCF_000298275.1 Orycteropus afer afer | reverse complement strand
CCATCGGGTTTTTGTACTGGCCATACAGGGGAGTTATATGGTCTATGTAGGGAGAATAATTTGCACCTTTTCTAACTCTTGTATGGTGTCAGTAGTTTCTTCACATCCATGCAGTAGCTGGTACTGCTTAATGTTAGTCACTCTTCTTGGTTCAGGCATGACCAGTGGGGGATGTTTGGCATGTCCTCGTAAAACAGCTTTTACTATCTACACCCGCAACCTAAATACTCCTGCGGTAGTTTTCAGCCACAAGCCTTGCAACACGTTTATCCCTAATATATATTCAGGAATTGAGGATACATAGACTTTGTATTCCTCAGGCACCATCCTATGACCAAGGTTACAGTGATTGCCTTCGCTTTTACATTCCGGCCTCCACCATGGCTGTCAATGTACAAGGGTGGGCCGGCGAACCAGTCAGGGTTCCTGTACATTGGAAGGCGGACAGTGGACTTTTATGGTTTTGCCACAAGGGTATTTACACAGCCCTACTTTCTGCCACAGGTTCGTGGCTGAAGATTTGGCCCATTAGACCATACTGCCAACCATTCAACCGTACAACTATATTGATGATATCTTTCTCACCAGTGATTGTCTTGCAGATTTGGAACAAACCGTGCCAAGTGTACTATTGCATCTAAAAGCATGTGACTGGGTGGTCAATGACAACAAATTGCAAGGACCTTGCTTATCTGTCAAGTTCTTGGGTTTTGTTTTGTCAGGTAAGACTAAAGTGATGCCTGAGGCAGGCACTGACAAGGTACAAGCTTACCCCACTCATATCACTATGCGGCAGTTACAGACTTTTGGGGGGCTGTTAGGTTACTGGCAAGCTTTTGCCCCACATCTGGTGCAGACATTACATCCCTTATACTTCTTAGTTAAAAAAGGAACAAAATGCGATTAGACCGAAGAAGCAGAAATGGCTTTTTAGGGAACCAAACGAATTATTGCCACTGCACAGGCTCTACATGTAGTAGATCCAGCCCACCCTTGCAAATTGGACATTCATGTCACCCCTGAGGGGTACGGAAGGGTCCTATGGCAGAAGACAGAACACCTGAGGGAACCTGTGGGATTTTGGTCCCAACTGTAGAAGGGGGCTGAGCTCCAGCATTCTCACCGAAAAACTGCTGGAGGCCACATGTGCAGCCCTGGTCACTGCAGAGCCAATTACGGGCACCACCCCTGCTGTAGTCTACACTACAAACCCTATAGCTGGATGGGTCAAAGATTGGGTGCATAAACCCTGCAGTGGAACAGGCTACACTCCCACTTTGGCAAAGTGGGGGGCCTACATGCAGCAATGGGGCATGTTGAATACTAGTCCCTTGAGAATTGAGTTGTAAGAGCTTCTAGGGCCAGTCACGGATGCTGAAGAGTCCCTGGAGGGATCCCAGATGACCACCCAAGATGGAGAGGAGAGCCCCTTTAAGGAAGGAAGAGGGCAAGTACCAGCAGAAGCCTGGTACACAGGTGGTTCAAGCAGAGGACAGCCAGCCAAATGGATGGCTGTAGCTTTCCAACCTGCAACCAGAAGTATATAGCATGATGCCAGTATGGGGCAAAGCAGCCAATGGGCTGAGTTCAGGGCAGTATGGTTAGTGATCATGAATGAACCCAGCCCCCTGGCTGTGTACACAGATAGTTGGACAGTGTTCCAAGGGTTAATCCTCTGGATAACCACGTGGCATCTGAATGACTGGCAAGTAATGCACCGCCTTTTGTGAGGCAAACTATTGTGGAAAAATCTCTGGGAAGCTGGATATACCAAAGAAATTACAATATTCCATGTTATGGGCCATGTCCCCTGGGCCTTCCCAGGAAATGATGAGACTAATACTTTGGCTAAAGTAAGGTGGCTAGAGACTGCACCTATGAAGGACTTGGCCCAGTGGTTACACAGGTGCCTGTTGCACATGGGACAAAAGACAACGTGGGCCATTGCTCAATCATGGGTTCTTCCAATAATAAAAGAAGAACCGGCTGGTGCCTGTGAGGCCTATGTTACATGTTCCCTCCAGCAGCCAAGAAGGTTGGTAGCAGAGCAAGGCCAGATCACACAGGGGAGGATTCCAGTTACCTACTGGCAGGTGGATTTGGTCTGACCCTTCCCTGTCTCAGAAGGGTACCAATATGCACTCACATGTGTAGACACTGCCACTGGGCTATTAGCTGCTTTCCCCCTTCGGGAGCCTCAGACAGCAGTTATAGGAGGGCTACAGAAATTATATGCAGCATACAGTTGGCCTCAAACTATTGACAATGATAATGGCACTCACTTTACTGAACATGTAATCAAAACATGGAGCAAGAATATGGCCATAAATTGGATATATCATGTTCCCTACCATCCCCAAGCAACTGGGATGATTGAGAGGTATGAAGGATTTTTAAAGAAAGGATTGAAAGGTGAGAGAAATACATTACAAGGATGGACCAAGCAGCTATGATCCACACTTAGGATTCTTTTCTTTTTTCTTTTTTGATTTTTAATATATTTTTGTTGGTAAAGTATTTTTTTTTTTCTTTCACACTTAAGATTCTTAATGAGCAGTCACAAGGGTAGAGTAACCCCTATACTGAAGCCCTAACGCACAAAACTGCAGCATTAATTCAACTCCGGGTTCGGACCTCTGATGACCTGCTGAAGCCTGGTTTTGAAGGAAAGGGCAATATTCTTTTACCTACACCCACTGCCTTAACTCTAGGACACCGGGAGTGATGGATCTAGCCTTGGAAGATTAAAGCACCCCATTTGTGATGGGTAGGATTAATTGGACCTTGGGGAAAAGGTGTGGAACAAAAGTTACAAGTATTATCATGGCTGTTGACAGAGTGGCCCCTGTAGGTATGGACTTTTCTACCCCAAAATACGAAGGACACCTAAAAGGTTCTTTCATTCTCTCCTTGTGGCCCATTATGAGTTCCCCCACATTGATGCATGTAGAGCCTCCCCCGTTGGCACTGCAGGCAAGAAAGGCGTGGTATGCTAGGCCAGGAGACCCCCGATACCTATGATCATTTTGTCCAATGATGAGAAGCTTGCATGCATTTTACCGGAAGGCAGAGATTTACCCTTGATAGTACTCACAACGACTCATGCCTTCCGTCCTTAGCATTAGACAGACCAATACCTTGGTGGAGTGGGTGCATACCATGGCCATAGTGGCTAATACCTCCAGGTGTTGGATATGCCCCGAGACTCCCCTAACTGAAAATGGGGGACTCCCATGGAGATACAACTAGCCTCTGAAACTAATTGGACTTGGTGGCACAGCTGGGGACATGATGATCCAATACCCACCCATAACAATACTAAGAAGCATATAATCCAACTGCTTCAAGAACAGCATGGCCACACATGACCCTAGCTAGGGTATTTTGTTTGGGATGGGGTAGGATGGCTCCTCACGGAGGCTGTAGAGCTTACCCTAAGAGTGCCATGATGTATTGAAAGGTATAATCCACAGGCGGCTGAAATGGGATGGGTGCCTCCAGCACTACTCACCCGGTGCCCTGGGGAAGTCTATGGGTATGTGGGCAACATGGGTGGCCCTATCTACCTGCAAACTGGGCAGGACGGTGTACACAGGGATGGCCTTATCTCCTAGAAAGGCTATTGACCACCCTGCTTCACTGTCCCACTAATTGGGACACCTTTAAGGCTCGTCACTGTGTTAAATGAACCCCATGATGGTTTTATCCCTTGGCCATACTTTCTCTCCAGGAAGCAAGTATACGTAATCAATGGGAGATTACTGCCCTGGCTTTCCATACAGCCCAGGACCTTAATGCTACTCATAAAGCCTTGACATGACATGAAGAATTATATCAAATGAGAAAGGCAGTCTTACAGAATCTCATGGCATTAGATATACTGACTGCCTCTCAAGGAAGTGTATGTGTTATTTTGGGCACTGATTGCTCCATTTATATCCCAGACATTCACCTGAATGTAACCATGGCTCTAAATGCTTTAGCTGTTAAAGGTCATTCTACTGATGAACTAACAAAGGATCCTCTAATGGAACAGTGGAACTCACTTGCACAGGGGCAGAGAATCACTCTACTAGTTTTAGGCATTGTCTTCGGGGTCCTTGTTGTAGGTTGTTGCAGCTTACACTGCTGTTGTGGGTTATGGGCACAATGCTCAGCCCTCCTCGCCCAGGGCCCCTCCTGGAAGACCTTTGTAGCCATGTATATTGTAAGGCAAGGAATCCTGAAGGGGTGGAGTGTCAGGTAAGGACCCTCCAATAGGGGTGCAGTATCATGCTCCCTCGGCCCCTGCTGATTCCACCACGAATATACTAAGTCATAGTTGTATAACATCGTCACCATATTAGATTGATGCAATCCTATGTAACCCATACTTGGGCACTATGCCACTATTGTGTAATTAGGCTATAAAAAGAAAGGGGGACTATGTTTAGCAGCAATGTCCTTGCAAGAAACTGTGTGAATAAAAGGCATATCTCAAGTACCCCTGACTCCACAACTATTCTTCCATCTGCCCAAACTGAGAGTGAACCTTCCAGGTATCGAACAATTGCAGTACATCACCACACATGCATTTTTTTTTTTTTTTTTTTGTAAACCTCATATTACATATCAATGTGCCAAGAAAATCAAGAGAGTAGACTGCTATGTATCTAGGTAAAGTTTTTCATATTCCTAAAACACACCTGGTTCCTGAATTTCTGGGAGAAAGTAACTCTCAGGATTCATACCAGTGTCATTTTACCAACAGAAGAAATGTTCTGCAAATTTTCTAATACAAAATATGGCTTTTTTTCTAACTTTCTCTAATTATAAATTCTTGATTATACTATTCCTATTGCTGTTGTCGTGCCATTAAGTTGATTTTCACTCATAACAACCCCATGTGACTTAGTAAAACCGCCCCATAGGTTTTCCTAGGCTGTACTCTTTACCAGATCAGATCTCCAGGTCTTTTTCCTGCAGAGCTGCTGCATGGGTTTGAGCACCAACTTTTCAGTTAGCAGCCAAGCACTTAACTGTTGCACCACCAGGGCTCCATCCTATCCCTAAGGTGTTCTTAATTTCTTTTTTGGCTCAACCAATAGCAACAAAACTACCAAACCTGAATTAAGTAAAAAGTGTATTAAAAATTGGCCTTTACCTTTTCTGGACTGTGGTGAATTGTCCTTTCCATTGTTCTCCAGGAATACTACAAAAAAGATTATAAAACCAAATCAGCACAAGATTAAATTCCTACTGAATCAAAAGATACTCACTGTATTTAGAAACTATGTAAGAAAAAGCTCTGAAAAGTTAAGGACACTTCCCTAAGTGGTTTAATTAGAAAATTGGTTGTTACACTGTGATGGGAGTAAGGAACTAATGGTACCCTACTCTGAATCTCCTTCTGCCCTTCAGTTCCTTTCCTGTCATCTGACCTTCATCTTCTTTAATTCCGAATCTATTTCACTAGTGTTGTAGAGAAAGCAGCTGACCTTAGTAGTGTAACCTCTAAATCAAACCCAACCTAACCTCCATAAAGCTGCCAGAGATCATTCTAGCTGAGAATAATTTCTCGGCTCTTATATTATTATATAATACAACACTGTTACTTAACAGTCAAGTATTGTATTACCACTTAGCTTGTGAAAGCCATTGTGTATTTATTTTGTCAGTCACCTTATCCTTTACTCTTTCTTCCTCCATATATTACCACCAAATCCTATTGGTTCCATTGCTTCCCCAGTTGAGACCTCATCATCTCTCACCCAAACCTACAACTGCTTCAAACAGATCTATTTCCAATCTTAATCCCTCTCCAATCTATGCTTCTGAATGCCTTTCTTGGCAATTACCTTTCCGAAACACTACTGCAAAACCAGCAGTCTTGATTCTTTGGCATTCAAAGATTTTTTTACAATCTGGCAGCTCTCCCATTTGTATTCAATAAATTTGTTAAATTATTGAATGATTATCTAGCCCAAAACACAACTGACTGTAATTTCCACTTCAAAGGTCTGTGAACACATAAACAAGTAGAAAAGCAAGAAACAAACAGAAAGGGAAGGAATAAATTTTTAGAAAAAGAAACTAAAACAAATTAGCGGTGAAAAAACAGAAGACTGGAGCAATAAACTGGCATGCAGCCAATATAAGAATAAAAGCAATGGGAGGGTAAAGGAGATGGCCTTGGAGAGCAGCAAAATGATGGAAATATATAAACTAGTATAAAGATGTTCCATTATAAAGATGTTCCATTATAATACTTGCATATAAGATTTGATCAGGATCTCCCTGTCTACTCTAACCATCTGAAATGATGAAGTGCAGCAATCAAACAGAATAAATATCAGCTCATTACACCAGTCACGAGGTTTCAAAAGAACTTCTGAAAATACTAACACGAACCAGAGAGAGCTCCAGCCAAATGCTATTACCTTTTCTTACTATGAACTCTGGCCACAAGTACTATCCTTTAAGTATCATACTGGAACAAACCTAACTCACTGCCAACTGAGTCACTTCCAACTCACAGCAACTCCACAGGGTTTCCAAGGCTATAAATCTTTATAGATGCAGACTGCCGCATCTTTCTTCCTGAGAGCAGTTGGTGGGTTCCAACCACGCAACTTTTGGTAAGCAGCCAAATGCCTTAACCACTATACCACCAGAGTTCCTTATCATACTAAAAAAAAAAAAAACTTATTGCCATCGAGTCGACTCCAACTCATTGCAACCTCTCCTTGAGTTTCTGGGGTTTAAATTGCTAGCCTTCTGGTTAGCAGTCAAATGCCTTGGGCACTGTGCCACCAGAGCTCCTAACATCATACTAGATGACTCAAAAAACAAATGGTCCTTCTAAAAGGAAAAAATACATAAAAACTACAAATACTCTAAAATTTCCCTTTTATGTGATGGGTGGAGAGTAGCAAAGACTGTTTATTGCTCCCACTTTTTAAAAAAAATTTTCAAAAAGTTTTAAAATTTTTTCTTAAAAGGAAATAAATCTAAGGAATGTAAAATAAGTATAACCTGAATAGTAATAATTCTCAGCAATTATCAAAAAAGGGGGACTACTTTAAGGTGTAGGTTTTAAAATAAAAGTATACATATAAAGAAAATTCACAATTACCTCTCAAACCATGTTTTTATACTATGTGCAAAAGACTCCCCAGGATATAGCTGATTGTTTCTTAGATACAGAAGAATGTCCAGTAGTTTCTTTGTATATTGATCATCTTTTATATTTTTTCCAAAATCAAAGAAAGCTTTTAAAGTTGCCAACATAGGAATAAGATCATGACCTAGCAATTCCTGATACAGAGTCCAAGCTGTGTTTACATCTTGATGAAAAAGAGCTCCCTGGATACAGTCATTATAGTTCTTTTTTGAAGGGATCATCACTTTTTTGATATCTTCTAATAGCAGCAAAGCCTCTCTCCATCTGTCTGAATGGATCAATCCCTGGATGAGAAGAGTGTAACCCCCTGGTTCTAAACGTCTATATCTGGCTTTCATGATTTCATAGACATCAATAATCTCTGATGTCTGCTTATGAAAGACACAGAGATACAAATATTTGACCAGTAAATCGTAGCTTACGATACCATTGTTTTTTGCAGCTACCCATGCCAGCAGAGATTTGGCCACATCTATAGAGCTATGGCCGTGAGTTATCTGTGAGCTGATCCAATTTTCAAAATTGGCCTTTCCTTTGAAATCTTCTTTAAGTTTATCCCATTCCTCTGAATTCAAAGGTTTTGTTGGGAGCTGAACAGTGTTCCTCACAGGTGGTGAGATATGATCTTTACTCTGAGGATTCATCTGTGATCTCTTCTTAGCTGCTCCAGCTGCAAAAAGATGAGAATCAGAAGAAACTTGCTTATTATTTCTCTCATCTTCTTTCCCGCGATACCTGGTCTTGCCATTCAGCAGATTCAATGCTTTGGAATTCTGTGGAGACACTGTTGTAAAAGAGAACCACCTCTGTTGGTTCCTGATGCCATAGCCGTCCAAAAGAAAGAGAGAGAGATGAGAGTTTCCTGAACATAACCCAAGGCATACCTTCTTGTTGTTCTTCCAAAGCTCAGGAAAGCTTCGAAACCCAGACAAACGGAAAGTCATTATGCAATGAAAGCAGCACCAGATACTGAGAGAAATGTTCAAAAAGCCTCTACTGCTACAGCAAAATTATGTGCTCGGGAGTGGAGACACAGGAAGTTTTTAAAGAGATTATGAGTTTCTCCTTTAAAGACAAATCAGGGTTCTCTTTTTGGAAACGGTGGTAACAACAAAGGTTGGTAAGTTATCTCCATTAAACAGCCATCAGGGGATATGTGACCTCATTGGCAAGCCCCAGAACGCGAGGACCAGGCAGGAATCACAGCGCTCCGAACGAGGTTCCTATACTGCTTGTTATACTCCAGTCAGTAAACCTGAGGAAAAAGGACAAGAAGGAACGCCCAGTTCGACTCACGTGGAATCACAATTACACTCAAAAAGGGCAGGATTCCATGAAAGACTTGCTGAAAAAAGGGCACAAAGTCGAATACTGCGACCCAGATCAGCCAGTAGCAGGCAGCAGCGAAAGTCAGTCTAAGGGGACTTCACCACGCTTAACAACCCTCACCCGGCCGCAAAACGGATTAGACGGTCAGACGGCGATGGAAGGTGAGGTCAGCCGACTTAACGCAAGAAAATAAAGGAAGTCCACGAAGGGCACGGTCTTGGTTGCCTACCGATGGATCACAAACGAAATCCACACTCACCACAATGCGCACGCTTAACGCAGCCATAAAAGCGGCGAAAACTACAGCGTCCACAATGCACTGCGCCAACCTCGGCGTTTGGGGGCCTAACTTTACCCTTGCGAATATGCTAGCCCTAAAAGCTAGAAAAGGCGATTCTCAGGCTTTGGTGGAGTAGTACCTAAGGCATTTGACTGCTAACCAGAAGGTTGGGAGTTCAAACCCACTAGCCACTCCACGGCAGGAAGACTGGACAATCTACCGTAAAGCTTTACTTCCTGGGAAACCCAAAGAGGATTGTTCCACAGTAGTGAGTTTTTTTTGAGTGTCATAAGGCAGAGGTGAAAACGTGTACAAGATTCAGGGAACCTTAAAAAAACTCACTGCCCTCAAGTTGCATCCTACTCATAGCAACCCCTCCTTGGGTTTCCAAGGCGATATCACTACGGAAGTAGATTGTCCTCTAAATATCCGAAATGAAGAATGAAAAGAAATTGTGAAGGGAAAAAGCCTTCACCCTGAACCGGAAATTCCACTGAACTTCTGAGTCACGTGGAGCAAGAATCTAGACGGAAAAATAAAAGCGCGGGCTTCCTTATCTTAGGCCTTTAAAATAGAGATAGATGAGGTTTGGGAGCCTCCTTAAGGAAGGCTATTTTCCACTTCTCTTCATGTCGGCTTTCCAGCCTTAGCTAATCGCCATATTCTCCGCGACTGCCACAGTAATCGGTCTTGCTTCTTTAACCCAGACTTCCGCCCTTGTCCAAGATGGCCGGTTGAGCGGCTTTCCCAGCCCTCTGGGAAGAGGCAACTGACGTCGGAGTTGGTGGGGGTGGAGCGGTTAGTCAACAGCAAATGCAGGAGCTAAAGCGCGGGAGTCGACCATGGACTGGAAAGAAGTACTTCGCCGGCGGTTAGTGACGCCCAACACCGGTCCAAACAGTGAGTTTGGGAGGGGCTGCCAGCTGGGATAGCCCGGCCCTGAACTTCAGGAGGGTGAGGGGTGGGGGAATAATGAAAAGGAGGAGTCACTGGGAGCTTCGCTCTTTGCTTTTATAAGGCATCGATGGCTGTAGGTTTTGACAAAGAGGGTGGAGTGGATTGTGATTTAGATATCCAGAGAGGTTTGGCCACAACTTCTCTGGGAAAAGATTGAGGAGAAGGAAAAACTACCTTGGCCACTTACTTCCATAATCTTGACCTAGACTTGTCGTTAGGAGTAACTACGAACCCCGGCTCCAACAACTCTCCGACCTCACTAGGATTTATAATTCATTGATCCTACCGCCTTTTACTGTCACATTTTTCATGTGCTTACGTCCCTCTTTATCCATCTTCGATTTCATACTCCATTTTTCCTCGTCCTTTTCCCTTTCTTCACGCTTACCTGGTAACCAATCTGGTTAAATCCATCTTTCATCTTATTCCCCTGCACCCAGGGCAACTGAAAGTGGATGGAAAAAAAAAAAAAAAAAGAACCATGTTGAGTTGTATCCCTTTTAATTCATATCCACTAACCTAAACTCGGGAGCTCTGGTAGCATAGTGGCTAAGACCTTTGCCTGCTAACCAGAAGGCTGGCGGTTCAAACCCTCCAGCCACTCCTCGGAAGGAAAATGGGGCAATCTACTTCCGTAGTGATACTGCCTCGGAAACCCAAGGAGGGGTCGCTATGAGTCCCGTCGGACGGCACATAACAACCACCACCACCACCTAAACCAGGTCTTTCAGTCACTTCTATCTACCATGCTTCCCTAAACATTAACTCTCCTACACCCTAAGGGAATTACTTCCATCCTCAAATTTCTCTCTCCAGTTCTCAAACCACCATGGCCTACCCACTCCTTACCTTTAGCTAATGAACTTTTTATTACATTGAGAAAATAGAATCAATCAGAGAGAAACTTCCCTTCTCCCATTACCATTTTTATCTGCCCCTATTGAGATGCCCATACATTCTGCCTTCACTGTATAATAAACTTTCCATGCCCCTTTTGAGACAGTCCCTCAACTCCAGCACTAGAGCATTCTGTTTCTTCTATTCACTGAGTCCATCCTGCGTTACAATCTTTCATGCATCAACAGATTTTTCCTTCTGTAGTGGATCATTTCTATCAACATTGAGATATAATATTCCATCTTAAAAAAAAAAAAGGATTTGATCCCATATTCTGTTCCAGCTCCTGTCTTATTTCACTAACCTATTATAGGAAAACATCTCAACATAGTTGTCTATAATTGTGCTTTCTCCACTTTCTCCTCCCAAAGAAGTGGGTTCTCTTCTGAATCCAGTTAATGCTTTCACAGATAATTATTGCATGATTGTTGCAGAGGAGCTGTGGTAGTGTAGTGCCTAAGGCATTTGACTGCTAACCAGAAGGCTGGTGGTTCAAACCCTCCAGCCACTCCTCAGAAGGAAGGTTGGGCAATGGACTTCTGTAGTGATATCGCCTTGGTAATCTAAGAAAAGGTTGCTATGAGCTGATCTGACTCGACAACAGTAAGCTCGGTTTGGTTGTTTTATGTGTCAAATACTATTCTAGGTTATGCAGTGAACAAAACAGACAGAAATCTCTGTGCTTGAAGAACTTTAGTGTGGGGAGAGACAATAAACAAAATAGTACATTTTACAGTTTGTATTAAATCCAGTTTAGGGCATTTTCTTCCATCAGTGTACTAGATCCCATTCTTTGTCCTAGATCCCATTCTTGCTTAAGAATGTCCTCCTGCAGTCCCCTCTCTCCTGTATCATCCATTTTTCTTTCTCTAGGGCTGGGTTGCTAGTCAGCACATGGTTCTGTTTGTGTGTATGGATTATTCCTGTACCAACAAATCCAAATACCTGAAGAACTATGTCTAGAAGAATGGTGACTATAATATGCCCAAGTACTAGTCTTAGCATTTGTGATAGTTGGAGCTGTGTGTCAACTTGGCTGGACCACAATTCTGTGTGGTTTAAGCTGTTGTGATGTGGTTATTCCCATGATAGGATCAGATGATTATGTTTTGAGTAGGCAATCTGTTGAAAGGGAGTTTCCCTAGGGGTGTGGCCTGCTTCCAGTATATCTATGGACATTCTGGGAAAAGAGACATTCTTCTGTGGATCGGGATTCTGTTGTGCTGCCTACAACTGTCCGTGAGTGAACAATCCACCATTCGGCCTGGAGATCTTGGATTCATCATTTGCTGGAGTCAACAGCCGGTGTACTGCCTGGCAGCCTTGCGCTCCTCAGCCCCTGGCGGCTGCAAGAGTCAGGAAAAGCCTCCAGCTTGACATTTGATCCAGAAACTTTGGACTTGCCAGCTTCTATAAGTGTGTGAGCCATTTTCCTAAGATAAATTTCTATTATATACATATATATATAAGCTTTACTGGTTTTGTTTTTCTAGAGAACCCAGTCTAAAACAGCATTCACAGTGCCTTAAGCTAATCTGTTGAATAAATCCATTTCAATAAAACATTTATTTAACATCCATTAAGGGTTCCTGAAGGAGCTCTGGTGGAGCAGTGCCTAAGGGATTTGACTGCTAACCAGAAGGTTGTTGGTTCTAACCCACTGGCCACTCCAAGCTAGGAAGATAGGGCAATCTACTTCCATAAAGATTTACTGCCTTGGAAACCTAATGGGGGTCTCTGTGAGTCAGAATTGACTCAATGGCAGTAGGCTGCTAACCTAAAGGCCAGTGGTTCAAATCCATCAGCTGTTCTGTGGAAGAAAGATGAGGCAGTCTACTTCTGCAAAGATTTACAGCCTTGGAAACCCAATAGTAGTCACTATGAGTTGGAATTGACTCAATGACAGTGAATTTTATTTTTATTTTGTTTGAGTACCTATTAGGTGGTGTAGTGCCTAAGGCATTTGACTGCTAACTAGAAGCCTGGTGGTCCAAACCCACCAGCCATTCCTCAGAAGGAAGACTGGGTAACCTACTTCCATAGAGATACTGCCTCGGAAACCCCAGGAGGGGTTGCTATGAGTCGAAATCAACTCTATGGCAGTGAGTTTGTTTTTGGCTTTTAGGAGCTTTGGTGGTACAGTGGTTAAGACCTCAGCTGCTAACCAAAAGGTTGGTGGTTTCAACCCACCATCCACTCGGCAGAAGAAAGATGTGGCTGTCTCCTTCTGCAAAGATAATAGCCCTGGAAACTCTATGGGGCAGTTCTACACTGTCCTATAATGTTGCTATGAGTTGGAATCGACTCAACAGCAATGAGTTTGATGTTTGTTTGTTTGTCTTAAGTACCCAAAAGGAAAATTATGATCTGAGATGATACTAAACTTTAAGGTTTCAGAAGAGAACCAGCTTTATAATCCTGCCATGGAACTGAGTGACAGAAGTGGAGTAGAGTGCTGTATGGAAAGTGAATTTGCTCTGTAAACCTTCACCCAAATCACAATTTAAAAAAAAAAAAAAAGTGGAGTACAGGTGAAATTCTTTAGAATTGAAGGGGTAAAGGCACCCACATAAATGTTTAATGCTTCCTAGATGATTGTAGGACCTTGTGGTAAGAACATCAGGCAGTTGTTGCCATTGTCCAGAAATGTGTAGAGGAATGGCTGGATGAGACTGATACAGACAGGTTGGAGGGTAATAATGCCCTGTGGTGTGAGCTTCGGAGGGAGGGTTTTCTCATTAGTTGGAGAAACAGTAATTTGGAAGAGACAAGCTGAAACTCCATAAGGTCAAGAGCTGTGCTTGTTATGCTTACCCCCCGGCCTCATCTGTTAGTTTGTTGTACTGTGGTGGCTCATGTGTTGCTGTGAGGCTGGAGGCTGTGCCACTGGTATATCAGATACCAGCAGGTCACCCATGGTAGACAGATTTCAGCAGCACTTCCAGACTAAGACAGACTTGGAAGAAGGAAGGGGCCATCCATTTCTCAAAGAATTGGCCAGTGAAAACTTTATGAATAGCAGTGAAACACTGTCTGACATATTACTGGAAAACTTTATGAATAGCCCTGAAACATTGTCCAATATAGTGCC
>NW_006921638.1:5929005-5930024 GCF_000298275.1 Orycteropus afer afer | reverse complement strand
TACATCAGCAATAATATCCCTCGTTCCACATCCTCTTCTGAGTCCAGCTTGCATTTCTGGAAGTTCTCTGTCAATATATTACTGCAGCTGTTTTTTAATTATCTTCAAAAAGATTTTACTTGTATGTGATATTAATGATATTGTTCAATAATTTCCATATTCTGTGGGATCACTTTTCTTTGAAGTGGGTACAAATATGGATCTTTTCCACTCAGTTGGCCAGGTAGCTGTCTTCCAAATCTCTTGGCATAGCCAAGTGAGTGCCTCCAGCGGGGCATCCATTGGTTGAAACATCACAGTGGGTAGTCTGTCGATTTTGGAGCCTTGTTTTTTGCCAATTCCTTCAGTGCAGCTTCAACTTCTGTCAATACCATTGGTCCTTGAACATTGCCACCTCCTGAAATGGATGAAGATCAACCTGTTCTTTTTGGTACAATGACTTTGTGTAGTCCTTACATCTTCTTTTGATGTTTCCTGCATCGTTCAATATTTTGCCTATAGAATCTTTCAGTATTGCAACTCGAGGCTTAAATTTTTTCCTCAGTTCTTTTAGTTTGAGAAATGCCAAGCATGTTCTTCCCTTTTGGTTTTATAGCTCCAGGTCTTTGCACGTTTCATTATAGTAATTGGCTTTGTCTGCTCTAGCTGCTCTTTGAAATCTTCTGTTCAGCTCTTTTATCTTGTCATTTCTTCCATTTGCTTTAGCTACTGTTCTGTCAACGGCAAGTTTCAGAGTCTATTCTGACATCCATTTTGGTCTTTTCTCTCTTTCTTGTGTTTTTAATGACCTCTTGCCTTCTTCATGGATGATGTTCTTAATGTTATCCCACAGTTCTTCTGGTTTTCAGTTATTGGTGTTCAGTGCATCAAATCTGTTCTTTAGATTGTCTCTAAATTCAGGAGTGATATATTAAAGGTCATATATTGGCTCTCATGGATTTGTTTTAATCATCTTCAACTTCAAGTTGAATTTTGCATATGAGCAGTTGATGGTCTGTTCCACAATCAGCTCCTGGCCT
>NW_006921638.1:5925225-5926191 GCF_000298275.1 Orycteropus afer afer | reverse complement strand
GAAAGATGTTTACTTGTGTTTTATTGACTATTCAAAAGCATTTGATTGTGTGCATCATAACAAATTATGAATAACATTGAGAAGAATGGGAATTCCCAAACACTTAATTATGCTCATGAGGAACCTGTACATAGACCAGGAGGCTGTCATTCAAACAGAACAAGGGGATACTTCATGGTTTAACATCAGGAAGGGAGTGCATCATGGTTGTATCCTTTCACCATACTTATTCAATCTTTATACTGGGCAAATAATCCGAGAAACTGGATTATATGAAGAAGAATGTGACATCAGGATTGGAAGAAGACTCATTAACAACCTGCGATATGCATTTGATAGAACTTTGCTTGCTGAAAGTGAGGATGACTTGAAGCACTTACTGATGAAGATTAAAGACTACAGTCTGCAATATGGATTACATCTCAGCATAAAGAAAACAAAATCCTCACAACTGGACCAGTAAGTAGCATCACAATAAATGGAGAAAAGGGTGACTTTGAAAAGATTTCCTATTACTTGGTCCACAATCAAGACCAATGGAAACAGCAGTCAAGACATCAGAGGATGTATTGCGCTGGGCAAATCTGCTGCAAAAGACCTCTTTCAAGTGCTGAAGAGCAAAGGTGTCTCTTTGAAGACTGAGGTGCGCCTAACCCAAGCCATGGTATTTTCAATTGCTGCATATACATGAGCTGGACAATGAATAAGGAAGACCGAAGAAGAGTAGATGCTTTTGAGTTGCGGGATTGGTGAAGAATACCAAAAGTACCTTGGACTGCCAAAAGAATAACAAATCTGTCCTAGAAGCAGTGCAGCCGAAATGCTCCTTGGAAGTGAGAATGGCCAGACTTCATGTCACCTACCTTGGTCATGTGCAAATTCCACTTGAAGTTAAAGACAATTAAAACAAGTCCACGAGAGCCAAAATATGATCTTGAATATAGCCCTCCTGAATTTAGAGACCAT
>NW_006921638.1:5916131-5922949 GCF_000298275.1 Orycteropus afer afer | reverse complement strand
AGTGATGGACTCAAGTATAACAAGGATTGTGAGGCTGGCACAGGACCTGGCAGTGTTTCATTCTGTTGTACATGGGATCACTATGAGTCAGAGCTGACTCGATGGCACCTAACAACAACAGCTGGTGCTAGGGCTTAATAGGTGCTCAGTAAATATTTTTGGTTGAATGAATTAGGAATATTCCAGAAGTCTATAGGAGAGACAGTGACTTGAGGAAAAGACAAGTTTTAGTGATAAAAAGAAAAGGGAACATTATAAAAAGTGGCTAAACATGTACAGGAATCTGTTTACAATGAAAGGTTGTGATTCTCAGTATTTCAAAAAGGTTGATATAGATGTTCAGTGTTGAGTATAATTGGGAAGACCATTTAGTACTGTAAGTATTTTAATTTGACTATAGTATGTAATAGGAGGTCTGGTGAGCATCGTGCCTAAAGCACTTGACTGCTAACCAGAAGGCTGGCGGTTCAAACCCACCACCCACTCTTTGGAAGGAGGGTTGGGCAATCTACTTTTGTAGTGATTCCACTTTGGAAACCTAAGGAGGGGTTGCTTTGATTCGGGTCTGACTCAACAGTACATAACAACAACAACAACAATATATAATATGACCTGAGTAAAAATGTTACTTGATTTTAACAGTGCTTGATCTGTTTTATTACCAGAAAAGAAAAGTGAACAAGAACTAAAAGATGAAGAAATGGATTTATTTACCAAATACTACTCAGAGTGGAAAGGAGGTAGAAAAAACACAAATGAATTCTATAAGACCATTCCCCGGTTTTACTATAGGGTAAGTGGTATCTAAGCAGATGTTTTACAGAATGTCATTTTAAAAGGGATATCAGAATTTTATATTTTAAAAATATAAATGCGTCTGAGAACACAGGCTTGTTTCTTGTCTCCTTCTTTGAGCTTTGGACTCCCCCCACCCCAATTTTTATTATGGATATTACTAGTATATTGCATTATATTGTCAGTTTTTTTATAACACTTAGGCTTACTTGGCTACGTATGTTACACAGGATATAAAAAGTTTTTCTCAAGGCCAAAGTGGAAAATAGATTGAGAATGGGAAACTTAAAGAGTTACATTTAATTATATATTTCCTTGTGCCAAAACTATAAAGAAATTTCTGAAGGTATGTAGTATAGGTTTACCTTTTAGTCTTAGAAATTAATAGAGAGATACTCAGGTTTGTTATACATAACTCATTTAGTTTATTGCAAGGTAGTCATGGCAAGACATTCAAGTAAGACTTCATGACATTCATTTAGAACCAGAGAATCAGAGTTAACAATTAGAATCACAATGTTCGTTCAGCAATTAGAGTACAAATCTTCAGACTTCAGGTGTTTACCTTTTACACGTAGTCTCATGAGGAAGGCTTGATCATGGTTCAGACTTGGCAGAGATTCCCCCATAGCTAGTGTCTGAGGTTGGCAGCAGTAGGCAGAGTGTCAGCCAATGCCTGTGGCATGGTCGCCTCTTCAGAGAGTGTCAGAGTCAAGACAGTGATATACTCTGACTCTTCTTTCTCTTGGTGACTGAATAGAAATCAAAGTTTATGTGTGAATGTCTCAGTTTGGCTTTATATAATAAAAGTTAGTGTGACATCAAAGACTAGTATGTTGTGTCTTTTCTCCAGGTTAGAGATTAGCTACATGTTGCATCTTTTCTTCAAGGTTAGAGATTAGAGAGGTTGTTCAGATTTATGTATCAAGTCTAGTTTACAAAAATTAGCTATGTTACATTTTCTTTTGTTACAGAATATTGAAGCAGGGCCAGCTGAAAGGCTATTTACCATATTTTTCACAGACTTCCATTTTTCTGTCAAAATTCTGAAATTTTTTACTTCTAAGTCACTTATAAGTAACTTATGGATTTTTGGCTTAAGAATATTATAGAAGTAGCATAACAATGCCTTGAACATACTGCAGAATCATACATGATTTAAGAACATTGCAGAATCATATGTGATTTGAGATACTGCAGAAAGCATACATAACAAGCGGTTATAAATTTAAAAGTAAGTCCTTAAGAAAGCTAAATATAGCTAAAAGTAAAAGCTACTTAAAGAACAAAACCTAAGAGACAAATATTGATTTGGGTGAAGGGAAAGGCTATATACCAAAAGTGAGTGACCAACACAGTAACACTAAGGAAAATGAAGATGCCAAGAGGTGCACAAGAGGTACAGACAACAAAAATAAACCCTTTTACCTATAGAATATACATTATCAGTGATAACAAACCCTAATCTACGGGTAAATAAATGGGTAGACAGACTGAATGATAAGGTATGTCTAGGCAAACGGGAATATACCCATGGCCGTGTATAAGGCTGGCAGATGGTATTTCTACATATGTATATTTGTATGTGCTGTAAACCAAATGTCCACATATATGATAGAGCTAACAAGGGCCAAAGTTATGCTAACTTCTTAGCCACAGTCAACCACCTTGAGGGAGCAAGTAGTTGGACCTCAGGACCATGGTTTCAGGGGACATCAAGTTCAATTGGTATAACATACTACACAAAAACATTGTCCTACATCCTACTTTGGTGAGTAGTGACTGAGGTCTTAAAAGCTTGCAGGTAGCCATCTGGATGCAACAGTGAGTCTGTCATCATCCAGAGCAAAGAAGAATGAAGAAAACCAAAGATGGATGGATGCAATTAGTCTATGGGTCTAGTGGATCATGTGAACCTCAGCCTATATGACCATGAGACCAGAAGACCTAATTGGTGCCCATCTACCACTGACAACCACTCCAAAACGGATCAGCACAGAAGATCCTGGATAGAGTCGGAGAACGATGTGGAACAAAACTCAAATTCATAAAAAAGACCAGGTTTACTGGTCTGATAGAACTTGGTGAGACCCCCAAGACTATGGCCCCTAGTTACCCTTCAGGTCTAGAATTAAACTCACTCTCATGGCTTCCAGCCAAACAATAGACAGGCATATAGAGTGAACATTTACATCAGGTAGATACACTCCTTAGATCAGTCAGTCATGGGGGAACAGAAGTATTTGCATAGGGAGGTAGCTCAGAGGGCAGGATTATATAAGAAAAGAAGGATATAGGGAAGAGGTAGCTATAGGGAGGAAGTAAGAAGAGAGCTGTTACATTGTGAGGAATTGCAATGTCATGAATCAAAATGTGTGTGAGCTGCTGTATGGAAAATGAATTTGCTCTGTAAACTTTCACTCAAAGTAAAAATTAAAAAAAGAAAAAGACCTATTTAGTATCATGTAGTATATGAGCTGCTAAAACGAGCACTATTTAATATTATGTAGACTCAACCACTGAAGAAGAGTTAACTTTGAAATCTTAGCTGGATATCTCTTGAACCTGCTACCTTCTAAACTCAATTATAACATTATTTGCAAAGATGGTAAACATTTTGTTTAACTGGCATTTGTAAGGAGTAAGGTATTAATGTAATTATTCAGATAATTGATACTTATTTCATCAAGCACAAACATTCTAAAATTTGCATGTGAAAAATTAACTCTGCAATATATTTTTAGCTGCCAGCTGAAGATGAAGTGTTACTACAGAAATTAAGAGAAGAATCCAGAGCCGTCTTTCTGCAAAGGAAAAGCAGAGAACTATTAGATAATGAAGAATTACAGGTAAGAATGGAGTAGAACATTACTTCAGATTTCTTATTTGTTTTATTGAAATCTTACAGGATCTCATAATGCCTTTTAATGGACTTAGTACAGCAGGTGGGTAAAAGCACAGGCCCCAAAGCAGTGGTTCCTATGTGAGTTTCCATGGGCCCCATCCCCCAAGGGTAATGCATGTTTATTTACTACCCTAAGTGATTCTAATGAGAACCAATGCTCTGGGGTCCTGCTGCAGGCATTCAAATCCTTGACCTTGGGTAATAGATTAAATATCTCTGTGCTTCAGTTCTCATCTGAAAGTAGGGATAACAGTACTTGCATCATACAGTAATATGGATTAAAGGCACACTGTAAGGAGCTCTGGTGGCATAGTTCCTAAGGCATTTCACTACTAACCAGAAGATTGGCAGTTCAAACCCACCAGCCACTCCTTGGGAAGAAGACTGGGCAGTCTACTTCTGTAAAGATTTACCACCTTGGAAACCCAAAGAGGGTCGCTATGAGTCAGAATCAACTTGGTGGCAGTGAGTTTGGTTTTTTGGTTTTGGTGTATATGAAAAGTAGCCCTGGTGACACAGTGGTTAAATGCTCAGCTGCCAACTGAGAAGTCAGCAGTTAGAACCCACCAGCCACTCTACAGGAGTAAGATGTGGTGGTCTGCTACTGTAAAGATTTACATCCTTGGAAACCCTAAGGGGCAGTTCTACTCATCCTTACAGTTTCTAGGAGTCAGAATGAACATGATGGCAATGAGTTTGGTTTGGGTTTAGGGTATATATAAAAAACTTAGAAGTTGGGAGGCACTCAGTAAATGTTAACAGTTTCTATTATGTTATTAGTAATCAAAAAGATAATAAGGAATGAGATTCATCTTAATATTCTCTGCTATCAGACTTTTATTTCAATGGCAATGACATGTTAATGTTTTTTAATTTTGTTTGTTACTTATAACATCTTCATTTCTGCACTTCTTTTAAGAATTTATGGTTCTTGCTGGACAAACACCAGACACCACCTATGATTGGAGAGGAAGCAATGATAAATTATGAAAATTTTTTGAAAGTTGGTGAAAAAGCTGGACCAAAGTGCAAGTAAGGATAATACAGTTAACGAAGGAGTACATTATGTTAAGCATTTGAAACACCTCAAATAAATGTTAATGAAAATGTAAGTCAATGGTATGATATTTTGTTTGAATTTCAGTTACTAATGATATTTAATAATAAATAATAAAATTAAATATAATATAAACATTATAATTAATTTTATTAAATATCATTAGTAACTGAAATTCAAACAAAATATCATATACATTGTTAGGAGCTCTGGTGACATAGTGCCTAAGACACTTGACTAATAACCAGAAGTCTGGCAGTTCAAACCCACCAGCTACTCCTCGAAAGGAAGGTTGGGCAATCTACTTCCGTAGAGATACTGCCTCAGAAAACCCAAGGAGAGGTGGCTATGAGTCAGATCCAACTCGATGGCAGTGAGTTTGGTTTTTTTGGTGTATATATAATGTTTATGTATTAAAAATAACATTGGTATAAAGCTATTAAAAGAAATAATACAGGTTACTTGTGACACTTTAGGCCTACCTTCTTAAGACAAAAGAATGTAAAACTAAAAAAAAAAATGCAAAGATGAGTGACTCAGTATTTTAAGTTTTTGATGTATGAGTAGTATCTACAGTTCTCACTTTGCTTTTTTTCATTTTGATCTTTAATTATTTGAATAATTCTTTTTTTTTTTTCTTTTTAAAACAGTATTTATTTGCTGCAATAAAATCTAAGTTTCAGAAAATACTTTTAAAATTAATTATACATAAGGATCTATTTCCAATGATGTTTATTTAATATTTCATGTAAGGAATACACTGAATACAGTCTGCACTTCTATTCATAAACAATTTTTATATTTATATTTTTTTATTTGAATAATTCTTATGGAATTATTTGTATTGCCATTAAGCATATAGGCATTGCTTGCTAATTCATATAGAAGTCATTTTTATATTATGTTGGCAGATCATTTTAATCTTTATTTCCTATTCTTAGGCAGTTCTTCACCGCAAAAGTCTTTGCTAAACTCCTTCATACAGATTCCTATGGAAGAATTTCTATCATGCAGTTCTTTAATTATGTCATGAGAAAAGGTAATTCATTTTTATTGTGCTTGAATGCCTCAAATCAAATAATGAATCAAATAGATTTTTGTCCATGCTTTTATAGTATCTCTTTCATTTGATACACTGTCTCAGCAAATGTGGATGGCAGAATATCTTGTCTTTTGATCAAGTTTTGTTATGCTGTTATGACTTTATCCTGGAGCTTACTAGAACTGTGATTTCTACCATAAATTTGGGTTCATTGTTATAAAAACAAATGCAAAACAAAAAACTGCCCTCGTATATCCAAAAGATACTAGTTAACTAGAACTATTTGAAGCTGAACCAAAAGTTTTAATACATGGTTATCTGAAATAATTTAATTCACTAGTAATTTTACTTCACCAATATATTACAGATTGCCTGAGCAGATAGTTTTAAACCCATAACTGTAGCAGATCAGTTTCAAGGGTCATTTATTTAACAACTTGGAGTTGTGATTCCTCTAAGTACCATAATGATCTGTGAAGCTAACTGCAGTAGAATAAAAACAGCTTCTTCAAATGCATATTACACTACCTGTCAATGTTTGGTGGAACACCAGGGTTAACAGGTAAATAACAATATCCTCAGAGGCATGAATTTCATTCTACCTTGAGACATGATATAATTGTTGAAATCTGCCATTCATTCTATAGTATGTTTGCTTTGTTTCAAACAATTTTAGGGTTAATGAGTAAGTGATATGTGCAAGAAGAAATACGTTTATGGAATTACTGGATTAGCTCTGTAATATCCTTTTGTCCATATATATGCTAATGGATAGATCTTAACAGTTATATTTCATTTTCTTGTCAGTTTGGCTTCACCAAACAAGAATAGGGCTCAGTTTATATGATGTTGCTGGACAAGGGTACCTTCGGGAATCTGTAAGTATTAACCTACTTTAAAAACTGCTGTGTAATCAAAATGATAATAGTAATAATGGTCATAGATCTGTGAATTACAAGTGATTCTTATTTTTGTTTCTCTTTTTTTTGTTGTTTTTACAAACAATGTGTTACTAAAAA
>NW_006921638.1:5913918-5915101 GCF_000298275.1 Orycteropus afer afer | reverse complement strand
CATTAGTACATGCAAACTTCAGTTCACTTACTAAATCTTAAATAAGTACCATAGGACACTTAATTTGTGTCAGGTACTATTCTAAGCCTTACTCTCATGGATTTTTTTTCTAGCAAAGTGAAAAGACAGACACTGAATTATTAATAAACAAGATAGTTTAAAATAGTGGCAAGTCATATGGAGAAAATAGTACAGGACAAAGAGAAAGCATGTGAGTCAGTGAGGGTCTGAGAAGACTACTTTAGATAGGCTGGATGGCTTCTGTGAAAGAGTGATGCTTGAGTTTTAGCTGCGAAAGATGAGAAAGAAGCCAGTTTTATGAAGATAGAGCATAAAAGGAACAACAGCAAGTGTCCCCAAGGCAAAGTTAAATCTGACCTATTCTAGGCAGAAGGAAGCCAGGGAGTCTAGAGCAGCACTTGAGCAAGGGTTCAAGTGACAGGAGATGAAGCATGAGAAGTAGGCAGGAGCCACATATTGGACCTTTTAGGCCACAGTAAAGAGTGTGGATTTTATTTTGAGGTTAACGGGAAGCCAGTGGAAGTTTTAAACTTGATCTGTCAGGATATGATTTACATTTTAAAACACCACTCTGTATGGATTGTAAGAAGCTTACAATGGAAGCAGGAATTGTTAGGAGGCTACTGCAGTGTCCAAATAAGAGATGAAAGTGCCCCAGACTAGGGGGATGGTTGTAGAGAAAGCTAGAAATAGATGAATTCAATATATATTTTAGATACCTCATCTCCACAGCCACCCACCCAAGAAAAAGACCAAAAAAAAAAAAAGTTGCTGGATTGGATGTTGAGGGCAAGAGGTGATGGGAAGATAGGAAACAAGGTGAGTCTTAAAATTTTACTTTTTAAAAGCTGCTAGAATATGGAAAAATGGATGAGGACCAGGGTTAGATATGATACCAGTTACCAGCTGCCATTGAAATGATTGCAATATATGGAGATCAGAGTCAGAGTAGAACTGTGCTAAATAGAGTTTTCAGTGGCTGATTTTTCAGAAGTAGATTGCCAGACCTTTCTTCCAAGGCACCTCTGTTGTTGTTGTTGTTATGTGCCGTTGAGTTGGACCCGACTCATAGCGACCCCTCCTTGAGTCGCTGAGACAGTATCACTACGGAAGTAGATTGCTCCATCTTCCTTCCGAGGAGTGGCTGGTGGGTTTGAACCAC
>NW_006921638.1:5887178-5894646 GCF_000298275.1 Orycteropus afer afer | reverse complement strand
ATCTTTCCCTTCAAGGCTCAGGGGTCCAAGATTATCTTCTGTGTCTGTGTTAATTGGTTTCCCTTTTCTTTGTTGAAGAGGGTCTGTGCAGTTCTTCTGCCTAGTCCACCATCTTGCCAGAACTCGGCAACTGGTTTTTTTAAATGACTTACACGGTATTCATGTTCTAACAACTTACTAGCTATTTGAAAAATAATAAACATAAATTGAAAGAAAATATTTTACTTAATTCTTAAACAGTTGCTACTGGGATGTGTGTGACCACTAAACAGTTTGACTACTCAAACTTCATATCCTGTTCACATTGATTTTTGATGGTGCTTGCTTTATCATAGGTTGTGTATACATTATTTGCCTTTGGAAGAATGCATGAGAAGCTGATGATATAGGTTACCTCTCAAAAACCAAAACCAAACTCACTGTAATTGAGTCAATTCCAACTCATAGCAACCCCCTTTGGGTTTCCAAAGCAGTAAATATTTACAAAAGTAGATTGCCTAGTCTTCCTTCAGCAGAGTACCTGGTCGATTTGAACTGCCAGCCTTCTGGGTACCAAATGCCTTAGGTACTATGCTGCCAGAGCACCTTTGATTACCTTTAGTGAAAGGAAATGGGTGAGAGATAGTCTTTTCACTGAATATCTTTTTATTCATTTTGAATTAACTATGTAGTATATTACTTATTCAGAAAATAAAAAGTAAATTAGAAAAAAAAAATAATACAATATAGTTTCACCACTAATACAGTCTTGAATTTATTCATCATTAATAATCTATTAAAGCTGAATAATTTCTAGGACTAAAACTATATTCCAATAAGCTAATGAAGAATCAGGATTGGACATTTGATGCTTTAAATTTATATTCTGTTTTGTTTCTTTCAGGATTTAGAAAATTACATATTGGAACTTATCCCTACTTTGCCACAATTAGATGGGCTGGAAAAATCCTTTTATTCTTTTTATGTTTGTACTGCCGTTAGGAAGTTCTTCTTCTTTTTAGACCCTCTAAGAACAGGTAAAAGAAAATCTTATCTAACTTAGAAATTGCAAGAATATTATTATTTCTAAATCCCAATAAGTAAAGTCTTGAAAATGTCATTTCAATTATTTGCCTAATATGTCATTGTCTTTAATAATCTGGTGAATTTCACAGGAGTAGAAAAGTACTCAAAATAGCAACAGTGCCTTAGTGTAGATTTAAGCTTTTTTTTTTTTTTATCATTTACTGGCATCAACGAGAACCAGCTGTAACAGTGGGACTGTCATCTCACCTATCACAATTTCTTCACCCCTAAAGTGAAGAGATTTGAATGAGGTAATCAGTCATTAGGCTCCTTCCAGTTATTGTATAATTGGCTACCTTTGATGTGTGATATGCTGAAGGATTATTCTCTTTTTGATTAAAAGTATGCATTTGGGGGATATAAGAACCTTTTAATCATGATGTATTTGTTCTTTCTTGAGTAAACTATCCTAAATAGGGATGAGAATAGTGATTTGGCCTCATTCACAGTATGCTTTATCAACCTCCTAACCTACTCAGATGTCAAATATGTGTAACTGGGGCAAGAGAAGGCCCAAGTCAAAGGATTCACTTCTCCTTTTGTTGTTGAACATCCAGCTTGGCCCGTCACAGTATTCTCCTACACTGTAGGCACATATACATCTTTTCTCTTTAACAGCTTACAAAATAACAACAGCTAACAGTTTTTACTTTTTTTCATATACCAGGCACTATGCTATGCATTTTACATAGACTCTTTGATTTGTTCTTCATAACCCCAGGAAGGAGGTGCTGATAATTGTTCCACATTTTATTCATGAGGCAACAGAGACTTAAATAGAGTACATGTCTAAAAGTGGCATTCATGCCACATGTCTGCTCTTAATCATGCCTCTACTGCTTGCTATTCCAGAACCTTCTACAGAAAAATATGAACATTATTCTTGTTTGATTATAAGTAGTGTCATATCCATATTAGCAAAATATTCAACACAGGATTTTTTGGAAGTAGTATCCTTGTAATTTAGAAAGGATTTGTCATTTGGATTTATAGAGTTTGGGGTATGCAAATAATCATACAAGGAGAAATTTTATTAAATGTTCTTGCAGACTTGGAATAAGGACTTTAGAGCGTGAGAGCTCAGAAGTTTTAAAATATCATTTGTATTATACCTCTTCTAAAATAATACCTTTTAAAATTGAGTTGTTCTTGTTTTAAAACTGAAATTAAGTAATTGTGTTTCCTTATGTTCTATAAAGGGAAGATAAAAATTCAAGATATTTTAGCATGCAGCTTCCTAGATGATTTATTGGAGGTAAACATGTTTTTTGTTTTTTAAAATTAATTACTACTTGACAGTAGCTATCCTCTAATTATATCTCTCTGTTCATTTAGCTGAGAGATGAGGAACTGTCCAAGGAAAGTCAAGAAACAAACTGGTTTTCTGCTCCCTCTGCCCTGAGGGTTTATGGTATGTTCTTACCATAATGCTAAAATATATAAATTATCCATTCCTCAGTTAATTGGTTTTCAGAGGACAGACTTACCCATAGGTTAATTTACCTTAATATCAAAGTATTCTAATTACCTTAAGATCTAGTACTCACGATTACTAAAGCTCGCTTGTTGAAATACCAATGCATATTTACTTTGGTAAACTTTTTATAATTCTTTTTAAGATACTACACTTTCTTACTTTCAGATAGAACATACAGAATATAATGTGATCCTTCCTTGTTGGCTCTGGAGCATCATATGAACATCAACTATTACTGGCTTGTATTCTGATAAAAATTCTGCTCTCAGGCCACAGAGGAAAGTGTTCTAAGGCCGGGATTGCTCTTTTACTGATTTGGTTCGTCTGCTACATGTTTTTTGCTGAGTGCTTCTTCTGACTCCTTTGTACCATCCTTTTTTTCTGCTTTCAAGTGCCAGCATCAGTGCTTTTTGTTACTCCTAACCTCCATCCAAACTGGGAGAAGTTCTAAAAGATTTTAAATTAGAAATGATAATTACAAAGTGAAATAGCTCAAAGATCATGGCCTTCGTGTCTGTTTTTCTTAGACTGTTTGTAGGTTAATGGTTGTTCTGATCAAGATTGCAGGGATAGTTGCTGTTATTACAGTAACAGTACTACCCTTGCTGTAATTAGTTTGAAAATCAAAATATTAACCAATAAAAAACTTTTTGCTAACATCTGTCCTTTTGTCTTTTTTTAATGCAAGTTTATTTTGATCACAAGTGTCTTTTCTTATCTTTCTTCCCAAGGCCAATATTTGAATCTTGATAAGGATCACAATGGCATGCTTAGTAAAGAAGAACTCTCCCGCTATGGAACAGCAACTATGACCAATGTCTTCTTAGACCGTGTTTTCCAAGAATGTCTCACTTATGATGGAGAAATGGTAGGAGTTTAAAATTCCTAACACATTAAAAAAATTTAGGCTCTCATAGTTCCCACAAGCCCTCCTTTTCTTGATGTGATACCATATTATTTTTATATCAGTGAGTAATAGTATCTTAAGGAACCTTGGTGGCTCAGTAGTTAAGTGCTCAACTCCTAACCAAAAGGTCAGCAGTTTGAATCCACCAGTTGCTCCTCAGGAGAAAAATGTGCAATCTGCTTCCGTAAAGATTACAACCTTGGAAACCCTGTGGAGCAGTTCTACTCTGTCCTTTTGGGTCTCTGTGTGTCAGAATCAGCTTGACAGCAATGGGTTTGGTTGTATAAACAGTATCTTGAAACATATGAACAGATCAAATTATCTGAGATTCAGATCCTTTGATCCTAAGAGAAATTTGCTTAAAATTTTTATTTCCTTTATGGGCTCAGAGTAAGTAGGAAAGTTTAATACTTTGTTCATTATCAATGTACCTATTGTGGAGGAATGTGAATAGTGAAAAAATTATCTGATAAACTGGTAAATCCTGTTGACTTTTCATATAGGTGGTACAGACTTAAATATGTCAGTGCCTTATTTGTCGTGGCTTAAATCTAAGAATCAGGTTGTATTACTCTATATAAGAGGCTCTGTAGGTAGCTGAAAGGTAAATAATGTGATATGCAGTTGTCCTTTTGTCAACTGTTATGCAACATACTTAAAGAAAATTGTAAATAACATTTTAAATCACCATTCTTGCTATTAAAAATGTATTAAGGATCTGATAAATTTTCTAAAGCAAATGCTTAAGAAACAGTCATATTGTCAGAAGAGAACAGGGTTTTAGGTTTTCTCTTTTAGCTATAATAGCAGTTTGCTAAACATCATTTTTAGCCAGTTTCAAATGAAGAGGGGAGAAAAGGCACAGAACTGCTTTATGACTCCTACAGCTGTTGACAGTTGACAGGGAAGCGCTTGTAGTATACTAATGCTTTCTGTGAATAAAGAAAACTGGAAGCCACAACTGTGAGTGGAGCTAGACCGTGATGTGGCTGTGTTTCTTTAATGCTTTATACTTCAATTTATGCAAAAATTCTTTATTTTAGCCTACAAAATTCTTTCCAAAAATACAAGATTTTTACTAAGAATCCCCAGTAGTCTGCTTATTTTCAGCCTGCAAAAGACGTAATCTATAAGTATCCCTTTGATGTAGGGAAAGCCATCTGTTCTCTTCTTGTCTTTCTAGCTCAGATTTGCACCATTTTACCTCTTTTTGCATTAGAACAGTTTGAGCTCACTGTAGAATATCTGGCAGACTTGGGGTTTTCTTAAAACTATCCTTATTGGAAATCATCTGATTTTGAAATTTTAAAATGTTTCAAAATGGCTCCTTAAATTCAGTGTTCTATTAGTTCTGGATAATTTTTTTTTTTTAATGACTATACCAAAATGAAGATACAAATTTAGTGGCAGTGTATACCTTAGTCACTGTACTCAAAATACCCTCAAATCATCAGATATTCACTTAAAAATTAATTCCAATTCAGGCCTCTAATAAACGTCATTTCTTTTTCATAGGACTATAAGACCTATCTCGACTTTGTTCTTGCATTAGAAAACCGAAAAGAACCTGCAGCTCTGCAATATATATTCAAACTGCTTGATATTGAGAACAAAGGATATCTGAATGTCTTTTCTCTTAATTATTTTTTTAGGGTAAGTGTTATTCATGTAAGATACTTTGTACCATTTGGTTTAAATTACCTAATGACAGTTTTGCATGAGTTGTAATTATTTTTTAACTTAAAACCCTTCCATATAACACAATTCAGAAGGAAATCAAGATTTAAAATATGAATGGGCTAAATCAAAGCTTGATTTAGGATGTAACTCCAAATCAAACCCACTGCCATCAAGTTGATTCTGACTCACAGTGACGCTGTGGGACAGAGTAGAACTGCCCAGATTTCCAGGTCTGTAAATTTTTACAGAAACAGTTTGCCACATCTCTCTCCTGCAGAGACACTGGTGGGTTTGAACTGCCACCCTTTCCGTCATCAGCCAAGCATTTAACCACTGTGCCACCAGGGCTCCTTATAAAATCCTATGGAAGCTTTAATTAAACAGTTCAGGAAACATACCTCTTTTCCACAGAAGTTTACAGACTTATGTGGTGCAGATTCTTCTAATTGTTTTGGTATAAAATAATAAAGTAAAAAGTAATTTAAAAACTGGCCAGAATTGGGTGCTTCATATACTTGGTGCCTTAGTTGGTCTGAGATGAATTGTTAAGTGAAAATTGATTGTATTTGATAAGTATTCATACACCCAAACCCACTGCCACTGAATCAGTTCTGACTCATTGTGACCCCAGAGGACAGAGTGGAACTGTCCCATGGGGTTTCTAAGGCTGTAAATCTCTATGGAAGCAGACTGCCTCATCTTCCGTGGAGTGGCTGGTGGGTTCAAACTGCAGTCCTTTTGGTTAGCAGCTGAATGCTATATAACAGGTGTAAAAGTAGGAATGTTTGCCTTTGTAAGACAAAATTATTCCTTAGTTTGAATAGTGACTTTTCACTGAGTGGAATAGTTTTGTAATAACCCACTGTATCATCTTATTTCCATAGCTAATTTTTAGAAGACTGTGATTTTTATCAACAATAAAGATCAACGGGAGGAAATTTTTTTTAAAGCACTAAAAATGACATTTTCACATCTTTGTCATTGACCATTGTTCCCTAATCCTTTTTCTTTTTCATTTTAAAACATTTTTGTTATCTTTAACTATTTGTTTGCAGTATTTATCCTTATTAGTTTCATAGCATATTACTTTATAATTTAATGGTAAATTCCTTAAAAGGCTTTCCATTATGAATTTTTAGGTAACAGTGACTATAAATATTATAAGAAAAAACTACAATCTGAGTATTAGAATACTTTTAATTGAATACTATATGGGCTTAAATTAATTGCTAATCTGAGAGGATAATACAGTCCATCACAGGTACATTCGTACTTTCGACAAACCTATTAATTGAATATTCAGTTGCAGAAAAAGTGTATCTTTTGTAAATTAAATACTCAACCTTTTTTTATAAAGATTTCTTTTAGTATCTTCTAAGAATATAAGTTTTATTTACAAAATACATTTAAAGTATTTCATAGATGTATCAATTTTATCAAAGTTTCTATTAAGGTTTGGTTGTATCGACCAAGGTAAAAAGTTCTGGCACTGAACCTTGTAATCCTGGGCTGTTTTTACATCTGTGAATGTAGAGTCTTTTTACATCTGTATGCTAGTGATAAAGCGGGGCCTGAGCGGTGCACTCTAGATCACACCATTTAGGTCTGCCATTCTGCTTACAGGAGCCCAAAGTCTACTTACAGATTCTGCTCTAGTTAAAAGAGATTCCCTTTAGATATTCTGATATTGGTAGTGCCTTATACAGAGTAGACTACTGAATATTTATTTAGTTAGATATTTACCAAGAACTGTGAGCTTCACATTTCCATAGTGAATTATAATCACCTGAAATACTTATTAGTCTAACTGAATCACAGTATTTCCTTCAGTTGATTTTTTTTTATAAAGTTTACAAAAGAGAAGAATTCAGGGAGGTCAGCCTCCATTTTTCTTTCAAGTAGAAGTCAAGGTATGAGATGGGAAGAAAGGGTGGATTGGGAACTTAAAGAGTAGCAAAGATATGAACAGTGTTCATAGAAAATGGCAGAAGCATAAGAGGATAATTGCTAGGCCACACTGAGGGCCCACTTGAGGTTGGAGATCATGCCCATGTTAATAGCAGCAGTCTGCATTCTTGTATCATTTTCTTCTAATTTTTTTTTTTCTCTTTAAAAATTTGTATTTGTGAAAAATAAAGGCAGAACACCTAGGAGTCAAACACAGAAAAAATACAACAAACTCAAAACACTATTAAATTGTGAAATGAAGATGAATCTGAAGTAGAAGTCAAGCAATATAAAGTACCACCTTTTTTAGGAGACTATTCGGAGCTCTGGTGGTGTAGTGCCTAAGGCACTTGACTGCTAACCAGAAGGCTGGTGGTTCAAACCCACCAGCC
>NW_006921638.1:5854396-5887078 GCF_000298275.1 Orycteropus afer afer | reverse complement strand
CCAGCCACTCCTCAGAAGGAAGATGGGGCAATCTACTTCCGTAGTGATACTGCCTCGGAAACCCAAGGAGGGGTCGCTATGAGTCGGGTCCGACTCGACAGCACATAACAACAATAATAACAAATTCATAGCTACAATGACATGTGTCTAGTAAAATCTATTTTTTAAAAAAAGTCTCAAACTGTAAAAAATTAACCACCTACTTCCCTAAAATCAGTGTAAACTATCACCAAACAATACACACACAAAATTTGTTGCATTAACAAAATGGTTTTACTAAAAGCTGCTAATATTTCTATCAGCAGTAACTATAAGGAGGCCGTTAGTTGTAACCATAGTGTCCGTGTCGGTGGGGGTAATAAAATTCTTGTCTGTGCTGCTGGTAATTGTCACCCTAGTATTGTCCATGCCACTGATTGGATCTGTTGTCATGTGGCCACTCTCATCTGTTATCTCTATGGTATAGGACTAGAAGGATGGTTACACTGATCAAATGTTCAGGTTTTGCTGACTGGATGTAGAGCAAGATCACTAGCTGGAGAATACTGACAAGTGTGATTGAGACAGTGAGGCTTGTGGTCTGATTGGAAAAGAAGTGAACCTAGGAAAGGCTAAATTGAAGCAGAAGGAAGGTTGTTGTATGTTTTATTTACAATTTTATTTCTATTACATACAGGCCATACAGGAACTAATGAAAATCCATGGACAAGATCCTGTTTCATTTCAAGATGTCAAGGTTACTTTTTCCTTTAATTTATATAATACCAGATAATCATTTATATTAAATGAAATTTTATATGAAAGCAACTTACTAGCTATGAAACAGATACTTGCTAATATTTGTTCTAATTTATATTTAAATTATTAGAAACAAACCACATTTGGAATGACTGATTTGTAGAACTTAGGCTGTGAGCATTATCAGTCTTTGGTCTCATGGGAAGCATTCATTCATTTTCTTTGGAAATTAAGAGAATCAGTATAGCCTTCTCTACTATAAACTGAATTTTTAACTTGGGAACTATGTATGTTTTTGGTCTGCTAATTCAAAGGATTTAATCACTTTGGTATGAGATTCAAGAAGGCATCAATCCTATGGTATGGAAGTCACCATTATCTGAAACACATGCTGCTAAGTTACTTAGCATTTTGGTAATTAGACTTTCACAAGGTAGAACATTGAGTATCCAGTATTCATTTAGGTTCAGGTTAACATAATAAAATATCCTTTCCAGTGTTAAGCAAGTATAAGATAAAGGGCTATTTTTGTTTAATATAAATGAAACAAATTTGAAACTTTACATCAGGCAGTTTAAGAACTAGTAATTTTAAACTGCAACCACACTAGACAAGTTTTCAAAAACATACAAAATTAAAAGTTTACACATACCTGAGTTATTCTTTTTCCTTCTCTTCCCTAGTTTTTTGTTTTTTGAGAATATGCACAGTAAAACGTACACCGCTTAAACAGTTTCTACATGTACAATTGAGTGATTTTGATTACATTCTTTGAGTTATACGTCTAATCTTTTCTTAATGCCATTTGCCTCTTTACTAAAATACTAAGTTTCTATAAAAAGATTAGAAGACAGTACTAAGTCCTTGGAAATATTCATATTCATATCCACCTTCTTTCCTCTTTGCCGTCTTAGGTCCATGGTATGCTAACATCAATTTTGGAAATGAAGCTTTGTATCTTGACTCTGAAGCATTTAAATTTTTACTTTAAATGAAGTTTTCACTTAAAAATTAAATCCCCAATTGGAATAGGAAAGTAATATATTCAAGTAGGACTGTATGTAGTTCTGCCACTAATTAGTAATATAGCATGGGTTAAATTCTGAGTCCATTTCTTCCTTTATAAAATATGGAAAAGCTAAGGAAGCTTCCAAGAAAATTCTGTGATTATAGGTAGAGAAAAGGAGATTACTTGTTAGATGGAAAAGAAAAACTAGAACAAAGAAATTTTACATAAGCTGTGTCACCTGTGAATTTTAGATCATGTGATGGAAATTCTTACCATGAATCAGATAGCCAATTTCACCACGTATTTTCCTTCTTACAGGATGAAATCTTTGACATGGTAAAACCAAAGGATCCTTTGAAAATCTCTCTTCAGGATTTAATCAACAGTAATCAGGGAGACACAGTCACTACCATTCTAATTGATCTGAATGGCTTCTGGACATATGAGAACAGAGAAGCCCTTGTTGCAAATGACAGTGAAAACTCTGCAGATCTTGATGATACATGATCTCTGAAAGCGTGAATGCTGCATGTAAAACCTTTCAAACAGAATTCTGAGATATGTTCTAAATAAAACTTTCATCTGCCTACAGAACACAGTAAATGTGGTTACTAGAGTTTTAGCTGCAATAGTTTGGAACAAGGAGACCAAATAACTGCTTTTGACATGGTAAAATCTGGTACCATTTAATTCTATATGGCAAGTCTGGTTTGCTGAAAGATGTAATGTGTCCGCTTTAAATCCATGTAATCTTTAGAGATAAAGCCTTTTTTTTTTTTTTCTAAATTTTATTTTGTTTAGAATATACACAGCAAAGCATACACCAGTTCAACAATTTCTGCATGTACAATCTAGTGACAATTATTACATTCAATCTGTGCAACCGTTACCCTCTTTTTCTGAGTTGTTTCTCCCTCATTAACAAACTCACTGCCCCCTAAGGTTCCTATCCTAATCTTGCAAGTTGCTTTTGTCACTTTAATCCCACACAGTTCTTAAAAGAACATATTGCAGACCTTTTTACTGATTACGCTATTGTTCAGTTTGGTTTTAGAGTGATTTCAGGGGATATTTGTTTCAGGTTTAAAGATTTATCTCAGAGCAGCAGTTTCAAGGGTTCATCCACCCTCCATGACTGCAGAAGTGTGGAGTCTGTGAAAATTTAAAATTTTGTTCTACATTTTCCCCCTTTTGATGATGATTCTTCTGTGGAATCTTTGATCAAAATGGTAATGATTAATTGGGCACCATCCTGTTCTTGTCTCATGGCAAAGGAGGCAAGTTGTTCTATATCTTCCACCTGCTCCTGACTGTCCTTATAATTTTTTTTATGAAATGTTTCTGACATTACTCACTCAATTTGAATACTGGGGAATAGTTTAAATTATAATGTCATTTAACCTTCAGTCTCCTAAAATATTACATATACCAATAATAGACTTTCCCATTTATAAGCATAAAGTTATTTCATTTTTGGACTATAAGTACATGGATAAAATCTTCCTTTTAATAGGCTGATCCCAATAAAAAGTATTCAAACTAATAATTATATTTATTTTCATTGCTATCAAAATTGTCTAGCTTTATTAACCAGTACCAGAGTTACATTTATAACTATGTTTTATTAAGAAGCATGAGAATGTATGATAATTTACTCTAAAAGGATCTTCAGTTACACTAACTGTTGTGTTTGGTTTTTATGAGATGCGAGATTAGAAGAGGGCAGAATATCATGAACTACAATCCAGAGGGTAGTACTTATTAAAAGGCTTGAAACAGAACTAGGAAAAAGTAAAAGAGGCTTAAAATTAAGACAAACAATTTAATGCATTTATGGGAAATTTTATAGTTTGCATAAACAAAAGTACAAAAATTTAAGGCACAGTTAAGTATAAACATTACAAATTGGCCAGTATTGGGCAAGAAGATAAAAGTAAAATTCAAAAAATATAAAACCTTCATAAGCTGTTAGTTTGTACCTACTACAATCAGAAAAGTTCCTAGGTGACCTCCTTTAGATACTAGTGCCTCTAGGAAGAGAAGATTTAGAACATCACCTTTAACCATGCATGCCTTCACTTGATACTCAAATATGAAATGGAGGTACTATCTCAAGTTAAAAACAAATTGGAAGGAAGATGTCAGATTAGCATGTTTTAAAGCTACTGGCAAACTATAATTTATGGTGGTACTACATAATCTACATGGCCTGAAGATTAATCCTTAGAATTATACCCATGAGTAAAGATTACCATTACATACTATGAGTCACATACCATGAATTCATATAACTGAAGACTCCTAGTGACGAATTTAAATCCTTCAAAATTCAGCTGAGGAATTTAGTGGCCAAATGTTCATGTTCTATCATAGATGATAGATTTGCCTAACAGGCCCCCTGTATCTATGTAGTAAGTTTCTTTGAAGCTATATTTTATATGAATATATTTAAAAGTTTAATGCTATTTAGAATAAAACGATATTACCATAGCCACTAATTTCTAGAAGCTGTTTTAAGTTGTGAACAGGCGTTTAAAAACATTTCTAGAACAATCCACTCGTTCTTCCTTAGCTACATTTGGTTATAAATCAGAGTCATACAGCCATATAAGATTCTGAACATATATTTATGAATATTTTCAAAATTAGCTTCATTTTATATACCCTTGTAAAGTTTACACAATACAGTAGGTAGAAAAATGGCCAACCTGGTTCAAATAAACTACACCTCACTACTGCTATTTCAAAATGGTGAATGACAGCTACCACTGTTCCTTGTACAGTATTTAACAGTGAGCTCGAGAGGCTAAATCTTCAGTCACAAGATGCCAGAGTTAATTATTATGTGTTACCATTTGACTACAGATATATTAATAAATTCATTCCATAAATAGCACTTTTAACATCATGTTAACTGAATAACTTAACTACTGAAAAGAATGGCAAGATTAAGTAACCTGTACTAATAAATGGAAACCCATCTTAAATATATATTTGGTGGTATTATACTGAAGTCCCTAGGTGGTGCAAAGGGTTAAGACATTTGGCTGCTGACCAAAAGGATAGAGGGTTGAATCCACCCAGAGGCACTCAGAAGAGTGGCGATCTACTTCCAAAACATCAGCCATTGAAAACCCTGTGGAGCACAGTCAGACTCTGACACACATGGGGTTACATGGTCTGGCTGTTACAGACTCAAATACTCTTCCATAAAATAAGGTTATTCTCAATGAAACAAAATTCAAAGTGCTTCCATCTTACTCTTTTTATTATACACTCAATGAACCAACCTTACTGCAAAATTAATGGTTAGCTATAAATGCCAGGTAACATGAGAAAATCTAGGGGAAAAATCCTTACTTTAATCTGAGACTAGGAATACCAGTGCCAGTGAACCTTAATCAGCAATTTATCCATTTTTTTTTTTTACAAACACATAAATAGACAAGCTTGATAATTTTTTTTTTAAAACTCTTCCTAAGTGTTAAATGGGGCTCTGAATGTCCTTAATTTTTTTAAAGATAATTTTCTTAAAAAATCACTAATTTGACACAATAAAAGCATATTACAAATATCCAAGTTTCAGATCTGGCTTTTGCTAGACACAGCCTAATAATGAAGAAAGATTTTCCCATTCTGGGTAACTTAATAATTTAAAATATAAATAACTGTATTAAGTCCCACTGAATAGACAGTATCAAAGTTCATGGTATAAAAACCACCTCAGATTATGAAGTTTGATAGTCATTTAATATCTATGGTGGGGCAGAGACTGGATTTTGTTTGCTTTCCATAATTACTTCACAGTCTCCCTCCATTTCAAAATTGATATTCACAAATGAAGTAGAAACAACTGTTTCTGGTTGATCTGTCTGAACAGAATCAGCCTGCCGCTGCTTCTGTTGTTCTTGATACTGTCTTTCAGCTTCTTCAGACATCCTGTTCTCTTCTTCTTCTTCTTCTTCCTAAAAAGGGAAAACATCAAGAATTACTGAAGTATAAATGTCCAAAAGGGAAAGTATTTTTCTCCCATTGTCACTTTTTTTTTTTTGAAAGGTCCAAACATTAGCGTCCAATTCAGTTTGGTCTAATTAAGGTAAGACTGACTTCCTTCTTTCCATTCTCAAATAACTTGTATAAAATTTTAAGAAAAATGAAGCTATTTTTAGAACATGATAAAGCACTGCTTATGAGACCTGATGATACTTTGACAGGGATTGTATGTTTTCAGATTAAGTCTAATCTAAATAAAAAATGAGCTACGACTACACAGAACACTTCAATTACAGTATACATTTTCTGTCAACCTATACAACTAAACAGGCTGGTTCATTCACTAAATGGCACAGCATGGATAGTATTCCCATAAGCACCTAATGTACAGATAAGACAGTCCTGCCCTCAAGAATTTATAATCTGGTAGGAATGTCTTAACAAGTAAAAACAGTACTTAAAAAAAGAGCACTATAGAGATTTAGAAAGGGTAAAAAAATTATAGCTCTAAAACTATTAAGTTCACCTAGAGTAAATAACCTATCTAGGAAAATTATTTTGGTGCCTGTTTGAGGGTTAACAAAAGAGAGAGAGATTTAAGGAGTCTATTATAATAGTCAGGAGCTCTGGTAGCATAGTGCCTAAGGCACTTGACTGCTAACCAGAAGGCTGGCGGTTCAAACCCACCAGCCACTCCTCGGAAGGAAGGTTGGGCAATCCTACTTCCGTAGTGATACTGCCTCGGAAACCCAAGGAGGGGTCGCTATGAGTCGGGGCCGACTCGACGGCAAATAACAACAACAACAATTATAATAGTCTAGCTGACGTAATGAGCCTAAACATGGCTAGCAGCATTTGTTCATTAAGTATTTCTGAAACCACCTAATATACGAAATCATCTGACCTTTCCAGACTCATCTCCAACTCCCACATTATATCCTATTCTCTAATGACAATAAACTAAAATTCTTGCCATTTTCCAACACATATAATGCATCTTTATGGCTCTATATTCTAGCTTTAACTCAAATGCCATTCTCATTTGCTTGAAGGAGAATAACAAGAGACTAAATATTTACTGCATGCTCACTCAAACCCACAGCCGTTAGTTACATCAATTCTGACTCATACCAACCTGGTAGGACAGAGTAGAAGTGCTCATAGGGTTTCCAAGCTGTAGATGTCTATGGAAGCAGACTGCCATGTCTTTCTTCCACAGGGTAGCCAGTGGGTTCAAATCAACCTGTCAGTTAGCAGCTGAGCACTTTAAGCCACTGCACCACCAGGGCTCCTCCTGCCTGTTCAATATTCAACTAAAGGCTATTCTAGGCATTTGTACATAGTAACTCATTTAATCCATACAGCAATTCTGAGCTATGGAAAATGCAATTCTTCTCATTTTAAAATCAAACTGAAGCTTAAAGAGGTTAAGTATCTTCCCCAAGGTTACAAAGTTAGTAAGTGGCAAAGCCAAGATCCGGCCCTTTGGTTTTCGAGCCCATGCTCTGGAGCCCTAAAGCTTTCTCATTCTTTAAGGTAAAATTCATTTTACTTCAACTCTAAAACCTCATTATATCTGCAGACAGAAATGCTCTCATCTTTGTGCCTTAACACACTTACACACTTAACACACTTATGTGTGCACATACACACATCTATCATAGTACTTAAAGTTTTCTGTATGTCAAAACCCACTCCTTCCCTCCCAGATTCCATCTGTGTCCTAAATTCAGAAACTGCCTCTTGCTTCTTCATCTTAAAAGTGGAATAATAATTAAAAGAGAGGTGTGTGAAGAGTAAACGAAATAATGTATATGAAGCACCTCATACGGTACCCAGCACAATACCTGAAAAAATATTGTTAGGTGTGGGGGAGTTCGCTATGACTCATAACAACTCTATCTATGTACAACAGAACAAAACACTGCCAGGTCCTGTGTCATCCTTACAAGCCTTGCTATGCTTAAGCCCACTGTTGCAGCCACAGTGTCAATCCATCTCATAGAGGGTCTTCCCCTTTTTAACTGATCCTCTACTTTACCAAGTATGAGATCCTTCTGCAGGGAATGGTCCCTTCAGCAACATGACCGAAACAGGTGAGAGGAAGTCTAGCCATTCTCGCTTCCAAGGAGCATTCAGGCTTTACTTCTTCCAGGACAGATTTGTTCATTCGTCTGGTAGTCCATGGTATTTTCAGTATTCTTTGCCAATACCACAATTCAAAGGCATCAATTCTTCTTTGGTCATCCTTATTCATTGTCCAGCTTTCACATGCAGATGAGACTGAAAATACCATGGCACTGGGTTAAGCACATCTTAGTCTTCAAAGTGGTGTCTTTGTTCCTTGGCACTTTAAAGAGCAAATTTGCCCAGTGCAATATGATGGTCTGATTTCTTGACTGTTGCTTCCATGGGTGTTGACTGTGGATCAAAGTAAAATGAAATCCCTGACAACTTCAATCTTTTCCCCATTTACCATGATGTTGCTTATTGGTCCAGCTGTGAGGAGTTTGTTTCTGACTGAGGTATAATCCATAGGGACGGCTGTAGTCTTTGATCTCCATCAGGAAGTGCTTCAAGTCCTTTTTACTTTCAGCAAGCAAGGCTGTGTCACCTTCATGTCACAGACTGTTAATGAGTCTTCCTCCAACCCTGACACTGCACTCTTCTTTATATAGTTAAGCTTCTTGGGTTATTTGCTCAGCATACAGATTGAATAAGTATGGTGAAAGATAAAATCTCGATGCACACCCTTCCTGGTTTTAAGCCATGCAGTGTCCCCTTGTTAAACTGAACTGAGAAAATATCATCTGTTTAAAATAAACAGTTCTTTCCTCTACTGTCCCAGAATTGTAAGCATTCAACAAATGTTTCATGAATTGATGATAATTCAGATAGCAAAACCTCTCTTCCTCAGCATTTAGTAACTAGAGTAGCCTAAGAGCTTCAACCAAAACCAACTGCTACTGGAATTGCTTTGGGGCAGCAGCAGAGTCACACAAATTGGAACTGAATTGTTTCTGCTCCTAATTCATAGCTGCTGGAAAATAACTAGATTTGAAGTCAGATTTTATATTAAATCCAGATTTACCACTTCCTAGTTTTGTGACTTTGGCCAAATTAAACTTATCTGCACCTATTTTTATATAATATATAAAATCAGATAATACTATTTACCTGAGAGATTATGAGGATAAACAATAAAATATATGTGAAAGTGCCCTGAATGACAATTAGCCCACAGGAGAGACTCTATAATCTATAAATTCACTGGTTTAACAAATACCTATGGAATGCCTACTATGTGTCACTGCTCCAAGTTCTCAGACTGAACCAAAGAGATAAAAATCACTGTGCCTGTAAAAGTTGTATTTGAATGGGAGTATGACAAAAAATAGTAATAATAAATTATGGAATCTATTAAAACCAAAACTAGTTGCCACTGAATAGAACTGTGCTCCAGGGAGTCTTCAAGGCGCTGGCCGTTCAGAAGCACATCACCCAGGCCTTTCTTCCAGGAAGCCTGCAGTTAAGCACTTAACCGTTTGCGCCACCCAGGGATTCCTGTGCAGTACATTAGAGGATGTTAAGTACAAGGACACTTGCTTCTTGGCCAGAACAGATTAAGCAAGTATTCGGGAAGTAGGAACAAGTCAGAGGGTTATGTGTGTGTGTGTGTGTGGGGGGGGTGGCGAGTGAGAATATACAGAACGTTATAGGATCTTCACAGTGCTATGAATCTGACACATTAGTCCCTTGATTCTTGACCTCAGACACCCAAAATTAAGTCTGACATAAATATTGTTGACTTTTATGCTTGATACTTCAAGATGTCAGAGCTACTTGTTTTTTTATTGCATACCATAGTAAATAGGTTTGTCTATGAACCACTAAGTAACATGTTCACAGGCAGTACAAAGTTCAAATTATTATAGTTTATTCATTTCCTAGAATAAAACCTAAAAAATCTAAAAGCAAAAATTTAGTATTAACTTGATCAGTTAATCATATCCTGAGGTATACAGTATTGACTGACACAACTACCATAACATTAATTCCACACCATTTACTGAAAACCTATCATGAGAGGCAGTGTGCTAAGAAAGCCCTTTATTATCATTTCATGGGATTCTTTACAATTTTCCTGTTAAATGCATATTATCATTCCTCTTTTATAGAGGAGAAACTGAGGCCTAGGAGAGTTACACAACTCACCCAAGAGCATTCACTTAGTATGGAAAACGGGATTAAAAACCTATAGATTAATTCCCAAATCAGCTCTCTTACTCACTATACTACCCACCTCACCTCCTTTTCCTTAAAAGCACTATTACCTGACACAGAATGTGAAACACATAATATGTACTTCATTAAAGCTGGCTTTTTTTTTTTTTTCTATTTTACTTCAAGCATCATCATCATCCAGGTTCCTCAAATTTTCAAAAATTCTAGCTTAGTTCTGCACATAATTCACATAGAAATTGAAACATTTTTAAAAATCTAAAAGGTATGTTAATTTGGTGAAGCAATTAATCATACTAGAATGAAATGCCTAGCAGAAGGCAGGTACAAGTACCTTCATTATGCAACCAACTCATCAAGTCTATATTGATCAAGAAAATGTAAAAAGGAGACACACCTCCTTCTTCATCCGGTAATACTCATCAATGGCATATTGATATTTTGGGGTGCTGATACCCAAAACAGATGCAATCTTCTCTCCAAGAAAGTCACACACTAAAGATACAAAAGTTAAAAGACTTACACAACTCCATAAACATTTCTTGAGTACATTCTATTGCAAGGCATTGTAGGAATACAAGTTTCAGTTCCTGCTCTCAAGGAGATTATGAAAACCAAGATCATTTGTCTTCTGCACATATTCCTTGATTTCCTCAAAAAGTAGTAATGGCTCTCTCTAGGATCCTTATAACACTATGTGTTCATATCTCTATCAGAACACTTACCACAAGATATTATATTGATCTGTTATGTGTCTATTTCTTCAAGTAGAATACCTTGAGAGAGAGGAGCTATGTATCAGGCTGAAGGAGAGGAATAGCTTGTACTACAGCATTCACTGAGAGCCTACCACATGCCAGGCACTGTGAAACATTAGGCTCAGAGAGGTTAAGGAACCTGCCCAAGCTCACAAAGCAGATCCAAATTTCATATCCAGGTGTGAATCTAAAACTCATGCTCTTTCCATTACACCAAGTTCTCTAATACATACTGAGTGCTCAAATAAATGTTTGTTAAATGAATTACTATTCACAATTAACTCTACTACAAAGCAGAAAATGATAGATGCTACGACGGAGTTAAAACTGGGAGCAGAGAAGTTTTATGGTTTAAAATCTTTATTTATAGTTAGCAACAACATGATTGAGTGCTATGGTTGATAATGTATTTCCTCCAACATGGATTAGTTATATCTCAGTTTATATAAATAAACAAATGAATTACAACTATAGGCTTAGAATAAGCAGTTAGACAGAATGAGAATATCAGTAGGAACCAAATGGCAAAATAATTGCTAATAGAAAGGGCTCAAGAGCATAAAAATAGTATCTAACCTAATATAGTTACTTTTCAGTTTTTTGTTTTTTTTTTTTTAACACAAGCTGGAGCTAAAGAGATTTTAAGCCAAAATACAAATTAGATCAATGTAGTAAGTCTTTCAATACCAGCCAAGTGCTGAAGATAGAGTGATTTAACGCCCTATTGTTTATTCTTCATTTTGGAAACATCTAATTTGGCAAAGCTCCTGCTCTTAGAATATACTACATCCGTTATATAAACAGAAAACCAGTACCTGAGAGGGTTGATGTGGCAGCCCGAAGCATGTAAAACCATAAGTAGGGGCCCCAGGTAAGTTTTGTCTGCAACAAGAAGTCAAGTTAGCAACTTCATACCTAAACTCATTTTATATATTTCAGGCTAGAATAAAGCAGTCAAATACAAAAAGTAGTAGTGGGCATGGGGAGTATTCTACATATTTTACAGACAATACTACAGATTACAATCCAATCAAAATTTAAAAACCTTTACGGATAGAATTCTACAAAGACATTTTCCATTCGGCCTTATAACTACAACCACCTTACGCCCAAGGAAAGAACCAAAAAAAGATATAGCCACCAAAATGCAATTGGTAAGTCACAAGATTGATTATTCATGGGACATGTACCCATTTTTATGGATAATGCACATCCTTTCTCCTGTCTTGTTGGCTTTTTTGTCTTCTTTGTTCGTAAGTACAGCACTGGAGAGGTTACGCTGCTTACAGAAAGAATCTTAGGAGATGACTACATAATCCAACAAATGAATAGTGTGGAAACTAAGCTAAAGAGAAATTAAGCAGCATAACTAAGGGCATATGAAATGAGCTTTTAATAATGGGGAAAAACAAAAGGATATCTAAATAGCAACATGGTTTTTTATTTCTTTGTTTTAGAAACTACCCATGCAACCCAAGACAAACTATGTATATATTTGGTAGGCTAGAACTACCGGCAGAATGCAATATAATTAATCTTGATTCTGTAACTTTATAAAGTACTTTTATGAAGCTCACTAAATAGATGACAGTTTGTCTCTGTGGGTGAAACTGGTAATACATCATGCTTCACTGTATCAGTATTTTTGTTTACAAAAAGAAAACATAGAGACTGCATTCAAATATATTAATTTTAAAAAAAAATGGTCCTAAAGAGAAGAGAAAGAGATAAACATGTCCATAATCATCTTCTAAGAAGGCAGACACAAAGATATCTGTAAGACTGGGTAGGAAAGCTATAGTTGAGGGAAGGAAACAACATATAACCCAGTCTGGCTGTGAAAAGTAAGTATGCCAATTTCTGTGGTCCTACTAAAAGGCTAAGATATGACTTTGAGGACAAAGGTGCCCCGACCCAAGTAATGATATTTTCAATCTCTTCATACACATTCAAAATCTGGATAATGAATAAGGAAGACTGAATAAGAATTGATGCCTTTGAATTAATGGTGTTGAAGAATATTACATATACCACAGATTGCCAGAAGAACAAACAAATCTGTCTTGGAAGAAGTACAACCAGAATGTTCCTTAGAAGGGAGGATGGTGAGACTCCATCTCTTATCTTTGGATATGTTATCAGGATGGACCAGTGCCTGAAGAAGGACATCATGCTTAGGAAAGCAGAGGATCAACATAAAAGTATAAAAAGAGGAAGACCCTCAACAAGGCAGATTGACACAGTTGCTGCAACAATGGGCTCAATCATTGGAGGATGGTGCAGGACCAGGCAGTATTTGGTTCTGTTGTACACAGGATCACTATGAGTTGAAAATTACTCGATGGCACCTCACAACATGTTGAAAAGACACTGATGTAAGGGAGACCCTCTGTCTCTATTCAAGTGTGAATATCCAAGCAAACAGATTCGAATAAGAAAAGAATGTGTATTTCTCACTCCCTTGATCAAATCTGCTATATCTCCTATATTCACAGCAGAAGAGTCTTATGTTGGAATAGGGTCACTTTAGAGACTTTAAGATGCTCTGAAATTACTGTTTACTTTATGGTTTACAACAAGTGAGACAGCGTCAGAAGTACTGGGACTGAAACCAATTTTTGTAACACATGATAAATGAGGGAGCCAAGAAACTACTTAGAGAAGGGCTAGGTGTGCTTTGGAGGAAAGAACGTATTTCTCAAAGGACCATTTCTCCTGGGGTTGCTTCTAGAGGGATAATTCCTAATATCCAGGGTGTAACTACCAATGAGACAATTCTGCTCCAAAGCTGAGGAACTGGATAAGGAATCCTGAATAGCATCTATCATTATCCCACACAGTTATACAGAATGAATAGCCCTCTATTTGGACAAAGGCCTTACTGAATAAAAAGGACAGAGGCTCAAGAGTCTGTACTGGAACCCTGCCACTACTGCCAGCATCATGACTATGCCACCATCCTAGTAACAGGAGAATTGCGACAAGAGCTAGACTCTTCAAGACTTCCAGTTCATGGAACTAAAACTCAAAATTGACTCATTCTCTTCTCTAAACTCAAAATTGACTCATTCTCTTCTCTAAACATCTAGTATTAAGACTTGTTTTCTTTTTGTTTTCAACAACTTATTTTCATATTATAAAAGTAATACTGCCTTAATGTAAAACACTTCAATAATACAGCAAAGTATAAAATGAATTTAAATCATCCACTACCATTAACATTCTAGTATATCTTTCCAGTCTTTTTCTGAGCACCTATCTTTTTTTTTTCTCCCTCAGAATTGTTATACTATACCCTTTCTCTATGCTGCTGTTTTCTCCCATTTAGTATACTGTGATATTAAGCATAATTTCCCCATATGCTTAAACTCCTAAAAGTGGAACTACTAGGCCAAAGGATATAATCATTTAGTAAAGTTACACCACAAGATTTCCCACCAAAAAGTTTACCAGTAAATATTTGGCAACAGGGTGTAAGATTACCCATCCCTTGTACCCTCTACACATAGTACATTGTCCTTTTTCTTTTGTCTAATTTAAAAGGAAAAAAATGAGCCCAGATAATTTTGATTTCTGATATTACAAAAGATTCTGACTATATTATCAATAGGCAAAAATTATGTGCATGAACAAATTAAAAAATAAACATACACACACATACTCTCTTATATGAGGAAACTTAATTGGAACTAAATCAATAGTTAAGGAAATTACAGGATATATGTTTGTTTATTCTTAAGGTACATCTAAGTCACAACAAGACAAAATCTAAGTGAATAATTACTATACATTTATAAAAAAGACCTAAATCTCCATTTCTTATTCTCTATCAAGTATCACATACCAGTAGTATTACAGTATTATTCTTAAATCTTTATTTTATAAATATCAGGGTTTTTTGTTTAAATTGCATCTGCTTTATAAATCTACAATGTAACTACACTATAGTATCTTTTCCAAACTGTCTTATCCTGTCAGATTTTTGATGCATTGGAAGAAAAGAGAAATGGAAAATCTGCTCATCACATTACATGACAACAGATCAGTCTTCAAATATTAAAAATTACTCCAACAGACAAGTCTTGGCTGTTATATCAAAGTTCTAGGAGATGATATTGATGAAACAGATGATATACTCATTTGATAAATATGAGAAGAGTTTAATAAAGGAAATATTTAATAAGATGTAGACTGGGTTTAGAAAACTAACAAAGACCAGAACAATACCCCAGAACTAGTAACAGCAGGGGAATCATGACCTCCCCTATGCTTGAAGAGACAAGGAAAGACAGCAGATACTGGAAACTCAGGAAGAGTAGCCAAACAGAAAAAGCTTCCCAATAGGTGCTGTAGGCTTTATCAGGGAATGCAGTCACCCATGGTGGAAATTAAACCACAATGTATTATTCTATTAATGTTTAAAATCTTCCTCCGAAAAAGACTAAAGTAATTTAGGTGTAAAAACTGCTTGTAGGTTTATTTTATGACCAGAAGTCTACATTAAGCTGCAGTATTTTCAAAAAGGTGACATATTAATATTAATATATACATGCATAAATAACAAACCAAATGAAAAACCAAAACCAAACCTACTATCCTTGAGTCAATTCTGACTTATAATGACCCCAAAGGACAGAGCAGAATTGCCCCATCGGGTTTCCAAGGCTGTAAATCTTTTTTTTATTATTATTTATTTTATATATGAGCTCTAGTAGCATAGTGCCTAAGGCACTTTACTGCTAACCAGAAGGCTGGTGGTTCAAACCCACCAGCCACTCCTCGGAAGGAAGATGGGGCAATCTACTTCCGTAGTGATACTGCCTCGGAAACCCAAGGTCGCTACGAGTCAGGTCCAACTCGACGGCACATAACAACAACAACATATCCATATATGTATGTGTGTGTGTATATACACACACACACATACACATATATGTGTGTGTATATATTGGGAGCTCTGGTAGCATAGTGGCTAAAGCACTTGACTGCTAACCAGAAGGCTGGCGGTTCAAACCCACCAGCCACTCCTTGGAAGGAAGGTTGGGCAATCCTACTTCCGTAGTGATACTGCCTTGGAAACCCACGGAGGGGTCACTATGAGTCGGGGCCAACTCGACGGCACATAACAACAACAACAACAAATACACATACACATACACACACATACACACACACACATATATAGTGATTAGGGTGAAAGTTTGCAGAGCACATTCACTTTCCATACAGCAGTTCACATATACTTTGCCTCATGACACTTGACAATTTACCCCAATGCAACAGCTCCCTTCCCACTTCCTCCCAATAGTTACCTCTTCCCTGTGTCTATCCCTCCATGCACTCCTGCCCCCTGAACTGTCTCCCTGTGCATAAACAGCCCTTCTTTCTCCCATGATTGTTCTCTCCAAGGAGTGTATCCACCTCAGGTAAATGTTCAACTCATATATATACCTGTCTTTTGTTTGGCTGAAAGCCACAGGTGCGGGTTCAATTCCAGATCTGAAGGGCAGCTAAGGGCCATAGTCCCAGTGGTTCCACCAGCCAAGGCTGTAAATTTTTATGGAAGCATACTGCCAAAATCTTTCTCCCACAGAGCAGCTGGTAGATTCAAACTGCCTATCTTTTAGCTAGCAGCCAAGCATTTTAACTACTGTGCCACCAGGGCTCCTAAACCAAATGAAGTCAATCAAAAATACCAAAGGAATAAATTGTATCTCTCGTAGCAAAAGATTTAAAAATAATTTTTATTGCTTTATCTTGGTTAAAGTAGTGAACCTGTATAGTCCTACTTGCTAATTATAAATTTTTTATACATTGTAATACATTTTTGTGAATATTTTATTTAAAATATTCAAGTAAAATAGCACTTTTCACCACTTCAGGCTGAGTTTATAACATAAAGCTTCCCAATGGCAGTCAAGTAAGCAGCTTCTATTTTCTTAAAAATCACTGCACTCTTGAAGACATGAACTAACATCAAAAGAAGACAAATTTTAAACTGCAGAATGGATATTTTAAGGTTTGATTCATCGTACCAATTAATTTTTATAAATTCTAAAATGATGCTGAGTAAGAACCATAGGAAAAATTAAGAAATCTGTCATGGATTTTCAAATTCAAATAGAATTTGAAGTGAGATTTCTTGCACTACTTACAATTACATCCACTCTGTCAACTAATGTATACAGATCTTAGTTCTTTTTCAATGAGTTTTCATCTTTATTATCTGATTCAATCTTCAAAAACAATTCTGAATATAGATGAGTCAATGTTATCTCTTTTTAGTTTCTAATCATGAAACCTAAAGTGAGATGACAGTTAAGTCTGCTCAAAATTACTACACATAGAGCCCGAACTAAAACCAAGCTTTTGACTCCCTAAGCTGAAGGAAATACAAGCATCTTTCTTAGTACTACTCATGGACCCACCCATTAATTTGGGCTAAAAATTCAACAAAATCCTTATATGGACATAGTACATACAAGGTCATTTTAAAAGTAAATTTTTAGGAAAGTAGTAAGATATCCCTTTACACAACTATGCCTTTATTATCAGTTTCTATGTAAATATATAGAAACTTTTAAGAAAATTACTTTTAAAAATCTGTACACAATCACAAATCGTATAGTATATAGACAAATAAGAACTCCTTGAAAATATTTTTTTTAAAAGCATTTATTCTAACAGTTCTCCCACTGCATGAAATACTTCTGTAATATTACACATGCATTTGGGGTTGTCTTCAGACTATATATTGCCCAATCTTTTGAATGTGTTCTGTAATGAAGAACTGGAATCTTCTAATAGTCAAAATTCATTTAGAACCAAGTCTGATGAGTAATGGGCAACAACTTTTTGTTTTTAAATCAAATTTAAATTAGTAATTCTCTATCCTGTTACTATGCTTTATATTCTTTACTGCACTTTTCATAGCCTCATATAGTACATATTTATTTATTGCCTATCTGCCCACTAGCATATAAAAACATAAATTTATTTTGTCCATTGCTGTATCACGAGCACCTAGAACCATACTTCTAAGAAAGCTGTTAAATAGGTGATCAATTAGACTCTTAAAATGACTTGAAAAGTCAACTTTTTTTTTTCATTAAATATATAACTAGTCTTATGCTTTATAGTCACATCTTCTATAATTTAGAAATTTTCAAATTTAGCTGGTGAAATACACAAATTTAAGGACTGTAGATGCTTATCTTCTAATTAAAAATTGGGACAATATAAAAAAGAACTGACATCTCTTAAGCTTTGGTTAGAAAATATAGCAGTAAACTCAATTCAAAGAGTCTGTGTTTCAAGTATTCTATTTAGTAAGACAAATGTTAAAGAAAACTATATAAATTAACAAAGAACTGTGATACTCATAAACTGTTTCACGATACTGAAATACTGGAAATATTTCCATCCATATTACTTTCTACTAAAATCATAAAACATAATTTTATAATCAAAATACAGTTTATTTAGATCTCAAAGGCCCCTTCCATTCAAATTTAAGGGGAAACAAATTAATCAAAACAAAACCTTTTGACAAAATCATCAACAGTATCAAATCTACCGGATCAACAGTTGGCAAAACATCTTTCTTCTCTAGACCATCAACTTCATCCTCATCTGTGCTGTATTCCTCCATTGTTTCGCCACTAACGAAGTGGATGACTCTCCTTGGGACTTTCTTCTTTTTTCCTATCACTCCCAGTTCCACATTTTCAAAGCCTCTTTCGTTACTCATCTGAAGAAATAAGTAAGGGAAAAAAGTTATGAAAAGGAGAGTTTAAAATGATATTAATTTTTGTTCATATGACAAAAAAAACTTGATTATCTTATTCTAGGGAATAAAGGATCATAAGCCATTTCTTAAACAGTTGTTTTTTTAAAAAAGTAAATAAAACATATACATTCAAAAGAGTATGTATAGCATACATGTACAGTGTAACGGTAATAAAGTAAACGTTTGCATATTCACCATCCAGGCTAAGAAATAGAACTTCAACTTTTTGGTTAAGTCAACAGATAAGAAATCAAGCACTATACTTCAAGTTATAACAATCCCACAGCTGTATAACAGTGAACACATGCAGGACATCAGTAATTTTAAATAATGGCAATATATAATATAATACAAAGGAAAACGAGATTCACATATACATATGTTAGATAAATAAAATAACAGTGTATGTCAGAGAATTCTTAAATTCCAATGCTTTTAGGCCCAAACAGGTACCAAAACCGAATAAAGCTATATAGGGAGTAGCAGACTCTGGCAAATGCATTCACCAGCAAGACATTTAAATTGAAATATTTTACAACATTGTGTAAACCAAATAAAACTGATTTGTAAGCCGAATCTGGAAAGCTGGTCATTAGTGTGCTATCTCTAATAAACTTCCAAACTTCTTACTCTGTAATATATAGATGACAACAGAGTTTGCCTGATAGTATAAAAAGATTTTACAAATTTTAAAACCACAGTTGTCTATGGAATTCTAATTACATCCACATTTGGTTCTTAAGGAAATGTTAATTTTACTTCATACATATAGTCATGTTCCAAATTCTGAGTAAATGCATATTATAGGAGAAGGTGAAGATCTTCTTTTTACTATCACCTCACTTAAAATTTAAATTCCTACAATCAGTCCTAGCGACTGGTACACCATCCGATCTGCAACCTATACAACTATGAGACCAGAAGAACTAGATGGTTCCCAGCTACCACTGCCATCCACTTGGAAGGGATGTAGGAGATCCTGGATAGAGAGGGAGAACAATGTGGTACAAAACTCAAAATCATTTGGAGGCAAAAAAAAAAAAAAAAAGGTGGGGACCAGGTTTGCTGGTCCAATAGAGCCTGGTAGAACCACTGAGACTATGGCCCCTAGCTGCCCTTCAGGTCTGGAATTGAACCCACAACTGTGGTTTCCAGCCAAACAAAGTACAGGCATGTGAGTTAAACATTTACCTCAAGGAGACACACGCCCTGGAGAGAACAATCATGGGAGAAGGAAGGGCTGCTTATGCACAGGGAGATAGCTCAGGGGTGCAGAAGAGTATGAAGGGATGGACACTGGGAGGAGGTAACTATGGGGAGGAAGTGGGAAGGGAGCTGCTGCATTGTAAATTTTGGTCAATGACATGAGACAAAGTATATGTGAACTGCTGTATGAAAAGTGAATTTACTCTGTAAATCTTCACCCAAATCCTAATAAAAAAAAAAAAAGAAGAAGAAAGAAAAAAAAAAAAATTTAAATTCCTAAGAAAGCCTTTGCAGTGTAGTAAATTACTTAGTGTGGCTTTTCTACCCATAAGTCATTATAAACTCAGTGGTGGAATGAGCAACTGAGGAGCTCCTGATTGTAAATGTTACCCACCTGGGTTATTTCTGTTGGGCATGGCACAACGCAATGTTATGGGAAGCTCTCTCTCAGGTGCCTAGAGTTCTGATACTATGATTGGCTAGTTTGGCCACTCTGCCAGGCTCAAAAGGAGGCCTCCTACAGGCAGAACTCTCTCTGACTGCTGGTTGAGGAAGACATGCTACTGAAAGAGACACGCGCTCCTGAGACACGCGTTGCTGGGAAAGAGATGCAAGAGACACGCACTGCTGAGTGAGACACCAAGGGACCAACACTGCTGGGAAAGAGACTGTGAGAGACTGTTGGCTGAGGGACGGTGGGCTGGGAAAGAGACTGAGCGTTCTTCCTGAACTTGAGTTGTAGCCTGGTGTTTCCCTAATAAACCCTGTAATCTATGAGTTCTGTATGGCCACTGCAGTGAATTACTGAACCCAGGAGAAAGGTGTTGGGTGCTTTGGGAAGAACAGTTGGAAAAAGGGCTGGAGGGAGGCAGCAAATCTGCCCTCACAGGAATAGGCCTTGGGCTATTGATGGTAATTCTGTCTTCCTCTTGTGGGATTAGAGGAGGTCTGAACAAGTGGCCTCCTTGTCCTTTTTGCAGCCTTCTTGCATCTTCTTACCAGAAGATTTTTTAAATGGCAAGGTATGTAATTGTGAAGAAAACTCTGGTAGTAGTGGTTGAAAGATTAGATAGGAACCTTAGAGGGCAGTCAGTTTATCACTAAATTGTACATATAGAAACTATTGAATTGGTGTATGTTTTGCTGTGTATATTCTCAAAAACAGTAATACAAATAAAATTTAAAGAAAAAAAACTTTGTCCCTGACAAGTATTTGTAAGTAAACAAAACATAATTTGAACTTCTGGTTGTTATGCAACCACTAGAAAAACTCGAATTACAATAGCAGAGACTAGTTTATACTGATAAAAACAGTGGACTGAATTTGCCCAATTACACAAGTGTGGTCAACTTTACTGTTGAGCGTTTTTTTCTCTTAATCCTCTAAAGATTAAGGAGATGGTTCATCTCTGTCCTTCACTTCCCAAAGGTAAGTTTGGTCATTAGCTAGGATATGAATCCAGGTATATCCAACTCAAAGAACACTTGGATCATTCCACAACACATGAGACATCACTGACAGTAACTGTAAGTACAGATCACAGAGACCTGTAGTGTGGCATGGTCTATCTATGGTTTACTCGGGAGAAGAAAAAGTCCCAGTTCTCCATTGCCCAGTCTCAGGGTTCAAACCTACCCTAGTTCTTAGTATGAGAAGAACAGCCCCTTTATTGTGTTCTTGAACAAAATGGACAATAAATAGTACCAGATCACTCAGGTCACCTTTCTTCTACCTTTGGTCCCCAGAGACCAGAAGCTACTCCTACCCAATCTCATGTTTCCCCTTGAGAATGACAGGGTTTATGATTACTCTGACACCAACATTTCTTTTGGACCAGGGCTTGGCTTTAGGCCTCAAGACATCACACTAACTAGATAAATCTAATGCCAAAGAAACAGTCTGGTGTATGAATAGGACTGAGACCATTTATTGTACATTACCATGTGCCATCTCCTATTAGAGTGAAAGCAGTTTCCCACTGTTCCTTCTAGGGCAATCACTCACTGGCTTAATATTTCCTTCTAACATATAGGCAAAAAAAAAAAAAAAAAAAAAAGGGGGGGTCTCTCATTGGCTCAACTGAGTTATTTTCTTTAGATAATAAATAAAAAACTTTCTGGTTTAGTCATAAGGGCTCATAGAAAATTATTTTACTATCTCCATTAACTCTAACTATGTGTGGGCCATATTGCCTGTCATAAGCTTGAAACTCTGAGAAAGCAGCCATGGACAATAAGTAAATGAATGGATGTGGGTGTGTGCTAATTAAAACTTTATCTACTAAAAAGGTAGCCAGCTAACAGACCGTAGTGTATCAACCCTGATGTTAAGGAACCAGACTGGCAAGTGAAAATCTGTGAAAGACAGCTATAATATATGATTATGACTTCCACTTGGAAGGAAAAAAAAAGGCAGTGAAGGGAGGCACTGATGAGTAATACCAATCTGAAAACAATTTGTCACAACATAATTTCTGACAACAGTTTTTTTAAAAAAAGTTATTTTCTGATTTTTGCAAAGATCCATTCTCACAAACAATAAACCTAAGAAAAAGAAAATATTCACTATAAATTCCATATATTCCATTTGAAAAAACTTCAAAGATTTTAAAAGATAGTTTCATAACACCAGGAAATTATGCACTGCAATATTAGTTAACATTTTACTACATTTTATGTTTAACCAGACAGTAAATCTACTTATCTTGTTCTCAGGTCTGTTTTCAATGGCAATTTTCTTTTTTATTTAAAAAGGAGCTCTGAAGGCATAGTAGATAACACATCGGGCTGCTAACCGGAAGTTCAGTTCGGTGGTTCAAACCTACTAGCTGTTCTGTGGGAGGAAGCTGAGGCAATCTACTTCCATAAAGATTTACAGCCTTGAAAACCCAATGTCAAGTTGCTGTGAGTTGGAATGGACCCAATGGCAGTGGTTAGTGGATAAAACACTCAAGTGATAAATGAAAGGTCAGTGGTTCAAACCCACCAGCAGCTCTACAGGAGAAAGATGAGGTAGTTTACTTCCTGAAGATTTACAGCCTTGTGAACCTTACGGGGCAAGTTCTACTCTGTCCTTTAGGGTCACTATGAGTTGGAATTGACTTGATTGCAGTGGGTTTGGTTTGGGTTTTTATCTTATAGTATGTTGTTACTGTTAGGTGGTATGAAGTTGGTAGACCCATAGTGACCCTATGTATAACAAAATGAAACAGTGCCTAGTCCTATGCCATCCTCACAATCATTGCTATGTTTAAGCTCACTGCTGCAGTCACTGTGTCAATTACATCATTGAGAGTATTCCTCTTTTTTGCTAACCCTCTACCAAGCCCGATGTCCTTCTCCATGGACTGGTACCTTCTGATAATATGTCCAGAGTATGTGAGACAAAGTCTTACCATACTCTCTTCTAAGGAGTACTCTGGCTGTATTTCTTTCAAGACAGATTTGTTCATTCTTCTGGCAGTCCATAGTACAGTCAATATTCTTCAACAGCACCATAATTCAAATGTATGAATTCTTCTTTGATCTTTATTCACTGTCCAATTTTTGAATGCATATGAGGTGATTAATTATACTGATAATACCTTGATAATACCAGGCATACCTTAGTCTTCAAAGCAATATCTTTATTTTTTTAACACTTTCAAGAGATCTTTTGCAGTAATTGAGCCCAATGCAATATGTCATTTGATTTCTTGACTGCTGTTTCCATGAGCATTGATTATGAATCCAAGTAAAATGAAATCCTTGAAAATTTCAATCTTTTCTGCATTTATCATGTTGCTTCTCAGTCCAGGTGTCAGGATAGAGAGGGAGTACAACATGGAACAAAACTCAAAATCATTTGGGAAATAAAAAAGGGGGGGGGGGACCAGGTTTGCTGGTCTGATTGAGCCTGGTGGAACCACCGAGCCTATGGCCCCTAGCTGCCCTTCAGGTCTGGAACTCAACCCACACCTGTGGCTTCCAGCCAAACAAAAGACAGGCATATGAGCTGAACATTTACCTGAGGTAGATACACTCCTTGGAGAGAACAATCATGGAAGAAAAAGGTGCTGTTTGTGCACAGGAAGACAGCTGAGGGGCAGGAGTGCATGGAGGGGATGGACACAGGGAAGAGGTAACTATCAAGAGGAGGTGGAAGGGGAGCTGTCGCACTAGGGTAAATTGTAGTCAATGTCAAGAGACAAAGTGTATGTGAGCTGCTGTATGGAAAGTGAATGTGCTCTGTAAACTTTCACCCAAATCACAATTTTAAAAAAAAAGTGTGTATAAGCTATCAACCACTTGGAGGAGGATCTCTGTAGGAGATCCTGGATAGAGAGGGAGAACAATGTAGAACAAAACTCAAAATCATCTGGGGGAGGAAAAAAAAAAAAAAGAAGGGGACCAGGTTTGCTGGTCTGATAGAGCCTGGTGGAACCACTGAGACTATGGCCCCTAGCTGCCCTTCAGATCTGGAATTGAACCCACACCTGTGGCTTCCAGCCAAACAAAAGACAGGCAAAGGAGTTGAACATTTACCTGAGGTAGATATACTTCTTGGAGAGAACAATCATGGGAGAAAGAAGGGCTGTTTGTGCACAGGAAGGCAACTCAGGGGGCAGGAGTGCATGGAGGGATAGACACAGGGAAGAGGTAACTATGGGGAGGAAGTGGGAGGGATGCTGTTACATTGTGGTGAATTGTGGTCACTGTCATGAGACAAAGTGTATGTGAACTGCTGTATGGAAAGTGAATTTGCTCTGTAAACTTTCACCCAAATCACAACTAAAAAATATATATATATATGTGTAAGAATTCCTGTCTGTCTTACTTTTGGACATGATCCTGTTTAGAAACAAGGTTTTCTTTGGTAAGGTTAATGAGGTCCTACCAGTATAGGGGGGAGCTCTGGTAGCATAGTGCCTAAGGCATTTGACTGCTAACCAGAAAGCTGGTCTTTGAAACCCACCAGCCACTCCTCAGAAGGAAGGTTGGGTAATCTACTTTCCTAGTGATATACTGCATTGGAAACCCAAGGAGGGGTCACTATGAGTCAGATCCTACTTGATAGCAGTGGGTTGTGTTGCACAGTAGTACAGGGTAGATCCTAAACCTAATCATTTCCATTATAAAAGGAGCAGAAGACACACACACACACACACACACACACACACACACGGAGAAGACAGGATCATCTACAAGCCAAAGAACCCTGAGGGGCTACCACAAGGCAGAGAGCTTGATTTGGACTTTTAGCATCCAGAACTTTAAGAAAATAATTTTCTGTTCTGTAAAGTTACCCATTTAGGGTATTTATGCTATTGCAGCACTAGGAAACTAGACAGGAATAATTCTGTAGGAGCCTTGTAGTTCTGAGGAAATGTCTTAATAACATTCAGGTACTTAAGTCTCCAAAACGGACCTTCCTTCCTATCAAGGATGGGAAGATGTCTACATGGGAGTAGCTTGAGGTTTTCAACTGCCAAAATTATATACTCTTGAACTGGTTTAAACTAACGCACTTCTAACTAACTAACTAACTTCTAACTAACTAGTTTACTTGAGTAGAGATCCTTAACTACAAATTTAGACTACCAAATCCCAAACAAGACAAAAACCTCTAAACTTAACCTAACTCACAACACCTGCCGCACTGTCCAATACAGAAACCACTAGCTAAATGTGGCTAGTCCAAACTGAGACGAGCTTTAACTTACTGTAAAAGACACACAGGATTTCAAAGACTTAGTATAAAAAAAAAAAGTAAAATAGCTCATTAATAATTTTTGTATTAATTACATGCTGAAATATTATTATATATTGGGTTTAAAATATAATACCAAAATTAATTTCACCTTTAAAAATTTTTACTGTGGTTAATAGGAAATTACATATGCGGCTCGCATTGTATTTCTATTGGACAGCGCAGCTCTAAGTCTTACTACCTCGTTGGAGAAATGAGGATACCACTAGTCACCTCAAGGGGTTTATGTATATGAAGTGAAATAAGGCCTGTAAAGACTTAGCGCTTAATAGCTATTAGCTAACCAAAGGGCAAATGCCAAGGTAGGCATTTGCACAAGGAGAGTCTGAGAAGTGACTGAAGCCGCGGTCACCTGGCTTCTAGCTACTCTAAGAGCAGCCCTTCCAGGACGCGCCCTCCTCCTTTCGCCCGCAGACCCGAACTGGACTACCACCTCCTGAAACCCAAGGCCGTCGCAGAGTCTCCAGCGCTGCCACCGAAGGGGCTGCTGCCGGACTCCCGAAGTGGAGGGAGGCTTCCGCTCCGCGTCTGTTTGTCTGAGAGAATGCGGGGATACTGTAAGGAGGAACCCAGAAACGAACCTCCAGCGGTGGCCTGCTCCCAGGAAGGCCAAGCAGGCCAAAGACAAGCCCACGGACAAGGCCGTAAAGAGGATCGGAAGACCCCGGTCAGGCGCCACCGCCTCCCTCGGCGGCCCCACCCACCTGCCGCGCTGTGTTGCTCAGCGCCGCGGCGACCGCAGCTCCAGAGGTTGCGTCTGCTTCTCCTTCGATACCACTCACCGGCTCCTGCTCCATGGTGGCTGCCGGCCCAGAGCTGCTGGAGCTGGCGAGATAGAGCGTAATGGCCGATAAACCTACATCCATCCTCCGCCTTCCCGCCCAGTCACTGACCTAGCCCCGCTGTTGGGAAATGGCACTCACCGGCAGCGCCGTCTCGCACCGCACCCAGCCACGCCACAGGCGAGGGGGCCGGCGGGCCTGAGGGCGTGGCCGGCGAGCGCCTCGCAAGCCTCGCTCCGCAGCCTAGTCGCTCGCACACCGAGGCCTGAGAGGCTCTACTGGCGCCGGCTGGCGAGGCGGGGAGGGGACGAGGCGAAGGCGGGGCCTTCTGCGGGGCCGCTTCCGGCCCTGCCCACATCCAGAGAATGCTGAGCCACTGCCTGGCAGCACCCGTGACGTCATGGCTTCCTACCTGTACCTGGCTGGCATAGGGATCTATGCCAGTTAACTCATCAGCTGCGTTTTGGGAAACTAACCTCCCAGAGCCTTCGTTACTAACTACACTTGTAAAATGAGAACAACTGCTTGATGTGCTTCAAGGCTTGCGATGAGATGTAGCTACTGAAAATGCATAGTAAAATGCACATCATACTCCATTCCTAACATGGATATTATTACAGACCGAAATACCATTCAAGTAAGATTCTTCCAAAATATCCTTGAAATAAGTCCTAAAAGGGAATTTTACTTGTACTTGTCAGAAATACGTAAGTTCGCCCTCGTTCCCACCCACCCAAAAAGTCTATCCCAATTCAGAGACCCCATAAAGATAACACTGCCCCACAGGGCTTCCAAAATCCTTATGGAAGCAGACTCCCACAGAGCTGCTGGTGGGTTCTAACGACTACCTTTGGTTTAGTTGCCAAGCCCTGAAACCATTGCACCACCAGGGCTCCTTATATATAACTGAATGAAAACGTTAAATGAGAAGACCTTAAGGGAAGCATAGCAATACCAAGCTTCCATCTTGAAAAACGTGATGGCATTTTATTATGTTTAGGGTTTGGTTTTATAAAAAATCTCAGAATTTTCCCAATGTACAACTGAAAAAATGATTGCAATGACTAACGCATGACTGTAACATCAAACTAATTGGAACATCTCTAGGTAGGTATTTTTTATCTCACAATTTTAGCATGAAAGTCTTCTCCCACATTTTCACTAAAATTTAGAGGTCAAAAATAAAGCATAATTATTTCAGCTGGAGGGAGTCCATTTAAAACACTTTAAATTCCATTTTTATGTCTGTTCTAATTCAGAAATTCTCTACCATATGTTATGTAACATGGTACCAGCAGGCCTAATACTCTTACAGCTTCATTTCATTCTCTTTTGTGCAAAAGGTTATTTTTTCCCTTAGTTATCTAGTGTTGCTATAACAGAAACACCACGAGTAGATGGCTTTAATAGACAGACATTTATTATCACAGTTTAGGTGGCTTCAGCCCTAGGGAAAAGCTCCCTCTTTCTGCTCTAGTGGAAGGTTCTCGTCTTTCAACATCTGTGGGCCCAGCATTCCTTGAAGACCTCCGTGTGTCCTGGCATCAATCTTCTCCTGCATCTAGGAGGTTCTCATGTAGGGACCCCAGGTCCAAAAGATCCTCTGTTCCTGGATCTTCTTTCTTGGTGGTAGTCAGGTCCCTTTCTGTTCTTTCCCTCTCCTTTTACCTCTTGTAAGATAAAAGGCAGGACTCAAACAAGAGCATGACTTCACTGTGTCAGTAAAGCATGGTGACTTAAGTAAGGTGGTCCTTAAGGGGTGAGATTCAAGATTTAACCATCAAAAAAATCAAACACATTGCCATCAAGTCGATTCCAACTCATAGCAACCTTACAGGACAAATGCCCCATAAGATTTCCAGCTGGTGGCCTCAAATCACCACCTTTTCGTTAGCAGCTGAACACTTTAACCACAAAGCCATCAGGGCTACATTCAAGATACACCCCACTTGTTTTGGTTACCTAGTGCCGCTCTGACATGAATATACCCCAGATGGGATGGCTTTAACAGACAGGAGTTTATTCTCTTACAGTTTTAGAGGCTAGAAATCTGAGTTCAAAGTGCCAGCCTTCTGGTTAGCAGTCAAATGTCTTAAGCACTACGCCACCAGAACTCCCTGCCAAGCTCTAGGGGCTGGGTGAAAGCCCTTTGACCTTGGGCTTCTTCTCTTACTCCTGGCCCAATAGAGCTGGAGGCTTTCTCTTCACTCAGGCAGCTGCTGGTTGGTGAGGCTAACAAACCCAAGGTCAACAAGTAAAAAGGCACAGTCCTGATATTACCAAACTATACAGCAGACCATTGATTCAAGTCCATTAAGAGTCCCAAGATCGGCAGACAACATGGCAGGCTGTTAAATGATGACTCAGATACATGCAGGATTCAAACATGCCAAAATCTGCAGACCTTCCTCAAAGCTGCTGCTTATATCCTGGAAGCGGACCACATCCCTAAAGCAGCTACTCAGCTGCTCCAGTAGATTCCAATATGGGGTTAATTACCAATCTCACCATGGGGAAGAACTACAGCCAGCTGCCTAACCACTCAAAACCAGGCCCAGCCAGGCTGACACATAACCTTAACTACCACACCACCCTAATGCTGCCTTATAGGATTTAAAACACAGAATAATTACATCATTGCCTAACTGCCAAACCACTGAAAATCATGGCCTAGTCAATTTGACACACATATTGTAGGGGGACAAAATTCAATCCATAACACTTATCTTCTAAATATTTGTACACTTTCTATCCTGTTTATAACCATGATGAGCTAAAAACAAAACCAACCTTAAGAACAAAAGTCAATTATTTGAAAGCCACATACATATAAATTAAAAATTAGCTGGAAATCCATAATGCTCTATTCTGATATGGTCAATTTAGCTTGCTGTTAAGTAAGTAAGTAATATGAAATGGATCCTGTCTGGTAGTATTATCAAGGACATGTGAAAACAGTGAAACCACACTTTACAATAAATTGAAAACGAAAATAAAGAGTCAAGTGTTGAAGACTTCATTTAAACAGTTCTATGGTGCCTAAGGCACTTGACTGCTAAGCAGAAGGCTGGCGTTTCAAACCCACCAGCCACTCCTCAGAAGGAAGATGGGGCAATCTACTTCCGTAGTGATACTGCCTCGGAAACCCAAGGAGGGGTCACTACGAGTCGGGTCCAACTCGACGGCACATAACAACAACATATTATATGTATTCAGTATCTCTTCTCTATATTACTTGCAAGAAGGGTAAGCAACAATCTTATTAAAAATTTGTGAAATATTTATTAATGCATGATCTTATTTTCCAAATGACAATTAAACATAAATTACAATTTTCACTTCTGAAGCAGAATTTTTCAGGTTAATTCTTGAAATGTTCTTTTTGACAATGAATGTGACAGCATTCTTCAATTTTTCAGTTCCAGCATAGTAGACCAGATTCAAAATGGCCATTATCAGTACATTTCAGCTCACTAAATGTCTAGGGTGTTGATCTTTATATATTCCATTTCATTTTTAAAGACTGAATTTTCCTAGATTCCTACTTTGTACATTCCACATTATTAGCAGATATTTGCAACTGTTCCTCCTCATTTTGAGTCATGTCACATCAGCAAAAGACAATTCTGAAAGCTTTACTCTATCCATGTCATTCAGGTCAACTCTACTCAGAAAGCAGCTTTTCCCCAGTTGTGTTTTTAGTGCCTTTCAACCTGAGGGGCTCATTTTCTGGCACTATATCAGACAATGTTTCACAGCTTTTAGTAAGATTTTCACTGAGTAGTTATTTCAGAAGTAGACTGCCAGGTCCTCTTTTCTACTCTTAGTCTTGAAGCTCCACTGAAATCTGTCCACCATGAGTGACCCTGCTGGTATTTACTTCAAGCATCACATCAACATGAAAGCCACCATGGCACAACAAACTGACTAATGCCAAAGATGAAGAAACAGAAGATTTTTACCAAATTCTGCCATCTGACATTGACCAAACATGCAATCAAGATGTAGTGATGATTACTGGTAACTGGAATGTAAAAACTGGAAACAAAGAAAAAGGACTGGTACCTCGAAAATGTGGCTTTGGTGACAGAAATGATGAGACTACATGGTATATTTTTGCAAGATCAGCTACATATTCATTCCAAATACCTTTTCAACAACATAATAGGTGACTACACATATGGACCTCACCAGGTAGAATACACAGAAATCAAATCAACTACATCTGAGGAAGGAGACAATGGAGAAGCTCAGTATCATTCAGAACAAGGCCAGGGGCCTACTGTAGGACAGACCATCAATTGCTCATATGCAAGTTCAAGCTGAAAATTAAAACAAGTCCACCAGAGCCACAGTACAACCTTGAATATATCCCACTTGAATTTAGAGACCATTTCAATAATAGATTTGACAAATTTAACAATAATGACTGAAGACCAGACAAGTTGTGGGATGACATCAAGGACATCATACATGAAGAAAGCAAAAGGTCATTAAAAAGACAAGAAAGAAACACAAGACCAAATGGATGTCAAAAGAGATTCTGAAACTTGCTCTTGAATAGAGAGTAGCTAAAGCAAATGGAAGAAATGAAGTAAGAGAGCTGAAAAGAAGATTTTAAAAGGCAGCTCAAGAACACAAAGTGAAGTATTTATAATGAAATGTGCAAACACCTGAAGTGAGAAAACCAAAAAGGAAGAACACACTTAGCATTTCTCAAGCTGAAAGAACTAAGATAAAACTCAAGCTTCAAGTTGCAATATTGAAGAATTCTGTAGGCAAGATACTAGACAACGCAGGAAGCATTAAGATGATGGAAGGTGGTTTCGGTAAGATGGCAGACTACGCAGAAAGACTGCACAAACCCTCTTCAACAAAGAAAAGGGAAACCAATTAACACAGACACAGAAGATAATCCTGGACCCCTGAGCCTTGAAGGAAAAGATATAGAAGTGGACTAAACCCCAACTGGGAGCTCTGGTAGCATAGTGGCTAAGGCACTTGACTGCTAACCAGAAGGCTGGCGGTTCAAACCCACCAGCCACTCCTTGGAAGGGAGATGGGGCAATCTACTTCCGTAGTGAAACTGCCTTGGAAACCCAAGGAAGGGTCGCTATGAGTCGGGTCTGACTCAACGGCATATAACAACAACAACAACAAACCCCAACTAGCAGAAGAATTTGCGTGAAAATACCAAAAAGGAGACATACGGAACCATGGTCTGGCAGCGATCCTGATGGCACAGACAGCTTAGAGATTCCCGAGTGGTGGTAGGACCTAAGAATTAACCTAAAAATCAGCCCTGCTAGCCAGGGACTGCACGGAGGACTGCTCTAGTGGCTTGGTAATAAACAGAGAAGGTGAAGAGAAAGGTGGGCTGAGCTGTGGACTTTTACTGGTCCGGAGGGCACCACCATTTTGAATGTTACAAGCGGCTTGACCATTTTGGATATTTAAAGAGACAGTGCTCTTCGAGATTCCAGGGGCTTAAGAGGAGGTTCGGCATTCCAGCAACCCCAAGGACACTCTGGACCTGCAAGGGTAAAAAGGTACCACATTCCTCGTTACTCTTATACCCCACACCCACTTGGTGAACGGAGGTGCGGCCATCCCTCACTCCCACCCACCTTCTGGGCCCACAAGAACGCCATCACAGACTGTGTGCTCAGGTGGAACCTGGGTGCCCTGCCCTGTGCTCCATCGATTTTTTTTTTTCTTCTTTTTATTATTTTTTTTCTTTTTCGCTTTTTTTTTTTTCCTGGTGATCAGTTTGCTTGTATTTATCTGTTTTAAAACAACTATTATTATTAATACTTTTGTCCTTTTTATTATTAATCTTACTCTTCCCCTCCCAGGTCCTAGTTTTCACCTTTTTTTCTTTTCCCTGTTCCTGGTTGAAAATTTTATTATTACTATTTTTTTAAATTTATTGTTTTTTCTTTTTTTCCACTTTTTTCTCGTGGTTAACCCCATTACTTGTTTTTCTTTTTGCATTTTTCCCATTTTTTTTCTTCATTATTTTCCTTCGCTACCTTTTTCCTCCTAGTGCCCTATCCCCAGATATTGCAGGTTTTCTTGTTTTTTCTTCTTCTTTTTCCTTTTTTTTGGTTACTGTTCCTGTGTGATTACAGGGTGTGTTTTTTGTCCATGTGCTTTTAGTTTATTGATAATTATTCAATTGTAATCTTTGTCTAACTGAGTGGGAGACAGCAACAGTCCTCATAAGACACAACTACACCCACACCTCCTGCAATTTCACTTACTGAGCGAGAGCCACTACCTCCTTCTCCACCAACAGGCCAACGATAAAAAAACACCAAGAAGAGCCTGAATCACCCTTGGCTGCTCTTCACAAACAGTTAACAGAGATCTAAATACAACAATGCCATGATGCCTCAAAGACAAAAGACCATCAC